>NC_082594.1:92769744-93075319 GCF_030936135.1 Gavia stellata | reverse complement strand
CAAAGCACCAAACTGCAGGTTTTTTCCATACAATGTAAATATTTGCTTCCAAGTTATGGGTTTGCCAGTCAGATTTTAGTCTGAAGAAAATATTTGCAACCGAGAGACCAACCCTGAACATAAATAAGATTTACAATAGAAATGACAGTCTTGACTCCAGCATTATGATCACATACCTCTACATAAAAAGGTGCAGCCTTCCTGTTGTATAATCTACTGTTGGTCCTGTTATGTGACCTAATTAAAACCCTACCTCAAGGATGTCCTTGTCATGCCTGCCAAAATATTAGGGTAATTTAGGAGTTCCCCAAGGAGGGACCTGTGAAACTGCAGACAGCAATCAAATGCCAGCTTTCGCACAGCAAGAGGACTTTGAAGGAAGTTGTGATAAGCTGATTTTCACAGTGCAATGTAGGAATTACTCTTTTTTTTCATCATGGAGATAAATTCATATCAGATGCTCCTACAAAGAAATTTGTTGCAAATTGGCCTATATAATTTAGTTTTTCATAAAACCTGTAATCACTGGAATCACATAGTCAAATGCCCAGGAACCTGGGTCCACCCTTTCCAGAATGAGACAGAAGCTGGCTTCTGCTCATAGTATCTCTATACCACCAAACTCCTGTCAGTGAACAGGACCGGAGAAGATTTTTTTTCTTTTAATGGAAAATAGTAGAGCCAGTCCTCAGAAGGCAGGAGATGGGGTCACACATGTTCCCATGAGTGTGTAGGATGTCAGCTATACATGACAGGAGGGGCAAAAGCAGGTTGCTGGGGTCCTAGGGGACCTAGGGGTGGGCCAGGAGTGTGAGAGGGGGAGTGGGGAATGGGAATGGAGGGAGGCAGCAAAGGGGAAGAGGAGACAAAGTGCTGGGAGAGGACGGGGGGGGGGGGGGGGGGGGGGGGGGGGGGGGCTGAAGCAGGAGAAGGGGAAGACAGTGACAGTATCCTCAACTCATGCTGGTTAAGTGCCATACAAATTCCCATAATGCCACAAACCTCCCTTTGGCTCACCCTGAAGCACTGGTTGGAGTGCTCTGCTTTCCCTAGGTAGTCCTCCAAGAAAGCAGGGGAAGCAACATGTGAATACAAATTCCAATATGCAATTACTGTTTTAAAATTTGTCAGACAAACATTTTGGTGCCACCGCTGACTTCCTTATCTTGTGCTCAAAAAAAGTTTTGTTGATTCGCCAGTTACGGCTACTACCTCACAAATCAACTAAATAATAAACAAAGGGGTACCAGGAGACATGCAGGTGTGTGGCCCTATGCTAATCAGCTGTATGCATGCAGTGACTCAGATGAGTCAAGGGGAGCTGGAAAGTGGCCAGTTGTTAACTTTGTAATCACTCAAACATCAGGGACAATGAGTCATCAGTGGGCCACTAATCCTTTAGTAGGACTATCAAATTAGAAATGGATGTATTCTTCAAGCAATAGTTGTATTGAACAGTTGAAGAGTTCCTGCTTGCTGAAATACATTTGCAGAATGCATTTGTTGAATTGCCTTCAATATCAAATGAGTTCAGAAAACTAAAGTTTGCTCATGCACAAGAAGCAGAAGTAGTTAATGTAAATAATCTGGCAGTAAATGATTTGACTTGTTTTAAAATGTACTCATTTCTCTGCCTTCAGAAAACGTGGAGAACTGGAAAAAACAAGTTTGTTGTGGGTAACCAGTAGATAGCACGATGTCCTCAGTGCTGAATACAGAAAAGGTCAGCCTGCAGTGAGGAGTTCTAGGGGAAAGAATTTCAGATTTCTCAGAGCTCAGTTGCTGCTTCTTTTTGCCAAAATGAGTTTAAAATCAGTTTCACACTCCCCCAGCATTCTTTCAGGAAAGATCAATGTAAAAATTAGGGTGGCAAAAGCAGCTGTACCCTCTCTTTGGGGAAAAAAATAATAATCTAATAATTTGGCTTCTAATTCTTGAAAAGATACTGGGGGAGCTCTAAACCTTTCAGCAGCTGCGTCCTCAAAATGTGACTAAGTCAATAATTTTTTGCAACTTTTTTTTAGATTTAGGCTTGTAACATTTTTGTAGTGCAAAATAGTGGTCAAGAAACATTATCTGTGCAAATCATGACATCAAATTCTCATCCAGGCTGCTGCCAGCTAACCCCTGGGTTTGCAGCCTGCTGGGTTTCAGTTTGGGTTTTGTTCTTTATTATTTCGATGTGGCATTGCTAATGAGTTGTGAAATTTCTTGTGCTGAGCATTCAGCGCCTTTAGCACATTCCTGCATTTGGCAGTTGTGGGAGAGGGTTACTGCCGAACTACATTTTGCCATCTGGATGGTTTCCTTTTCAGAGACCCTGCAGGGACAGGGAGACTATAAATCTTTACTTGGCATTTTCAAAGGGTTAACAAAGGAATTAAAAGCTCCATTAGCATTGGAGAAGGGTGACAGTCAGCCACTGTGCTTACATACATTGGACTTTGAGAGAATTTTGGCACTAGGGAGTTAAGACTGTGTAAACGAGGGTGAGGACAAATAAAATTGAGTAGGTTTTGCAGGCAAAGACTGTTACCTTAATGAGTACGTGGACAATATTGAAGGATTGGAGTACAGTACATGATTCTCGCTAAAAAAGTCTGGACCCAGGGGCAGAGATTATGGGTTGGGTGGAAGGAACCAGGTTATAATGTTGTACACCAGTATTACGAAGTTGCTAATAACGGATTTTGCAGCTCTGTTCAGTTTTTGGATTTTAAACCCATTATATAGTTTTTGATGTGATAGATATTCATTGAAATCCCAATGTTATTTTGGATACTTATAATACCATGCTCAAGAGCCAGAGAAATTTAAACCATTACTGAGCACACAAACAACATTAAAAGAACGTTATTAAGCTTGTGGAGATGAATAATGTTCTTTAATGTATTTCTGTGCATGTGTGCAATTTACTTGGTGTTTTGTTTTTCAAAACTATTTTCATCTTATGGATTCATATTGATATTTGCATAGGTCAGCAGCAGATTGGGAATCGTTAAAACATCTGAATGTGTCACCTAAGCTAATGGAGTAGTTACCACTGTCAGCAGCAGTATTGGTGTGAGCCTGCAATAGCTTTGCTGGTGCTTTTCATAGGCATTTATCAGACCGCAAAGGAAGGGTGAGACTTGGGACTCTGAACTTCTGGTCCTGTCTCGACAGGGGGGATGTATTCCAGGGGACAGAGACTCTCCTCGTTCTCCACTAAATTTGCTCCTTACCCAGACCACCCTTTCTAACCTGTCATGGTTGATCTTTCCCAGATCTGAGTCCTGAACCATCTCCTTGGGAGTCCATAAAGGTGGGATTCATTTCACCTAACTTCAGATTCTGCAACATAAATGTTTATGTCTGACCTGGTCTTCTAAGTGCCTCCTGTAATCAAGTGTAGGAAGGTACACGTTTGACCTATTTTAGGTGCCTGTTTTAGGTTGAGAAGAATTGTGCTTTGCTAGTGTCTTATTTCTTGACAGTGACTACACAGGACATACGTGACTGGCTTAAATGAAATAACTACCAGCTACCCCAATTCCAGAACCAGTTTGTTCATTTTTCTCTCTTTTTCTACTGCATACTCTCCAAGCAGCAGTCCTTCACTGGTCTCCCTGCTCCAATTTCTGATCTTTCCATGGGAGGAGCAGGACAGACATAGGCTGGGATCTGACAGAATCATCTGGTTGGTAGCAGATCTTCCTCCTCTCCCTGCCTTCCTTCTTCTGCCATTCTTGCCCTCAGGTAGTTGTATTTTTGTACATCTTGCCTGGGCATCATAGGGTGATGACACTGCCTGTGAGCATCAAAGAGAGAAGATCCTCACTCTGAGGCATGTCAGCCCTTCCCCAGAGTATCCATTGCAAGTCATTAAAGTCACAGGCACCTTCCTCACCTTGGGTGTGGAAGCACTCACGCTCTGCCTGTGGCAGAAGGGTAGTCTGTCAGCAAAAGAAGTGTGGGAGACATGTGCCTATTCACTGAGGATGGAGATTCAACTACTGGATCCTAAGAAGGTGTCCCATACTGTGCAACCCATTTTGACTATGTCTACACTGCTAAATAAAAGAGACTGCTAGCTCCCAAGGCCCAAGTAGCATGGGCTGGCTTATGGCCACAATGTTTAAGACCAGATCCCACTGGCAGAGAGTTTGGGTCTTTAGCACGAGGGCCCAGGTCTCCTCTGAGACTCCTGTGGTCCTAAAACAAAAATATTATTTTGTGTGTGGTTTTTTGCAGCCCAAAGATTTACAAGGAATTGGGTTCTGTTGCAGCTCATCAGAGACTTGTTTTTACAGTGTGAAATGGAGGACATATATTGCATGCTGTACAGCAGGACAAAAGGATATGTAGGTATGTTTAAGGACAGAAAGCCTGAAGAGATGTTAGAAGACTTTTTCAGGTGAACAAGACCAAAAAGTGTAATCATCTGCTCAATACTGTCTTTTTGGATCAGTTCTTGGAGTGAACAATCTATCAGATTTTATATCCTTGCTTGGGTGGTCAGTTTGGAGGAGTGGGGTGTAGTACTCAGCCTTTCTCCTCTTTCTTCTTTTATTTAGCAGCATAGAGATACCCACATAAACCTCAAATTATTTCTAAATGTGCTAGCTCAAGCATGAGAGTCTGCATAATTATTTAAGCATGGAACTGGGACCTCACTAATTTGTCCCACTTCTTGACTCAGTGCTAGCTTTCCATTATATGGAGTAACAAACCCAAACAAGTCTCTGTCAGTCATGTATGGGGAGTTATATTTTTAGATATTTATCTCTATATTAATATTTACATATATATTTTCTATCTGGGCACACACCAGATGAACAAAACAACACCACCCATCCTCTGCCAAATGTGAAAACCAAAAGCACAGAAAGTCTAGATCTTCCTAAAGGTCAGAACTTTAGGAAAAATTTTAAAATTCAAAATTTTAAAGTGCAGAACAACACTTTTCTGTAGCTTCAATTAAAAAAAATGTCTGGCCTGCTTTAAGTAAAATTCCTCCAAAACTCTTCAGACTGACCACCAACTCAAGATATTTGAGGGTTAATTTCTGAACTTTCTCCAGGTTGCATGTGAATAGGAAAAGCATTTTATAATAAGAAATCTCATTAGCAATAAGAGATGCTTCCCAAACCCTCTGTGTTTTTAATGGCTCCCAAAATCCTTTCATCAAGCTGAAGGGTTTTATACACACACAAATGGAGAGACATGGATCTTGCACTCATTCCAGGAAAAGGTTCACTTTCAGAACTGCAATATTGTAATACAAAAGTGCATCTAGTGATTATTTTGATGAAATAAATCATGAAATGCATTTTTATATTTAGATGCTGAGGCTTTAAGCTGGGGTGTAAATTTGAGGGTGGTTAGATTCTTTGCAACGTTGTTTTGCAGGTCCTTTTTACTGATCTTAGCAACATATTGTACAAGCAATCTTTTGGCATCGTTTGAGTCCTGGTGTCATTGAAATAATATCACAGAGAGGCAAGGCTTATTTAGTAGTTATATAATGTATTCCATATAAGTACCTGGATAGGCAATGCAGCTTTTTGTCTGTGGTGTGTCTGTAAGGTTACCCAAAACAATCCAAAATCTTTCTGCTTGATTTCTTTAGTCCTGGGTGTTACAAAGATTTTCAAGAATGACTGCAGCCTTTACCCTGTATTTGCTCCTGCTTCTTTAAAATCCAGAGTTCAAGCACAGTAAAATCAATGGCAAAATCTGTTTATTTCAATGGAACCACGTTTTGGCCCTAGCAGAATACACAAACAGCCCTCTTTTTTTTTTTTTCCCAACAGCTCTCTGTAAGCTTATTTCAAAAGAATAAGAAGGCTTTCTAGAACATAAAGCTTGGTAAGACACTACCCAAAAGGTCCAGCAGGTGAAAAAAGGAAGAGGAATCTTGGCAAAAAAAAAAAAAAAAACAAAAAGGATCAGCGAAATTTTGTGTAATATTTATGAGAACCATAAAATCCCTCTTGCTGAGCACAAGAGGCCTTAGAAGGTTGCTGCTCTGCTGAGCTAATCCCTGCCTAGTGCTCTCCAGTTCTGCCCCGGATCCCTAGAGCAGCAAGAGTCTTTGTCAGAAGGCAGTAACTCAACACTCAGTAGGTGAAGGTATGGTACTGATAAACATAAATCCTGCAGCAGGTGTTTGGAGAAAGAATATATAACTTCAGCAGATACATAATTAAGAGTTCGTCCAATAAGTAACTTCAACTTTCTAAGCAGACTGTTAAATAAAAAACCACTTTGGTTATTCTCCCAAAGAAGTAAAACACTGGAAGTGCTGGTATATTGAAACCAAACTGTGTCCCAGTTCCCTGAGTTGAACCCAGTAGACTCTAATTGTCTCAGTTCGGCCAGATCAAATACTGGAACACCAGTGCTTGTAACACTGGAATTACGTGTCTGTCTCTAGCAGTTGCAAATGCTTTAAAATCCAGACACTTTTTATGCAGAAAGAATAAAAGAGGAAAATTTTCCTGGCAAAATCCCTCAATAGTCTCCCTAAGCTTCAAACAAAATCATGAAAAAAAAGTCTACTTCATGCTCCCAAGGATTATTTTTCATTCAGGATTTTTTTTACATCTTTTTCAGAGCTTTTGAAATTTATGTTTTAAAATTTAGCACATTACATTAATAAATCAGAACTCTGTGGAAACAAATTAGGAGACATAGTTATATGTCAAAAAGGTAAATCAGAACTTAATGGCCAGGATAGAAGATATTTTCTAATCAGACAGCTAGAGAACTAATTAATGTTATCATTTGTAATCCAACCAAAGAAATACAGCCATGTTCTTAGGTGGAATGCATAAATCTGATGGCAAAGTCAACACTTATCATTTGGATCATTTTGCCTAATGTTTATAAATCAGACTGTTAAATAAGATTTGAGCAAGATCTATAAAGTAACACACTAAATTAAAACTGTGTGGCTTCTGCTGATTAGTAAGGACTTACAAATGTTGGAGGTAACCAAACAGACAACAAATTCACATTCCTAGATTAGCTGATGGTTAACCACTATAAACCAAAGCTGTAAATAATGTTTATTTCCTCAGATGTTCATGTTTCAGAAAGCCCATTTTAAAGAAAAAGAGAAAAACTGTGAATTTAAATTCAGTCTCCTCTTTAGCATACAAATAGAGTATGGAGTAAAGACTGAGAGGAGCATGAGCAGATTCTCCTATTTGAACTGCCACAATACTAGCTTTTTTCTGCTTTGTTTTCAAGCTTTGCAGCAAGTGATATACTGGTATATGACTTGCTATAATACTGTGGTTCGTACTATTAAGCACATCTGCAAATTGGAGAATGACGGTTTTTCCCCCCAGAACGAACACGACCTGACAAGGCGGAAGAGTATCAGACTTCCCTCTGTGCATTTTTATCCTCCCCCTCCCCTGCTCCAACTGTCTGTGCAAACAATGGGAAGCTGAATACATCTCATGCCAGAAGGCAGCAGGTTACTAAAATACCCATGACATATTTATGCAAGAAACATGCTGTATAACATATGGGCCTTGGGAGCCTTTCCCACCTTCTGTCTGTGTGTATTTTTTTTAACTGTGAGAAGGCCTGATGAAGAGATTTACTTCATCAGGAAAATGAATTTTAAGGCAGGGTAAGAGAACAAAGCAATCGAAATGGGTAACTGTACACACAAGCCTGAACTTCAAAGCACTTTACTAGTTCTACTGAAATCATTCTTGCAAACTTTAAGTGAGATGCCTAGGCGTCATCCTGGGTTAACAGGTGGAGAAACCTGAGCCATAAGGAGGCTGGAGCCAAAATGTTCAGCAGGGGCCACTGATTTTGAGTGCTTGACTGAAGAAATATGTGCAGGGCTTCAAGCTGAACATGAGAACACAGCAGCAACATGAATCAATGGTTTCTTTTGAAAATGTGGTTGTGGATTGAGGATGTCTGGAAAGGCAGTGGCAACAGCACTAGTGCTCAGTCATTTCTGGCTCCTGGCTTGCCACTGAAACCTTACCTCTTTCTAAAGACCTTGTCCCAGAAACTCCCACTTACATGAGAGCTTTAAGCTTTAAGACTGCAAAGAATCACAATGAAGTATTTTCATATTACATAGTCACAGGGTGAGGAAGACATTTTCCTCATATTATTTATCCTATATAAATTTAGAAGCAGTTACGTTTGACCCACCTGGGTATCAGAAAGGGGATCACTGGCTGTCACACAGAGGACCTAAGTGCAATAGATGAATATCTGAGCAGGGTTAGTAAGAAATGCAACAGTGTTTAGTAGCAAACTGAAAGTTTCAATTTCTGCTAAACTTTTGCTTCTTTTACTCCTTTGCTGTACCCCAACTGACACGCAGGCTCTCCAATGCCTAAGCTAGGATTTGCTGTCTTTAGTAGAATAGAGTGTAAAATGCCAACCCTGGTTATTAACCAGGTTTCCAATATGACAGTCCTACAATATCACTCTCTTGTATCAGTCAGCTCATTTGGGGTTTGCATGAGCACAGTTAGCATACGATAAATTGCTGTAATTCCTGAAAGTAGTTTCAAGTAAGTACTTTTGAACACAAACTTCAACAGTTTGTTGGATGCATGGGAATGGAGTCTTGAAAAAAAAAAAGACTGTACTTACATAGAGAATTATCTACTAGAAACAGAAAATAGTTAAGTATCTTTATTTTATTTTTAAAATAATATTTAATTTTATATTACTACTATTCATTATTATACTACATTATTATTATGCATTATTACATACTGTTATTATTAGTCAGAATGTGGTAAACACGCAAGATCATCCATAGATGGATTTTTTTTCTTTCCTCTTTGGAGCTGATTGTGTTACCATCAGTTTCTGTATTTCACCTATGAAACTGGATAGTACCCTTAATTTGAAGGTTTCTGGGCAGCCATGTGTGAGGAAATAGATTGGAAAAGATACCATTTACATTTATGTAATCAGCACACATGGATAAGCGTCCCTATTTAGGCAGCAGGAGATGTACCGTCTACAAATGCACTAGCCTCGCTTCACTAGGAGAGCCATGCATTCCTAATTTGGCAAGCTGATGGCAGCTTTATAATCCGTACTCCTCTCTGTGAGAGAAGCAACCATGATGACTGATGTGAGAGTGTCTTTTACTGGTGCTGTTAAATCTGTAGCTGTGTATCAACATCTGAGCCTTTATGAAGCTTCTCTAATTCTGGTAATCCAAGTGAAGGGACAGCTTTTGGAGGAATACGGCATCTCTTTTTCTGGATCCTATGTGGAAGGGTCAGGAGTGAAGAGAGAAGTGAAGAAAAGTAACAACCCTAAAGCTGACACTACACAGTTCAACATTTCAAGCAAAATATCAAAAAGAAAAAAAAATAAAGGAGGAGGAATGAGGAGAGCAGAAGAAGAGGACAGTGAACTTTGCTTCTAGCAGTCTTCTAAATGGTTGCCAGATTTTCATTTGGGTAATTGCTATCTGACAAGAAAGGTTGTTTGATGCACTTGTGATGGACTTCTAGCTCAGCCCTTCTCCAGCAGAGATTGATAAAATACTCTGGTACATACTAGGAAAAAGTAGGAGTTAATACCACAGTAGCAACACAATTAATGCACTGCTTCAAATCCCAGAAGTCAAACCATGAGTCTTACAAACATCATATGCAACTTGCTAAAAGAGTAATTATGTCAGTTTTAATGAAAGTAAGGTGCTACTACTTTCAAGGCTGAACCTTCAGCTGTCTGCGTTGGGTTACAGTAGAGCTGTTTCAGCAAGTAGTGAAATATTGTGCCCAGTGTGTTTCATCACAGATGTAAAGTGATGCTTCTCTTTATTCCTCAGTTTGTGCAGCAGAAAAGATGATGTGGCCAAGCTCATAAGGAGAAAATATTCATCATCAGCTTGAGGTAGTGCTATTGACTTCCATCAGAACAATATGACATGAATAGGGAAACCTGCTTAAAATCGATGTCACATTTGAGCCCAGTATTGTCCCCAGAGCCAGGGATTCAAATCACCATGGCTGTGGCCGAGAGTCCCTTCAATTCGCTTCTCGGCTCTCAAGGCCAGGCATGGTGCTGGGCTACAGGGTGTCACATCCCATTAAGTCACTTCACATATGACATGATGCAACCTGACATAACACGTTTGGAGGGTTGAAAGAATGTTATCTCTGTGTCCACAGGCGCTGAACACCAAGCTACTAAGCCTAAGCATGCATGCAGCAATTCAGGGAATCAGTGAATAGGGCATTTCTTTGCTTTTGGGGAGGATTACATTAAGGCATAGTCATTTTTCACTTACTTTACATAAGTCGTATGAGGAGTCTTAACATTCAGATTTTATGCCTTTAGATATATTTTTGTACCTCATAAGAATTAGCACCCATGCTAATGGGAGAACTTGAACAAACCCCACGACTCCAACGCCGGTACAGATGTCTGGGTTTGGAAAAACACTCCTTTCAGCATTAAATTTATGAAATCTGGAGTCAGTGAATTTCTAATTGAGATTTTTTACTTATATTAGAAAGTGGTTTATAAGCATAAACTTCTAACATAGACCTAAGCATAGGTGTAGACCTATTTCTATGATGAGTGAGGAGAGTGCAAGGGACTGAGTGGTGACCTACTAAAATTAATAAACGTAGATTCTGTTTCCATCTCTGCCTGTGACTGTGTATGTGATGCTTATCAACTGATTTTTCTCTCTGGGCCAGAGATGGTGAAACGGTATCATACAACAAGATCAGTAGATGTCTACTGATTTAAAGTATAAGGATCTCTCAGTCATATTTTCTCTGCATTGATTTAATTCTCACTATAAATAAGCTTCAAAATAAAAGATAATTCGATTTTGAAATAATGCAAATTTTTTCCTGTTCAGAAAATGACAAATCAATATAGTTTGATAGCTTTGACATTTTTACCAAATGGAAATTAGATTAAATCAACCCTGTGAACTCATGTACTCTGATCAAAAAAAGAAAAGAAAACCAAAAGCAAAGTTCCTGGACAAGTTTACCTGCTAAATTGCTTGCAATGATCCATTTGTCTCCAACGAAGGCAGTTAGCTTTACTAACTGCTGAACATATAACCTGCTTGAAATTTAGTTGTTTCAATACATTTGCATTGAAAACGCGTGCAGAGACTAGAATAGGAATATCTGCATCAGCCTCCTGCCCCCAACCTCCCAAATTTCTTCCCTGGCAGACAGGCACATAAAGAGCAGTTGCTGGCTTTGCAGTCGCTATGTCTAATCCTGTTTGGGGTGGGTCTAGCTCCGTGGCTCCAGCTCGGAGGGATGAGCAAACTCCATGTGGGACTCAGGTGTCAGGTGGAGGAGGCCTCTCGCTTCACTTCAGGTGAAGTGCGGCACTGGTCCAGGCATCTCCACCTGGAGCTCCTCCAACAGGCTCTGAGGCTCTGACCACTGCTTTATCAGGCGACAACAGACCAGTGCCTGCAGTGCTGTGAAGCTGGGGGGAACGACAAGCGTCACTCCTGGACTCCCAAACACTTATTGCTCTAGAGGTTGTCTCGCTCAGGTGTGAATTCAGAGAGTTTGAAACCCAGGCAGATTCCCTGTTTGATTTTCCCCACTCCCTCCCTGTGTGGTATCCGTGTCTTTTCTACTTACAGTGGTGTGCATGCTGAAATCATCGCTGATTCGGAGTGAGGTGTTTCAGTCCAAAGCATTCAGAAACTCACAATGTATTTTGTTGAGATGCCTGCCTCTTTGATCAGCTGCTGTCACAAGCTCCCATGTGAATCTTCTCGAATGAGCAAGTGAGCAAATGTGCCTCAGAGACTGCTGCCTTCAGGAGAAGGTTGTAATTCCAGCTGAATCAGACCAATTCTACTGTGACCTTTTACTAAAGGCAGAAATTAAAACTTGTGCCAGAAACACAGGTAAGCTATACTATGCTGAAAGTGCTTTTTTTATATACATGCACATATATACTACATATAGAAATACAGATACATACCTATAGATCAGCTTATCATAAGATGTAGACATGAAATGTGTTTCTTTTTTAACTAGTTAGTTCTATTCATGATTTAAAGACAGTTATATATTCATGACTTCATAATTTAACAGGTTAACTGCAAGAGAAAAATGTTTTTAATTTCATCGAATCACAAACACCTCTGGTTACTCATCTAGTGACAGGAAAGGAATTGCACTATTTTCTTTTAAAGATGAGGGATTCAATGTACTCTGACAAAACATGGCTAGTATTGTCACACCGAAACCATCATTACTACATATTTTTTCAGTCTGCATTTCCATAACTGACAGCTCCAAGACAACCCATATAAAAAGCAGTCATAAATAATAGCCCCAGTGAGGGTATATATACTGTGCTATCACTGTCCCTTGTCAGTGCCGTATTCATTCTTTTATGAACCAGTAGAATAAAATACTTTTCCTGTTGACTGAAGGCTTAATATTTTTTAGAACTGCCAAGGTTTCACCATGTCCGTGAAAGCCAGCTGCACGTGCTTCACACTTCCCTAACAGCTATACTCTGTTTTCCGAGTGGTTAGACGGACAGAGGGAAGAAACAGAGACAAGTTCCCATGTACCGAGCTTCCCGTCATCTGGCTAGATGAAAAGGCATGCTGATAGATGGTGAAATATAGTTCTCATAAATTTTTTAACAAGGAAGGCAGGAGATGCAATAGCTTTTAGACTACACTTTAACCTAACTTAGAAGCAAAATGAATAGCGCATTACTGAAGCAGTACGAGGAAAGAAAATGCAAATCCCCCAAACCCCTGGATAATTAGTAACTCACCCAGCTCTGCACTCTTTCTAAATGTTGCATTAAATATGTACATGGAGTTCTGATTAACTGTTAGATTGCTGCCAACATTTTTCTCCATTTGTATTGGCTTTGGACAGATTTCTGTCATGGAAAAAATGTTCCACATACCAAGTATCAGTCTCTGCTATTGTAATTTTCTGCAATTATCCTAAATTGAGTGATTCCAAAGTGGTTTTGCTACCTGAAAAAATATGACCTCAAAGTGTGTCAGATGGTATTTTGATAGCAGGAAAACATAAACCTTAGAAATATAAGTAGTCCACTTTCAACTGTAAAGGAAGTAGAGCAAGTCCCACCTTCTATGTATGGGAAAATCAGTCATTAAGTGTCAGCAGACACCCACTTTGACAAGGGAGCTGTTCCAGACATAGCACAGTTGTTTTGTTTTGGGGTTTTTTTTAATATGCTATTGATTTTCTGAACAGTTGAGTATGGTTTATAATAGCAATAACTTGCATGAAGACAAACATTACATGGGGTAACTCCTAGTTTATAGAACATTAGCTTTTGTCTCTAGTAGTTAACAGAAACTAGATTGAAAGGTGGGGTGTTAGTTTTTGTTTGTTTCTTTTGTTATTAGTAATGAGTGACATTAAGGTGAACATTATTTGCATATTTTCAGGTGCTTTTGGAGTGAGAGGAAGATATGAATGATCAACCATCCCTTTTTTTTTTAAGGCATTGACTGGCCAGTAGTTTTGCAACTGGATCACATACGGGCTGCATTTCATCAAGTTACTTAAGCATGTGTTTACTGCCTACTGGAATTACATGCACTGAAAATTAAATACGCATTTCAGGGCTTTAGCTGAATTAGGTTGTTTGAAAGAGCTTTGGTTCCTAAATGAGAGGTGGCAAGGGATTATTTGTATGTATCCTAACTCAAAAAATTGGAACCTGGTCTTCATGTTTTCCCCTAAAGCAAGTAGAATACTGGCATCATGTGCATTAGATGCAAATAATTTGGGGTTGTATTCAGTTCTAGCAGTATTAAGAAGCCTTAAGAAAGTTATTCCTGCCCTGTTAAAGGAGATATGAATGTTTAAAACTGCAAAGTATGCTAACTATTACAAAAGCATATTTCAAGTGTACCTCACTGCAGGCTGCTGCTGTCATCTTCTCATGCACTGATATCTGCCCTGCAGCACTATTTACTGGCTCCACCTCTCTTTGTCTGTTTTATTTTTTTTACCTTCTTTTTAATAAGCATATTGCTTTTCAACACATTTAGCATGCACGTTTAGTGAAATAGTCATGTTAGTTATTGATGGTTGTAGCTAATGTATTATTATTCATCTTGTTACAGAGAGTGAAAGTCAATATTTTTTGATCCTTTAACCACAAAACTATTTATGCTGTGGTGTCATCTCTTGTACTGCGTCCTAATCCATTTCCACAGAGGTTTGAAGTGTTCCAGAATAATTTTGTTCGTTTAACTCCATATTGATTGTTTCATTTTAATATGTATGTGCTGGTGTTAATAGTTTTGACAAAACATATCCAGTCATTATACAACACATAGCAAAACCTCATATTTGTGTTTTGTTTAAAATATGTTCAAGTCAACAAATAGTTAATTTCAGGTACAGCCTGTGAAAACTTCCAGGCTGGGATATGCTCTGATCCATAGATATGCATTACTAAAATAGTAATAAAAATAATCTGCAAAAACTTTATTTCTGTACTTCAGTCTGAGGTGCTTGGTTCAGACCTCTAAGCTCATTCACTTTTAATCAGTAATTGTAAAAATCTGTATGTTTAAGGGAGGCTTTATTCATAAAGAAGGCTGTTCTTTTTCTCAGAAGCCTGAAAATTGAAATGGAAGCCATACAATTCTCAGCATTTACAAAACTGAAACACATTGTGTGTTGTTTGAGGGAAGGACTGTTTTTTGGGGGTTTTTTTGGTTTTGTTTTTACCTGAATGCATGATATGCACAAGATGTATCACCCTTGCAGGATATATTGCTGAAAGAACTATGAAAGCAAAGGGGCTGTAAGCTTTTAGGCTCTGTCTATCAAGTTTTATATTTTGACCACTGTAAATTGTAGTCTTCGACTTTTGGCACCATTTTTGGTAAGTTTTCAGTGAGAATTCAGTGGAGAATTCAGCTCTCTCAGAAGAGAGCTCTAGCATTCAAATAATAGCCTTAAGGTAGGTGAAATCTAAGCTCTAAATAACTTCATACTGGTTGTAGAATAGTTTATTACGACATCTCAAAAGCTGTGTTTGGATGAACTTAGTGGAGCTATTAATTACTTTCTGTACTTATACTATTAATACCATTTCTATAAGCTTTGGAATTAAAAATGTAAATAAGATATTAAGCTGCCTAAGTATTTAAAAGGTTTAAATGAAAAAAGGCTTACATCACTGTTTAGTGTTTCAGTGACCTCCAAAGGACAGATAACAGTGAAGACCAGCAAAATCAGACATTCACTGCAAAAAAACCTTAACTTGTTATCATCACATATTAACACACCACATATTTCTCACTCTTCCAAATTCTGATTATATTTCTGGAAGCTGTAAAAATGTCGTGCATTTTTCCCTATTTTGATTAGAATATGAATATATCTACATAGAACCATGGTAAATTGTTGGTGGATGGATATCTTGATTTCTTCTAGATTGCAGAGTAAAAGCACAATGAGAAAGACAGCACAATAGAAGCTATGAATTTGGAAAGAGTAGAATGCACTAAGCAAAAGTCATATTGAGATGTCTAAATCTACAAAAGCAAGCTCTGGTTAGGTCCACAACACATTAGATTTTGTTGTCAGCATAGTATCTTTTCCATATTGAATGTATTTTTTAAATCTACCATTTTCTTCATAAAAAGAAAAATTATCAGCTTCCATACAAACTGTCCTAAAAATAAAAAAAATAAGTAAAACTCTAGTTTGAAATTCAGCCCTGGCGCAGCAATGAACAAGTGCATATTCTGCACCCATTTACTTCAGCAGAACTTCATACATATCATGACTTCAATAGGTTTTGCCTTGTGCTGAGGTCTATTTGTATGTTCTCCGTAAGAGTTTTAGCAGCTAATATCTAAGTACAAAATTTTAGGCTTACTTGTTGCCAAAAAAAAAAAAAAAGCTCCATGCTGCATATTTGAACTGGAGTCTTAGTGTCCATTGTTGAAAATATTTCAGTATTTTTTAAACCTTTATTTTTTCATTCAGCTTAGTTGTGCAGTAGAATGTATGGGAAACTTAAACGATGATCACACGCTGCTGCATGGTACGGCACAGTACTGTTGACCCTCTGGGCACCGTTTCCCCTTTGAACTGCACTGTGGGCTGGAAGGTAACAATATTATGCCCTGAAGAAACGGTAGCTTGTAGGGAAAAAGTGGAGACTGAATTGTGACTGTGCTGTCCTTTGATCCCTGCCTCTGCCCAGCTCACAGAAGAAGAAAACTTTGGAGGCCAACTTCTTGGCACTGGGTCCCTTCCTGGCGTAAAGGCTGAGCTCCCCACAGGTTGCTGGCCAGGGCCGGAGCAAAGCCTCCAACCATGCTCTCCCCTTTCCACTACCCACCCAGGACTCAAACGAGTCCTGCCCATGCTGTTGTTCTCACACGCAGTGGAAAACATAGGGAACCAAAGGACTCTCCTTTTCCCCTTTAAGTCCATCTGCAGTGCAGGCAAGGCATGCAGGCAGGGTGTGCAGGGAAGGCAGGCGTGCAGGCAGGGCGCAGTCCCCTCCTCCTGGCTCCGGAGGCTCCCTTGATGAGTAGTCATCACCCTCCCAGAAGAGGCCCAGCTATGGTCTCCACTGGGCCGAAAGGAGGATCCAGGGAGCTACAGGCCTGTCAGGCTGACCTCAGTGCCAGGGAAGATTATGGAGAGCTTCATCTTGAGGGTGCTCACAGGGCACGTGCAGGACAACCAAGGGATCAGGCCCAGCCAGCACGGGTTCATGAAAGGCAGGTCCTGCTTGACCAACCTGATCTCCTTCTATGACCAGGTGACCCGCCCAGTGGATGAGGGAAAGGCTGTGGATGTTGTCTGCCTGGACTTTAGTAAAGCCTTTGACACTGTTCCCCACAGTATTCTCCTGGAGAAGCTGGTGACTTCTGGCTTAGACAGGAGCACTCTTCGCTGGGTAAAAAACTGGCTGGACAGCCGAGCCCAGAGAGTTGTGGTGAATGGACTGAAATCCAGTTGGTGACCGGTCACAAGTGGTGTCCCCCAGGGCTCAGTTTTGGGGCCGGTCTTGTTTAATACATTTATCGATGATCTAGATGAGGGGATTGAGTGCTCCCTCAGTAAGTTTGCAGACGAACCAAGTTGGGTGGGAGTGTTGATCTGCTCGAGGGTCAGAAGGCTCTGCAGAGGGATCTGGACAGGCTGGATCGATGGGCCGAGGCCAATTGTATGAGGTTCAACAGGGCCAAGTGCCGGGTCCTGCACTTGGGTCACAACAACCCCATGCAATGCTACAGGCTTGGGGACGAGTGGCTGGAAAGCTGCCCTGAGGAAAAGGACCTGGGGGTGCGCTGGTTGACAGCCGGCTGAACATGAGCCAGCAGTATGTCCAGGTGGCCAAGAAGGCCAACGGCATCCTGACCTGTATCAGAAACAGTGTGGCCAGGAGTAGGGAGGTGATCGTGCCCCTTTACTCTGTGCTGGTGAGGCCGCACCTCAAATCCTGTGTTCAGTTTTGGGCCCCTCACTGCAAGAAGGACATTGAGGTGCTGGAGAGCGTCCAGAGAAGGGCAATGAAGCTGGTGAGGGGTCTGGAGCACAAGTCTTATGAGGAGCAGCTGAGGGAACTGGAGTTGTTCAGCCTGGAGAAGAGAAGGCTGAGGGGAGACCTTATCGCTCTCTACAATTACCTGAAAGGGGGTTGCAGAGAGGTGGGTGTTGGTCTCTTCTCCCTAGTGACTAGCCACAGGACAAGAGAAAATGGCCTCAAGTTGTGCCAGGGAAGGTTTAGGCTGGATATTAGGAAAAAATTCTTTCCTGAGAGAGTGGTGAAACACTGGAATAAGCTGCCCAGGGCGGTGGTGGAGTCACCATCCCGGGAGGTGTTCAAGGAACGTGTGGACGAGACATTGCTGACATGGTGGTGTCAGTTGATGGTTGGACTTAATGATCTTACAGGTCTTTTCCAACCTCAGTGATTCTGTGATTCTGTGATTTCATTTTCCCCTGCTCCCAAGGCCAAGACGGCTAACAGTGTGGTGGCCTGGGGCACTCTGAGCTACATACAACGGCAGTGAGTGGCGAAGCTCGAAGAGCAGTAGGCAGAGCTGCTCTGTAAATTATCCTGTTCATTACTAAATGGTAGTTAAGGAGTAACTCTGCTTGTACTTCACTTTACAGCCTCATACATCAGCTGAGCACTGCACCCATTGTTGGTGCCCGATTCCCAAGTAAGGGATGTCAGCGTTGTTTGACTGCAAAGTCGTCCTCTTTCTCTGACATCTGAGGGACACAGGGCTAGGAACCCCACACTCTGACCCCTCATGATTGACTCACAGCAATATGCAAAGTAGGAAAGTCAGGCTTCTTCCAGTCAAATGGGAATTTGAAATGTATCTGATGTTCTCCCAACGAGTCGCCAATATAAAGCATTAAGAATGTGTGGTTTACGTCACCTACACACTCAGTCCAAAACTCATGTGCATGTTTTACATCCGTGGTTCAGATGCTTTAGCTTCATCTAAAAGAATCAGACATGTGCTATGCCCTTTAATGTTCAATACACTTCATAATGTTCAAATGGCTGAAGGGGACCATCTTCTTCAAGATTTCCACCACAGATAGTTCACTTGTGGAAAACATCTCTCATGACTACTTGAAATCTCTGCTCACATAGCAATGTTGTATCTTCACGGTGGAATTCAGGAGCTACAAATTACAAGAGGAGACAGAATCCAAAGACACCAGAGAAGCATTTGTTCTGAGGCTGGGAATAAGATATATGACCTTCCTGTCATCTTCTGGAATGACAGATAAGTGAAGTGGGCTAATGGAGTGACACAAAGGTGCACTGCGAGCTATTCATCCAGAAAAATGTTATCTGCATTTTAATGTTATGGGTGGTAGCAACCTTTAAAGCTGATTTAAGAAAATAAGTTTTGCAAGTTTTTCCATTTCATTGTAATGGATGACTATACAATAAAGTCACAGCTATAACAATATCTGGTAGCGATACTTACATAAAGTTGGGCAAATACAGCCTGCAGGTTATTCTGAGCTTTTTCTTTTCTAGAGTTTTTGTGGCACTCATCACTGCAGTATCTAAGTATCCTCTGGTTAATTAGATATGCATGACAGATTCCTTATGGGGAGCCTGCTTCCTAGTTTAGGAGGTTTTGCTTTGGGTAAACATGGCATTTTTACTCTTCTCCATCTCCCATTAATTTAATGATGGTGAGAAAGCTTCTTTCAAAGAGGCTCCTGCAGTGCACTCTGAATGTCATTATTAGTCTGGAAGTTCATTTCTCTGCTAAATATTTCAGCTGAAATTATATATTTCCTGCTCTTGCATACTTTGATGTAGGCTCTTAACTTACCTTTTCCCACAAGATTGCAACTACCTTGACAGATTATGGCCAAAGCCTTGGCTAGCTGGACTCTAACTTGCTGAAGGTGTTGAAAGTGAACCTTATGTTGGCATTAAAAGTCTGCAAGAAGCTCGCAGAGCAATCAAAGCACAGCAGCGACCTGGACCATTGACATGCCATATATGAACTTGCTTCCACTTTCATCCCTGATATGTGTGACCTGATACAAGTGCCCTGACACAAGTGCCATGACCCAGTTTGGGACTTCTGATGCTGGGACCTGGACTGGGATGGGGTTCCATGAGGCCTTCCCAGCGGCCTGAGCCAAGAGACTTTTGTCTGTGCTAAGGGAAAGACTAAGTCTAACTGGACCCCAGACCTGCGCGTAACTCTCACAAATACCCTTCACAAAGAGCACAGGTGCAACTCCTTCAGACTATTGCCCTTTTGCCACTCTTAGTGCTTCTATCTTGCCCACATGAGGTTCTGCTCTCGTCTGTATAGATTCTTACACTGTATCGGTGTCCTATATTTTTAATGAAAATCCAATTACTTCTTTTTCTTGGGACACTTTTGTGGTTGAAGCCTGTGAATTTGCTTTGCTGAGCTTACCACTTCAATGACTTATCTATATATATTTATTCAACATAATCTGCATAATAAGAATTTTATCAAAATACTTGTTTCCTACTGGAACTGGCCTCCAACAATTGTTTTGATCTGAGAATTTCATGAACAGTGGAGAAAGGAAAAATGCCATAAGTGGCATTATAAAAGTTATCAGTTTTGTGAATCATTGAGAAAGTAAGACTGCAACCTGTTTGTAGATGGCTTGTGAGGATCATTGAATACATTAGTTTTAATGGCCAATTTTACCACTGTTAGCTCAATCAGCACAAGAATTCTATTTCTGAAAGTTAAGACAACTTGGACACATTATCCAAATTTCTTTCCAACATGTTGGAAGCAAAGCAAACTGCTGTGTTTACTGAAGAGGACAGCTTTGCTGTGAGAGTTTATTTTTACTCCTCTTCTTACTCAGTTACAGGGGAAGATCCTATAATTATCGACTATCTTTTAGTGGTGATTTACTTGGCGAAGATTGATTAGCACAATCAGTCACTCTAAAGTAATTTTCATCACAAAATATTAGATGGTTTCTTTTCCTACTTGATTAGCAGTCCTTCTGCAGGTTACATTGTAGATGTAATTCTATAAACATGGCTTACAAAGTGTTGTTATATGGCAAATCCATACCTAAATATAGAAATTCTTAAATATTTATGGGTACTAATTTTGTGCATGCGCATGTGCACACATGCGTGTGTGTGTTTGTATATATGCACATGAAGAAAAATCTGAAAATGTTGATTATATTCTAAATATGGAGCTAAAGATTTGGATTCAAAGATTAATCTTCCATATATGTATATGAATAATATTTTTGTTTGATCTTATCAACGTGCCCCAGCATAATCTGCATAAAAGAAATTAAAAAAAATCCTTAGGTATGCTTAGCAGAAAGTAATTCACATTTGTCCTTAAAAGTGCAGCTAGCTTAATACATAACTCAGGAATTGTGTTCAGATTGTTTTGGGTTTTTTATTTATTTAGAATGCTTGCTTTTTGAGCTATTTTGTTTTAAGCTTTGGGCTTGAAAAGCTGCACTGTTTGGCTCTGTTTTCTAGGGCTGACCTTAGGTAAACTGCTACCCCAACTGTAGAAACCACATGTAATTCCTATCCTAAAATCTTCCTCAGATTGAAAAGAAAGCAGAAGCAACCATGTTCAAGTACAGATTCAGCAGAGCTGCTAAAGTATCTGCATCTCTAGGTATTGCAAGGCAATGTGTATAGTATAGATCAAATAATATAACTCACTCTTACAGCCATGTAAATAATACATTTGCCTATAAAAATGTCATATGTGTATTAACAAAACTCCAGGTTTAATGAGCAAGTGAACATAATTGATTCTGCTTCTTGGTGCAGTTTCCTATGCTGTACAAACACAAGGGCTAGCAAACTGCAGGTATGTGCACAGGAGGCACAGAATATCTATCAGATGGGGGGTTTCATTGCTTTGAGTAACCTCTTAACTCAGGGGTGATCTAGAAAAAAGGAAAGAGGCTTTTACCCCCAGACCATGGCCCTGGGGCAGCAATCTCCTCAGTAAGTAGAAGTGATTGTACTGCAAAAGGAGAGGCTGAATGTGAAGTCTGTGTAGGGGATGTAGGACTTGGGAGAGGGACAATTTCAACAGGTAGCTGCAGTAGATCCCTGTCTCCCGCCTGGGCTAGCAGCCAGCGTGAGGATGTACCTAGTCTCCTTCAGTGGCTGAGATGAAATTATTTCCTGATTTCCCCAGAATTTTTTTTTTTTTTGGGGGGGGTAAATTCAGTCTTTCACTTTGCCTTGACTTTTCTTGCAGTGCCAGCTTGGCTACTCCGTTCCAACAGTGGATACAGCATTTTAGACAAAAAAATTTTTTACATAGTGAAGCAGGATAAATGAAAGCCTTTTGAAGTTTCAGTGGACTTTCTCAGTCTTCAAATGGGGCAAGTCTTCCTGGCTTGGCACAACCCAGCCCACAGTTGTGCATAGGAGAATATACTCTCCTGTATCTCCTACTCTCCTGCAAATCACAAAGGCAGATAAAAACAGGAAGTCAATCTTGCATTAAAAAAATCAAAACTGAGCAAAGCTTCTGAATCTTTCTTGAGCTGCTAAATATATAGCCCTGTTTTCAGCGAAAACTTAGCTCTGTTTATACCTCTTATTTTTCTGTGCGCTCATGTTGTATCTACTGTAAGAGTTAATGGAGTTGTAATGTACCATATACAACAAATGAACATGATGTTGTCAGGCAAAGTCACATAATTGCTACCTTATAAAGTACTGGAAAAAATAAGTTCATATTTTTGCAAATATATCTGGGCTTTCTCTTATATAAACACACAGTCCCAGAGCTAACTGTTTAAAAAGGATTACCCCTGATCTGAAGACAAAAACTGCATGTTCACATAGAGGTCTAAGTTTGAATTCTTGCTTACCAAGTAGCAGAAAAGACTAAGTAACCAGGCTAATACACAGGATTCATTTTTCTAAGCATGGTACCAAGCTGTAAAATTCATAGATACAAAAGCCTGAGGGAAGAAAAGCAGATATGTAAGCTTTTAGAAAGGTAACCCTGTTGTATCACTGTAACACACAAAACCCCACGACAGTATCATCATGTTATTATTCTGTGTAATTTTCATATTCTTTCTAACAGAGAGGCTTTAAGTCATTAATGTAGAACCTAAGTTAACAAAAAGAATAGGAAAATTTCTTGAGTCTCCAATACTCCATTTTTTTCCTTAAATATATATATTTAGTTCTAAATGTATGGGATATTAGCAAATATATTATAGCACTTCTTACAATGCAAGAGATGTTAATAACAGGAATTGCCCATATATTAAATTTAAACTGTAACCTCTTCTTTTTGCAAACTCTCACCATTAGAAACAGTGATGGTAGCAGGCAGCAAGCAGCGTGGTGAGGCTTTTCATGTCAGGCCATTTTCCATTTCTGAATTGGCTCTGTACCACTAGTAGTATACACATACCACAGTTTGAGACCCCTTGATTTATGTCAGAAATCTGTGTGAAAGCAGTGAGCTCATGTAAAAGGATTGTAAAAGTTTTTACTTAGCCAAATGAGAGATGCTGAGATTATTTTAAATAGTATTTGTGGCAAATCACTATATTGCAGTTGAACAATAATGAAGAAAACTCACTGATCAGGAATGATTTCTGTTTCTTGTAAAACCTTTGATTATTCAGCTGGAGAAGATCTCTCAGATCATGTGGTACAACCTCCTGTGTGGAGCATGATATTCCTGTACAGTAAGCCAACAAGAAATGTATCTAACTTATTTTTGAACACCATTAATGAAGGTGACTCAGGTTCATCAGTAGAAAGCATTTTTCCATTATCTAATTGCTTGTCTGCTAAGAAATGTTTCCTTTTATCTAGTTCTGATCTTTTAATTTTACACTATTAATTCTGATTTGATTTCTAAAAAGAAAGCAAGCAGTTATTCCTTTAGCTTTCTCTTCAAATGTAAGCAAATGGTAAATAGCTTCAAAGACAGCTAAGTAATGCCAACTTATAGTGCTCCACAATATATGATAATCACATTTGCCATGGCCGCGTTTCAAATGAGACCAAAAAAAAAAAAAAAAGGCAACTTAGATTATAGGTACTTGATTTTAAAAAAAAGGCTTTAAAAAAAGATCTCCTGAGTAGTCAAGTCTAAAATACTAGACACAGGAACCAAACCCAATGTTTTATAAATAATGTACTTCCTACTGAAGTAAGGGATGCGTTTAGTTTTTGTTAGATCTGAGTGGATACTTTCAAAATACTCTGGCAGACAAAATCTGGGAAATCTCAATTATATATTTGCACTGAAGAACATACTACTGAATTAAATTTATTACCTCAAAATCCCATGATAAGCCTTCAAATCCATTTGAATACTACCTGTAACTATTACAATTCACAAAAGCAGGAATTAGAAAATGTATAACCAACCTTTAATTCAAATCCTGAACTGTGCCTTTGAAATATGTGTTGTAAATAGCAAATCATATAAGACATCAAATCAGGAAATAATAAGTATCTTTTATGACTTGTTTTCATAGTGATGTAAGTTCAAAATTTTGCAAGAAACCTTTTAAACAATAGGCAGGAATTTAAGATTTTTCTGCTGCAGGATTCACTCTTTCCGTAAAGAAGTTTTTCCTAATATCCAACCTAAACCTCCCCTGGCGCAACTTGAGGCCATTTTCTCAGCTAGTGCAGTTGTTTATACCCTACTCGGCTCTCCTTTTAAGTCCCAGGCTTATATCACACTGTTTTATCTAAACTCATTACAGTTGGGACTAAAATGTGCCGGTAAGTCGTAACATTTTCCTAGAGATCATCTGGTGTCCAAAGTCATAGGAATGTTGGCTGCTCCGCCTGACCTCACATGCAGTTAATCTTAAATGTATTACTCTTTGTTTAGGGGAGGAGAAAATGAGTGTCTCCTTCAGTTGCAAAGAAGGAAAGTTTAAAAGAAAAAAGAAACATTGAAATAGATGTCAGAACAGTAAGTGATAATACCTAACCTTGTGGAGCTGAGGTTGAGAGCTTAAAAGCTCCTTTCTAACTTTCAGATGAAGGGTAATTATTACACAGCAAGGTTCAAACTCGAAAAAATAACAATAAAACTTGCAACACCAGAATTGAGACAACAGATGAGTGGTTATAGAGAAACACCCCTTTATTTTGGTCACAGTTGAATTTTTAAAACAGATCTTTCTTTCCAAGGACTGAAAGTCCTGCCTGCTGATATGAGGGGTTCGACCCTCCAACCCACATGCTGCCAGGTGCTTCCTCGAGAGCAGGTTCCCCGCAGCTGGTGCCTCTGCTTGCCTAAGAGCCTCACACTGGGGTTTGGAGGTGAGGGGCACACCTCCCCACCCTGCTATTGCAGGATGCTTTGCATTGTCCCTCCAAAAAAAAGCTGTCTCTAGCAAGGGCAAAGTGGATTTATGCCTCCTTCACATGTGCGACACCCTGAGCCTCGCCAGAGGCTGCAGCCATAGCCATCAGCTCGGATAACCAACATCTGCACCCTCTCCGGTAAATGACAACAGTCTGTACAACTAGATGGGGATGTCTTCACCTAGCGACATTCTCGGGACAATTTTCCCTCTTTCTCTTCAACACAAGACTCAATCCATAATTGTAAAGCTGCTTAGAGGGATGGTGGAGAACTGCTTCTTCCATGCTTAAGGAGAACCCCAACATGTAGATGATGCTCGGAGCAAATCCTTCGACCACATTTATCCCCATTCTACAGGGAACTGAATAGAGCCCTTGTCTGCCAGCATTAAGATTCATATAATCAGACATGGTTACTTTATTTGTATTTATTTTTATCCACTGAAAGAAAATAGCATTCTTTTTCCAGAAAAGATTAATTTTATTTTATATTTTTCCAGAGAAAGCAGCATACCCCAAATTGGAAGATGTACACTTAAGGACATTATAACACTGAAAATAAATCCAGCGAGAAGTCTGGGGATTATTCTGAAAGGCAAATAATAAAACAACATTTTACTGGTGATGATGCCTATTCTAGACAGACAGTGACAGCTGAGTGTCAGTGATGGATGAAGCAATTCCTGTGTGTGTATACATGGCCCACCAGGACTTTGTATTCTTTCCAGTGATGTTAATTGGGGTTTTGCCATTAAAATTAGCCTGAACAGACTTCGGCTCTTAATTACCATGAGTCTAATTGCACATATCTACAAGAAAAAAATTAAATAAGTAATGTTTTTAAGCCTCTTCAACTATATGAATGAGTATTTGATACCCAACCAAATGATTTTAAAGTGAGATACCCAGAGACCTCCCAAGCTCAGGCCTAGCTTCCAGAGGCATTTAGCATATAATTGCAGGGTGGATTGATGCCACCTGGATAAAAGAACCCAGTTGAGCTGCAGATGCCAGCTGTCCAGTCAACCTGAAAAAAACCCCAAACCAACTGCACAGTACTGAAGATGGATATAGCATTGTCCAACCTTGGCTTTAGACAAGACAAATGTCTGAAGAGATCATTAACGTTGGGGGATGAAAGAATGAAATATTCCTCTGGTAAGTGGTTGTTTTTAATTAAATGGCAGATGTGTGAAGCTGCTAAAAGATTTAATACATTATAAACCTTGAAAAGAGATACTAATAAGCCTACCATTGGTAGTATATGTAACTACCCCAGTACATAAAAATATATGCGCACACTCTTATTTGCACAAAATTACTGCCATTAAAAAAACAAGTGCTGATGAGCTAATGTTGCGGCCCTCTTTACCTTTGATCAAAGTACGTCTTGTTGTATCTTTGACTTACTGAATTCTAACATGGAGAAAAGCATTTAAAAAGTACTCTGGTTTGAGAGACATAACCGTTTCAGAGACTGATGCTTAATATAAATGACAATTCATCTTTTCTATGCCAAATTTCATAGCTAAGCACTGTACACTGTAATCTATTGCTTTATTGTAACCATTTGATATCAATCTATGCACAATGCTAAAGTCTAAAACTATCAGATCAACTTTTATAAATGAAGTTTGGCTGACAAAGTCTGAGACAAGATAGCAATACCAGGATTCCTGCTAATAGTTGTACTTCATGTGGCTAAAGTTACCTGAGTGGGACTAGAGTACCAAGGTGTTCACAAGAAAATATATTAGTAATGATTCATTTAAGGCACTGAAGTCCCTCTCATCTTGCCTCATGGGATATGCTTTTCATCCCACACCTTTAAAATGAGCAGGGATAGTAGCAACCCAATGGTAGTCCCACTTGCAAGAAAACTGAATTTTACTTTCATTTCAAAGTGAGCTTAGGCATTTTGAAGTGCCTAAGGTATCTGTTCTTACTTGTTTTAGGACTTCCATATTAATACACAAAGTTATGTAATTTATAGTCAGTCATGAAAAGTTTTGCCATTTATATACAGACCCATATCTTCTGATTTATATATCCTGAGCTATATCAAAGTTAATAGGTTTATACTAAATCTCATTGCCTGTGAATGCAATTACCAAAAAATTTTGCATGTAGTTAAACAGGAACCTTCAGCAGGTCCTGCTGGTGGATGCATGTTGCTATATTAGACAGTCCCTGCTCAAGTGCAGACATTTTTTAGCAGTGTTCAAATTAAATGTTTGATTCTGCACCACAATAAAGTAAATTGAAGGGAACAGTGGGATCAATGCTATTCATATTATTTCTACATCATGCATACACCTGGGGCTTTACCAAGACAGAAGGATATGAATTTCTACCAGTTACTCTTTTATTCCTCCACTTAAAGTATGTGTGGTATACGTATGTATTTATAGGCAGATTATATTTAAGCTTATTAAATGTATGTTGTAGGTGTTTTATATACGTGTGCGTACATGCATTTGAAGGTAAAGTAAAACCATGGAATAAAGAAATTTCCCTTTATTTACATTGTTTTCCACAACCAGTAAGTATGTGAAAAGGTGATTAAAAAAACACTGCAACTCAAAATAGATCATCAGGCAGTTCCCTCATCTAAATGAATGCCTATGTTTCTGGAAAAAATAGATTGCCTTTTTAAAAGGATGAAGGTACCTTCTGCTGTGACTAATCTTATCCAACCATCTGAGAATGGCATAGCAGGAAACAATTTATTGAGTGTAATTATTCAGTGTGCAGGTAGCCGTAAATAACAAACACGAGCTTCTTAGAGTATACCGTCAGTAGAAGAAATACCTAATTACTGAGGATTTTTGCAAGTCCCTTTTTAGACCAGAGTCAACATCCAGCTCTTAGGAATAGTGCATCGTGATCTGCTGTGGAAAGATTTTGGACCAACAAATAAGCATTGGATATTGTCGCGGTATTTCTGTGACAGTGATAAAATGGCTAATATAGCAGAATATGGATAATATAGCAGTCTCATTTTATGAAACATAAGAACTAATAATTACTCAACAGAGTTGTTAATACAATATAAAATAATCCTAATTAAATGTTTCTGCTGCATTATTGTCTTCTCTGTCTGTATAAAATATATACTGTTTCAATTACAGTATTTTGGAATCTATCAAATTCATCATCTTCTGGATGGCTATTGTCAGAAACTATATGAGCTTGAGATATAAGATGGGTAAAAATGTCATTTAGACTTCATAGTGCCTCCAAAAGGAAATCAAGTATTCATTACATTGATCTTTTCAGCATGTAGAAAGGGAGCCTAAATGTGCTTTCCAGAAATTTGGCATATGCAACATACAGAATGCTAATACTAATATTCCTCACTTACTGTTCTGCTGCCTTTTAGTCTTCTTTGGCTGCTTCAAACAGTGGGATGACTCTTCTGGTAAGAGGTTGGTCTTTATTTCTTGGTCTCATTCTCGTAAGATAAGAAGTTACCGGAAATAGTTTATAGCTGTTGTTCCCCTGAGAAAGAAAATTCCTATTTTTGGAATGGGTTCCTTCGTGTCCCTCACTCTATCAATGTCTATCAATACTAAATTATTTTCCAAGGACCTGAAGACCCTTGAATTTTATAATTTCATTTTAATCCCACATATATTTTTACCTTTTTTTTTTAAGCCCTCGGGTATGCAAATGCATTAAAATAATAATTTTCAATTTTTGATTAAATATTTTTAAAGAAATGTAATTTCTTAGTACTAAACTGCTATTCTAAGTACCTTTATTCTAAACCTCAAGGAAGTTTAAAGCAAAGACAGTGCTGATAGTATCATGTCTGTTTTGTATGTCCTCTTTCAGAGCCTTGAAAGACGTGTGAATATATCACCTGGATAGTTTGCTCTATACTGTCTTTTCGATTCTTTGGTGGATATGTGAAGAATTTATATGCCTGATAATCCTATAGACAATGCCACATTGCCTAGTATTCTGAAAGCTTGACCAAAAAAAATCGAATGTGTTAATGGGCTATAGTCACTGGGTTTTGGCATATTTTCTTCCTTGTGTGCTGGTATTTTTAATAGTGGTAACAGCTGTTCCGACTGCAATTTTATATTTAAAACCAAATTTAATCACCTTTACTGAAATGCAGACTCAATTTTGTCATTCTTCTTTATTGCTGATACCACATCAAGAAATATGGAATAATCCCCCAGTAACAGCATTTTATTCAAGACTGTTCAGTGGGTTTCTAGGTGACCTGGATGCATTATTGCATGATATTTCATCTCCTTCATTTTGCCTCTTTTGCTCGACATATATATTATTTAAACTCTAGGTTGGTGTCTTCCCATATCTTTTGCAGTTTTCAATGTCTTTCCTCTTATAAATATGCTTCACCCTCCCAGTTTATGGCTCTTTATTGTCACGGTATGAGCTTAGTCCCGTTGCTTCTCTCAGTTTTGTCATTCTCATACTTACAGTATTGGTGTTATTGGATGTGGTGTCTCCTCTGACACTAGCATATACATTCTAGTGCGGCTCATTTATGTTTGGGGTTTTTTTATGCTTTGAATTGAGTTATAGCTTTCACTAGTATTAGACTTTGCTCTGACAACTTAGGATGCCTTGCATCTATTACCTATCCTAGCCTATATTCTTCTTAAAGCCCTATACTCACAGTTTGATCACACTATGAACTGCATCAAAAATAAACTCCACATGTTTCCTTTTGCTCTTTTCATTCTCCTTTAAATATTACTTTTTTAATGTCATATGCCTATTAAATGAGCATCAATTTTTTGTGTCTTTATGTGTAATCCATCTTTTCCATGTCAGTCACAGATAGCACATGGACTATCAGGTATCCAAACCTTTGAATTCAGTAATACATGAGTGTATCTGAGTTTCCACAACTGATTACTCTTAACATTGTCATAGGGATTACAGATCCCATTGTACTGCATTGACATTTCCGCAGTTTCAGTTTAGCATTTCAACCTTCCTGCTGCTTCTTGCACAGTCTGAATACCTCCTTGTACATAATAATTCTTTTCATCATTTTGTAGGTATTCCTGGTGTTCTATTTTTTTTATTATTTTCACAGTTTCTGTTCAGGATCCCTGACATTTAATCCCCACCCTTCTTCAGCTTCCACTCCAGCCTTCTTAACTGTCCACTGGATTTCTCCCTATAACTTCCCCAACTTTTCATCAGCTTTCCTCATAGATAGCAGTGCAAAGGGATTTGGAAGGCTGTTGTATTTTTTAAAATTTCTCTGTACTCTCTTTCTGAAGAAAAAACACATAGTTCTGAAGCAAGGAAAAGGCAGAGTTCCCAGCCTCCTAAGTACAAAAGGTCAGCCTGATCCAGGAGCTTTCAGAAAACCTTATTAAAATCCTGCTACACATTACATTGCCTTTTAAAGTTCCCAAATGCAAATGTGACAGCCACCAAAAGCAAGAACAAATGCATATGGCTCATTAATACAAGAAATAAACCAATGCATAGAGTGGAAGTCAGAGTCATCATTTTAAAGTGCTTTGAGATAGGAAGGCTGCTGAAAATTTGACAGAAATTATTGTCTCCAAATTGCATGGCTATTTCTAATTCTCACAACAGTCCTTTGTGTCCTCCCTGCACTGGAAAGTACTATTCTTGCCACAGAATTCATTAATTTTAATTAAGAAATCAATTTGAAAAAACAACACATTTTGCTACTACATTTTGAAATTCACATTCTTCTTGCTTCTTTCTTGGAGTGGGAAGAGGAGACGAATTCAGTATGACAAACCTTAATTTGCATAGTTTTGAAGCCAGGGACATGGAGTCACTCCAAGTCAATATGGAGATGCTAGTTTATCATGTCCACGTACACTTGTTCATACACAGCACCATCTGATGCTTATGTGCTAAACAGAAATACTGGCGTTAAGCTAAAGTTGTCACACAATTCAGCAAGGTTTGAAAATAATTATGGCACAGACAGTTTGGATCTGATCACCACCCTCAAGGATGTCACACAATTTCCATAAAGCTGAAACTTAAAAAACCCAACAAAGAACCCCATAAATTTGAGACTTTGGGTTGTTGTAGACAACAAAATGGAGTAACTCACTTAAAATAGCAAGGAGTGGAGAATTATGGGTAAATACTTTGAAATTAATTTCTATTTTCATTGGTAATAGTCAGGCTAAATTCTGCAGTGTTTAAAAGTTTATGCTTTCTGCTAACTTTCTTCTGGCAGCCTGTGAGGCTGGTTCCAGCCCTGTTCTCTGCCAGATGGAGTGCAAAGAGGGAAACATCTGCCTCTGTCTGCCAGGGCACTGAAGACATGTCTAACCTAAAGTATGTGAATACTCCTTCTAGAGTGGAAATTGGTGCTATTAAGCACAAAAGAGGCCAGACATTGTTTTCTTTTGTATCAAGATACCTTTATGACACTGCACTCTACCAAAACAATGATGTGAAGTGACTTGCTATAGATGCGAAACTGATCCAACACTGCTGTAAAATCATTGACGTTCACATGGAGAACTTCTCTGCCCAGGCACGCTATTTCACGGGGGAGGCAGGGTGGTGGGATATGAGTTGATGTAGGCTAAAAAGAACAAACTCTTCCAACTGACTCCTGTCTCATGCCCTTCTTTCACAGTGCTAGGAATTAATTTGTTTTTGGTATAGTGCCACTGTTTCTAGTCAGTTTTTGGATCCCAAATGCCATTTTTAAAGAGCCAGACATAAGATGCAACACAGTCAAGGAATCTGTTCTTCTTAGACCCCAGACCTGCACTGCCAACTGCAGTGCTCTTCATGCAAAGGTAAGCACCCTGTACATGGCTCCCCGGCTTCCTAAAGCTCCTTGTACATTCAGTCTGCATCCATTTGTGAATTGGTTCCTTCATTCCTCATATTGATGGGGCTCTTCAAACAGCTGAATCCTACTCAAAACAGAAAGGCAGTTTCTAACCTGCATTTTGGAGATGAAGGGATGCATAGTGCAAAAGGTCTGTAACGGTTCATCTCAAAATGTGCAGCATACCGCAGACATCTGTTCTTAGTGTGCCTCTGCATATGCTGCCTACAGCCAAGACTCCAGCAGCAGGGCAAAACCAGCAGTGCTGGTGCCAGCAGTTGGCTGTCATCCCACTGTGGTCCCAGAAGGACATAAAGCTGGGGGGGATTGTATAATGTTTCTGTAAGTGATAAAAGGGAAAATCTCAGTGCACCCCTGCGCTCCTGAAATTGAAATGGAACTTGATTTTTTTTATTTATTGATTTTCAAAGAGCAAATACCAAAACACAAATGTTTCAAGGGGCTACAAAGTGGAGAAAGGGGAATTAAATGATACTGCAAAAAGGTATAGGATATTTATTACCAGTGCTTGTTCTGCACCTAGTCTGCATTCCTAACGTATTCATCTACACAAATCAATAAGAGTTTGGGGTATGCAAAGAATCTGGGACTGGGTTTAATTTTCATGCTAGTCAAAGTGATTTTTCTTCAATCTATCATATACTGTATTTGACATATGGCTTTTCTCTCAGTCAGTAATTGACTGGTACATGCTTTGTGCTCCAGTGAAGGTAGATTTAATACACTGGACATCGGTGTGAGCTATTTTTGTCTTTTGAATGACAAATTTAATTTTTGTTAAGTTGTATTGTACTATTGTTTCTACTAATTTCACATTCTTCACCAGATGTTTGGTCCCTTATTTCATGACTAATGTTTTACTTCAAGTGAACAAAGATCTTGAAAACATCAAGGGTGCCTTGAAATCTCTCAATAGACCATGACAGCCTCCTTCATTCTCTATATTTCTTAACGTGGAGACATCCAGTGAAGGAAGAAACACAGTACTGTGGTAAACAGACTTGGGAAAAGTGACTCACTGTTTTTTCAGTGATGTTACCAGTGGATTTTCATTGCCCAGATTAAGTGGACTAGGGAATTAGGCAATTTACCTAACCAGCTAGAGGAAAGATGCACACGTTAAAAGAAAGTCTAACAGTCATCTTCCATGAGATTTTTTTTTTTTTTGGCTCAAACTGATTTTTTTGGCTTAAATTCATTTTTCTGGTTTTAAAGTAATTTTGAAACTTGATTTTGTGTGTATTGTTTCTTTACAAAATAAAGGATTTTGATGAACAAAACTCTTAAAAATAGATCTAGAGAAACATCCTAATTAACAACCACTATTTTCTCAGTCTTCTAAAAATTTGCCCTATTTGCTGAAGCTTTGTGTTAGATTCTCTCAAGAATTCATTTTAAGTTCTTAAGACTGCTCACTGCAAGCCTTTCTTGGCTGTATTTCTGACTGCAAGCTTCCCTTTACTTTTATTTTTACTACTTCTTATATGGCTGAGAGAAGCCAAATGAAAATCTTTTACTGGCAGTCTCAATATGAACAACATAGCAACTGGAGCTGTAGAACACCCCTTCTTGGCTAAAAACAAGTGGTGAGTGTACAATGTGGAGGAGGGAGCCGAAGGAAAGGGAACTGCTAGGTCCCAATTTTTTTTTCTTAAAAGTTAAACATGCATGAAGTTGATCTGATAGAAGAGGAGATTACAAGAAATAGGATGGGTCTAAATCACGTGTTATAGGTTCTCAGGGTATCCAAAAAAACAGCCAGGAGACTGTCCTTTCCCTCATTTAGGAGAAAGATCTGAACAATTTGCTTAAAGGCAGTGCAAATAGTATGACTGTAATTCTCCCATATAATAATAAAACAATAGCCTTGCTAGACTACTAAGTGGGGGGTGGGGGGGGGGGGGGTAGGGCAGGGATATTTAGAATTAGCCTCCAGGATTGTCCTCAACAATCATTAGCTGCCCTTCCTCATCTGCATTTCTACTTAAGGGCCACACAGAAAGAGAGGAAATGTAAGGAGACGAATGGGCTGGAGTTTAGGACATGTTGTGCCTGGTATCTGTCCTGCCAAATGGACCACAGGAAGGGTAAAGCCTGAGGGAGCACAGACCTGGAATTGGTATCACACCTGGAACAGCACTGAAACTTTCAGCCTTCGCTGTCCTTCCCACTAGCAGGGGAGCTAGATCCACAGCATGGACGCTGGGTAGGAATGGCTTTCTAGGTGACCCTCACCTTAACCAAAGTAATCAAGGTGCATAGATATAGCACATATCCTGACTTCTTGCTGTGTTTTGTAAATTCACATATATCCCTTTTTTCAAATGCTGATTTTTGTCAATAATTTTAATTAGATTAGCTCTAACAATGCAGTTAGAGACATTCTCTTAATACAGCAGAATAAAATTAAGCAGCTTGCTCTCTCTAAATACTTTGCCATTTTAAGTGGAGTACCAGGAGAAAAAAAACAACACACAGACCAAAACAAAAACGAATGTCACGTTACAAATGCAATGAAAAAAACCAGCAACATCAACTCAGCCAATGAAAAATGCATTTCTGTTGATGCTTGAGGGCATATGAGAAGCGTTAAAATATATGAGTGAGGCAATGCAGATGTACAAATGACAACGATTTGGGGAAAGATTCAAAACATTGTGAAAGAAATTCCAACAGGCATCAACAAGCAGAACAAATACACTTTCTCAGATATGGTGTCTGGGAGGTTTCAAAGTAGCTAATTTGACCATATGAGGTGACGATATATCAGGCGATATCATTTTTACAGTCCCAGCCTCTACAGAAAAAAAGGATATTAAAATTTGCAGTAATGATGCTCATCTTCTTAGTTTTGGATAAATCAGTCACATTGAATTCTCTGTGTGTCACTAGCTTAACCATACATTTTCGCTCAGTATATCTACCACCTGTTACAAAGAGTAGTTTATACTTACCTTTTTTATTTTCTTTAATTTCTCATATTCAGCTTCATCACAGTTTTCAAATGACATTTTGTCTTCTTGTATGGAAATAACACTATTTTCTATTGATACTAAGGATAAACTTTTCCCATGCTTTTTCAGTAGCAGCCTCGTTTTTTTCTCAGTGACTGTGCACTTTGTGGCACAGCCAGTGCTAAACCACTACTGAGAAACCAAAGGTTTTCTTCTGCTGTGTAGTGACAGGTCCACTGTGGTTAAGGAAAATGCAGTAGCTCTTAGGTGCTGATGTACTTCCCAGTTTGGGTGCTATTTGGCTTTAGAATCTAATTTAAACGCAAGCATGCTAGCAGCAGCGACCTCAACCCATGCATAATTCAGACCCTAATCCACTTCAGGGAAAGATAACTGAACTGCTGCCTCAGTGCTACTGCTATTATCACAGGGTCTAGTCCTAAAATACTATGCATAATGGAGGAAGTCCCACAGAAAACAACATCTTGCTTGCACGGATACTTGTTTAAAGGTTGCAGGGCTGAAACCTTCTCAGGGGACCTCGGTTGCACAGCTCTTCCTATTGACCCTGCAAAGAATTGATGATAAGAGGTAGAAGGCAGCACGGTACATATGGGACTGGGCTTCAACTGCTTGTTACTGCTCTCACGTAAGAGTCTTGCTTGTGACTGAAGGGGGAAAAGTTTTGTCTCACACAGCTTCCCTTATGCAATGTCTATCACATTCAGGACAATCTCTTCAGCTCTTTGACTTGGAAGGACCTTGAAAGGTATACAGTTGTTGCAGCTGTGACTTATGAGAGCACGAGGAGCACTCTCTGCAAATTTGCAGGTAACACTGAGCTGGTGGGGGAGCAGCCAACACACTGGAGGGCAGGACTGTGCTTCTGAAGGTCCTGGTCAGGCTGGAGTAATGGTCTGGCAGGAACCTCACAAAGTTCAAGACTGCACATGCAAATCTTGCACCTTGGGGGGGATTATCCCGTGCACCAGTACAGGCTGGGGGATGACCAGCTAGGAAATAGCTCTGCACAAAAAGACCTGGTGGTCAAGGTGGGCAGCAAGCTGCACAAGAGCCAGCAATGCACCCTTGCAGCAGAGGCGGCCAACAGCATCCTGGGCTGTCCTAGCAAGAATGTAGCCAGCAGGTCCAGGAGGGTAATCCTCCACCTCTATTTAGCACTTGAGACACCATTTCTGGAGTGGTCTGTCCAGAATTTTGGCTCCCCAGTATAGGAAAGATATTGACATACTGCAGTAAGTTGTGAACAGGGCCATCGTGAGGATGGTCAGAGCACTTGATGTATGAGAAGATGTTGAGAGAGATGGATGGGTTTGTTCAGTCCAGAGAAGTAAAGGCTCAAGGAGACCTTATTACTTCCTGACCAGAGGACACAAAAATGATGGTGCCAGATTCTTCTCAGAGGTGCGTGGTGATGAGAAACGAAGCAATAGGGAAAAGTGGGAACACAGTAAATTCTGATTAGATATTAGGAAAAGCTTTCTTACCAAAAGGGCATTCGAACATGGTGGCACCAGGGCGCGGAGAGGCTGTGGGATCTCCATGTTCAGGAGATGTTCAAGCCTCGAATGGACAGGGCCCTGAGCAATCTGATCTGATGAGACCTGGTTTTGAGCAGGGGGTTGGGCTAGACAACCTCTGAAGGACCCTTCCAGACTAAATTATTGTTTGAATCTATGGCCTATGAATGTAGTAGTACAATGTACAAGAGAAAGAGAGTGCAAAAAGAAAAATAGAGAAGTCAGAAAGAAAGGAAAAAAAAAGTTGTAATAGTCAAAACACAGACTGGAGAAAAAACAACAGAGAAATGGTAAATGCTGATGCTATAGTGATATCCTAAGAAAAAATACTTTTGTTGAGAAAAGGGGGTAATTTTACAAATTAACTACCGCAATGTTTGATTTTAGAACATTCTTAAGTATCTTAGAAAAATACTACATATTGGAGATTATTTAAATTAGAATTATTCTACTTTAAATTATATATGGAATAATACATTGTGTTTTAAAAGATATTGCTGTTCCAAAGTGTAGCACTTAGAAGTCTGGAAATGATGAGATTTAGACTGGTTTAGTTCAGCTGTTTCTACATATGTACTGAATAATGTTAATGGTGGCATACTACCTTAACACATGAGCATGAGCTATGTTTCCGGAGGATCCCTTCCTCTCCAAGGAAATCAAGCAGGCAGTCAGTACTTCTTAGAAGCTTTACTATTAATTCATCGCATTTTACCTCCATACTGAGTTTTTATTGAATACAACAGTATCAATTCTGTTGGGATACATTTATGACCTTTGTGACTTTAGCATATGGGTTCTCATAAACAGTAATGAACATCTCCGTCAGATTTGGACAGGGTATGTTTTTTTCTGTTTCCTAAGAGGGATTTAATGTACAGACTGATGGAGAATTGTCAAAACTGCCCACTAATGGTAAGAGAAATTTGGGTGCTTTGCACCTGGTATTTGGGAATATTTATCAGGCTTGTAATATCTTACATGTTAAAAACATCCTTGTAATTTATTTCATTTGTTAACATGAGCTCCAAACCTGAATCCAGGTAAGTCATTAAAAAATGAGTAATTTGTGCAGTGGAAATGCACATTGTGTGAAATTACACTGACCCACCACTTAAATCATCAGCAAAGGTCAGAGCTTCGTAGTGACACAGAGGAGATCCTTATCACTTGAACTAATAGTTTCAGTAGCTGTTCCTTCCATGGACTGACCCCCCCAGGGAGGCAGGGCAGAGACTTTTCCAGTTGATTTCATATCCATTCACTAAAGGAGAAAAGATGGTCACAGTACTCCTTAAGTCAAAGACAAATTTCCAAGGCAATGGTGCTTGTTACTTTGTTATGAACTCTGCTGTTTCGGTTTTTCCTTGCTGTCTTTTCCCATTTTGCCTATGTTCACTTAATCTTTGCTTGTACATTTATGCTGTCTCTGCCTCCTTCTTTCCAGCCCTCCCTGCCCTTTGTGAAGCCTTGGCTGCCTTCCTAACCCTTGAACCCTTGATGTCTGATGGTGCCTTAGGACCAAGCGGTCCCACCACTTGGCCAGTTTCTCCTGTGCTCCTTGAGCATAACCTCTCTGAGGCGGGGGGAACATCTCCGTTCCCACAGCGGGCTCTCCCAGGTACTTTCAGGCACAGTGGGTGGCCAGAAGGCAGAGGCCGGAGCATGCCCAAGCATCCATTTGCTGATACACCATTCATTCAGACAGAAGCTGTAAATGGATGCAGCACGCTCAGTACAGATGAAATCCTTGGAGAATTTAAGATGCAAACACATCTCTCTTGAGCATAGCAAACTGCAGTGCGGTGTGCAGGTTGTGGTTGGGTTTGTGTTTTGGGGGGCACTGTATGTCAACTTTCTGCTTCTCAGCGAGAAACCTGTTGAAGTTGTTGGGGGTTTTTTGTAGGCAGTGAAAATACGTATTTTTCAGACTACATGTGACTGAACTTTAGCTGGAACTTTAAAAAAAAAAAAATCAACCCAAGGCAGATATCTTCCAGAGGCAACTGCAGCCCAAACAGCAAAGGTTTAATAAAGTAAAAACAAATTGTGTCTTGTACAGAAAGTGCTGGCTACATTAACTATAGGCACCGGTGCTATTTCTGTATATGATATCCCAAGTTTTCATATATACTAGTAAACTGTTGACATTTTCTCCTCCTTTTTATGAAATACTAGAACAGAACCATGATTCTGCATTTCATACAGTTTTGACATAGCATATTTAGCTTGGCACACCTATGCTTATCAATTTTTAAATCCTTTCTGATTTTTTTAATTATATTTGCTATGTTCTTCCAATAATTAACATTTCACAATTGGGAGGCAATAGAAACATGACTCAAACAAACTAATTGGCTAACATACTAATGTCTGGTACATACCTACTGAAGTAATACCAGTCATTAAAAAAAAAACCAAAACAAAAACCACAACCCCACAAAACCCCAAACCCAAACACATAATTTCCTTCCAAGTTCTAGCAGTACCAGGTCAAGGAAATACATTTCTTCTTCAGGATTAATGGCAGACTGGCGTTAGTTGATTCACAAATACCTATAGCTTAGAGCCCTTAGAAATACACCCAACTTCCACTAACATCACACAGTTTGTATGTGCACTCTGATACACCTACTATGGTACCAGGGCACTGAGCTTTGGTTGCTGTGTTTTCAACAGAGGCGGCATCTAAACACTTAAGAAAAGCAGAAATTGTTGCAATACACGTAAGTGTTCTCTAACGTAATGCCACTGGGAAGCCAGGACTAGACCTCATACGCTAACTCCTATAAACAGCTGTAAGAGCAAAGCTGTTTGTGCTCCGAGGAGTCTGCAACGTAAATAATAGTCTTTCTTTCTGTTTCTGACTTAAAGGACTATGAACAGAGTGAAATGAAGCTTGGAAGAGAGTTGTGTAAACCATTAGGATTTAATCCTGCACCTTTTAAATTAATGAGAACATTCCTATAGTTAGAAAAAAGAAAGAGATCTTAGAAAGAAAACTGAAGTTTTGAAAAAAAAGCTAAATAATAGGGATATAATAATTAGCACTTATGGGACAGATTTTTTTCTGTTTCTTCACTAGATGATGGTTTTGCTGGCTTGATTTCTCTCTTCCCATTTTATAGTTCTGCCTCAAATGTTAAGTATCAGCAGTTGCTTTCAAATCTGCGGGTTGCAACTTCCTCCTTTTCTTTTTTAATAATCCTTGATGGACATTATACTCTATCTTCGTGTCTCTGTGTGTTTCTATCTCATGAGGGAGAGCTGCTTTAGACAGTGAATTATACTAGTACCCACATTTAATAACTAACCAAAACATTTGCCCTTGACATTCTCAGCAGCGTAATGCTAATTAAGCAAAATAAACAGAGATGAAATGAAAACCGAGCAAAGTACTCATCCTTCCTCAAGATTTAATTTGGGATCAGAAACACTGCTGACGGGAGAGGGAAGTGGGCATTGCAAGTACGTCCACGCAGGAAGAATGAAATGCTGAATTATTTTTTAAACCTTCCACTAATAACTTGTGATTTAAAGGTCACTTCAGAAAAGCAACCAAGGTCAGCCACCGCTAATCCGGCATCCGTGGCAGCCGTTCGCTTCTCCCGGTTCCTCGCCGTTGCGGCGCGTTAACACGCAGCGGGCAGCGGGGGCGGGCGGTTCCGGGGCTGCACAGCCCCCGCCGGCCTCCACGGCACGGCCCGGCCGGGACACCCCTCGCCTCCACGCATGACGCCTGGCCACACGGGCAGGGTTACGCGCACACGATCACGAGTCCACCCGGGAGACCGGCGCGGCCGAGGACGGCAGCGGAGCCGGGAGCGGAGGAGGCCGCTCGGGGGCGGCAGGGCGGGCCGGGCCGGGAAGAGAAGCAGGGCGCGCGGCTCCCAGCGCCGCCTGCGGCGGGGGGAAAGTTCCCCAAACTTCGCTCCGGCGGGGCGGGGCAGGGCGGAACGGAGCTGGCAGGGGCCGCGCCCCCACCCCACCCCCGCCCCAGCGCCCGCGCACACAGCGCGGCAGCTCCCGCCCTTTCCCCGGCCGAGCACGGGCCGGACGCTGCCGCGGCCGCCGCCTCCCCCGGCAGGGGCGGGCAGGGGGAGGAGCGCGTCGCGTCGGCCCCGGCCGGGCCGCGCCGCGGGACTAGGGGGAGCTGCTGCACCTGATACACCGGGGCGGGCGGGAGCGCGCGCGGCGAGGGAGAGAGAGGCGCTGCCCGCCGCCTGCGAAAGCCTCTCCCCGCCGTTAGTCAGCGCTGGTCTCGCTGCTTCCCCCTCCTCCCGCCCGTTCTGCGCGGAGCTGGGCTCTCGCTCCTGTTCCCCTCGGGGCCGGCGGCAGCGCGTCCTCCTCCTCCTTCTCCTCCTCCCCCCCGGGCCCCATGGCTTCGGCCGGCAGCGGCATGGAGGAGGTGCGCGTCTCGGTGCTGACCCCGCTGAAGCTGGTGGGGCTGGTGTGCATCTTCCTGGCGCTGTGCCTGGACCTGGGAGCCGTGCTGAGCCCCGCCTGGGTGACGGCGGACCACCAGTACTACCTGTCCCTCTGGGAGTCCTGCCGCAAGCCCGGCAACTTGGACAGCTGGCTCTGCGAGTCGACGCTGCACAGCGGTGAGATACGGCTGCCCCGGGGCTCGTCCCGGACCCCCCCAGCTCCGCTCCCCCCCGACCCCGCAGCCTGGCCCCTGCCCCGTTCCTCCTTCGGCCCTTTCTGCCTCTCCCCCCCCCGCCACCTTGGCCGCCTCCCGCTCCCCCGGCCGCACTCCGGGCGCTGAGACTTGCCGCCCCCGTGCCCTGGCTGCCCCGCCAGCATCCCCCGAGCCGCCTCTCCTTCACCCTCGTCTCCCCCGGGACCGCGTCCCAGCCCTTCCCCGGGGCCAGCCGCCCCAGACCGGAGCCGTGCGCAGCGGTCTGCCCCGCCATCCGCCGCTGCCCCTCCGGGCTCCTCGCCTCGCCCGCTGCCGCCGCTGCTCCCCGCCCGGCTCCCCGCTCCGGCCGCCGCCGGGAAAAGTCCCCGGCACCTTTGTGCTCCCGCCCTCCGCACCCCTCCCGTTCCCGAGCCGCTTCGTCCATCCCCATCCCAGCGTCCCCGGTCCCCGCGCTTGCCCTTCCCCGGCTGCGCGGCCCCGACCCCGCTTCTCCCTGGCTTGCGGGTTGGGGCGAAGGCGGCGGCGGTCTCCGTAAATAGCGTGTGCTGGAGGGCTGAGCGCTGGGGCTCCGTGCTCGGCTCGTCCCTCTGCCTGCCAGACGGTCTGGGGTGCAGGGGAGTGAGCGAAAGGGGTGACTGATTTCCTGTCTGCCTTTGACTGGGTTTTCGGAAAACATCCCGAGTTTGGACTAGTTCTGGTTATTTTTCCGCGTGGCAGTTGTTCTCATACAGTGAGAAGCTGTTGGGGTTGCAGTATCTTATAATTCCCCTCCCCCTCTGCCCTCATCCCCCGAAGTCACTTGTCTTGGAAAGTTGGGCTTCTTAGTCAAAACCGATTGTTACTTTGTCCCGAGTGAGGACGCCTGGATCCTGGCTCTCTCTCCGTCCCCCTGGGTGTGCTTGTGTGTGTCTTTCTCTAGCAAGTACCGGTCTTCCCATCATCTTCCATACTCCCTCACCTTCTTGCCACACTCCCTGTTTTGGTTTCTTGATGCTCATTCGTTCTTCAGCTTTCTAGGTCTTTGGTCGTAGATTTTTATTTTTATCTTTTAATGTCGTTTCACTACTTCTTCGAGTACTTAAAGAAATGAGTTGTGAATGATATAAACAAGCTGCCTGTTAAATATTTTTCAGTAAATTCTTTTGTAGTACCATAATTGTTTAGGTTTTCATGTGTTGTTTTATTTACTTTATGCCTGATAACAACTTCTGGAGTTCCAATAGAAAACATTGACAAATGAAGCCAGCCTCTTCCCCGCCCCGTTTTCATCCCCATCCTTGTCCTCCTCACACACACACACACCCCCCCCCGCTTGCATTGCTAAATCATCCATTTGGTTCGCTGTGCTCTCCGGTTGGGTAAATCACAGAGGGACAAGATGTTTGTTTTGGGAAAGAAGAGGCTGACTGTATATTCTAGATGCTTTCCTTTTTCCTTGCTTCTCTGAAATCCTTGTGTGGGTTCTGGGAAATAACTGATCTCTGCTTGAGTAGAAATTGCACAGGTTCCTTTGCTGCTGTGCCTGTTTTTTTCTGTTATTGTGTGGAGTCATATTTGAGGGCTTAAATGTTGTTTGGGGTTTTGTTTTACATCACATAATGCCAAAACGAATTGTAAAGAAATGTCAGTTTCAATCAGTTACCAGGGTATCTACACGAACTTTGGAGAGCTTTCTTTTCCTTCCCCAGTATAAATGGAAATTTATGTAGGAATGTCAGCTTCTACGTGTCTCCCTAGCAACGTGAATCCTTTGCCCCTTCTCCCTGTCTCCTGAAATAGTATCCCCTTGACTGCAGAAAGACTTTTCAGATGGCTTGAATGAGAACCTGCTTCAAATCCGCCCCCCCACCTCCAAACACACGTTATTGGGCTCCCCCCTCAATCCATCTCCTTGCCACGCATGCGTGTCTACAGACATACACACACACACACACAAAAGTGGGACATTAAGAAAAGCAGGACAGCTTATGGAACAGCATAGAAGGACGCTAATCTCCCTTGTTGCTTTATTGGTCACCTGTCTGTTTATGGGAAGGTAGAGGATGAATGGGTGAGGATGGATGGGAATGAAAGGTAGTTTTATTGGATACTGTGTGTTGAAGATTTGCCCTCTCCTGGTGCTTTCTTCTACCCTGTGCAAAAAATCCTGCCTGTCCAGTTTTATTCAAGTTCCCTGAATGTGCTTTACTCATTTTCCTTAGATACTTTCCAGTCTAGTGGAGCCAGGTTTCACAAGCTACTGGGGAAGAAGTGAATGGTTGTTTTAGTTGAGGTGACTGGAATAAACCCTTCTTTATCTTTGGCACACAATGCTGCACTCTGAGGAGACCTGAAATACAAGAAACTGTACTGTTCTCCCTTCACCTTCTGCTAGTGTGTTACAATTCCCATTAAAGTCAATGGAAAGGCTCTCAGTAAGTTCACAGAGTTGGATTGGGCTCGTGTTCGAGACCATTTTGTGTGTTTGCCTTAATATTTTAAGTGCACTTTCCTCCTACATCAAGAATCTAGCAAGCGGTATATTTTGGAGATAGTGGAGAGCTCCCACAGGGAAAGCTCTTTTAGCCTGATACCAGTGCAAGCAGCTTTGTAGCTGGCTAGCTGTGAAAAGCAGTAGTACACACACAGGAAAAAGGCATCTTCGCCCATGGTTTTTAAGATACTTCATCATCCCTTGAAGGAGAGCACCTCAAGTGGCACCATCAAGGGCAAGCTCATGCTAGAAGCTGTTAAAGCATATTCGAGGTTTAATTAAAAACCTTTGTTGTAATTAGATGTAGGACCCCTGACTGCTATCGAAAGGGCAACTTAGTAGTGGAGAGCAGAAGGAAATGTACAGAGCGTGATTACATTGGCTGTTACAGCAAGAAATAAGCCTTCTCCATTTTCCTTCAGCATTGCTAGTGCTTGGAGTATGTGTTCTTGCATTCATTCATTCACTGTTTTGAGGGGGTTTTTTTATAGCTTGCAAGAAATCCTTTCCTCTCATACTGCTTTTAAAGTTGTGTAAGTACTTCACAATATTGCTGGTTCAAGTATATAAAATAGTGAGTCAAATTAATTTTTAGAAATCTGTAGATTGTAAAATACGACATCTCAATTTGATTTTCTTCTTTTTGAGTATTTAGGGTCTATGTAAATCACCTGTTCAATTTTTTTTCCTGTAATTGCAGGAGCTAGAAAGGTATTCTTGCATATCTCTTATCTCCCTCTTCCCTTGATGAAATTCTAAAATTCCCAGTAATAGCAACTTCGGGAGCGGAAAAACTAACGAAGTTGCCAGTATGGAAAGCTTCGTGATAAAATCTTGAGATCCAGCAATGCTGCTTTACAGTTTAACCAGCTGTCTGGGTATAAAATTATTTTCTGTGATCAAAGCATAACTTGGGTAATGCACAAGTTGTCTTTAAGTCAGCTGTATTTTAAACTTATGTGCTAAACTAAAAAAAACACCAAACTTACAGGGTTTGGCGTGTTCCTTTTGTGTCTTTAAACAACATTTCTTTAGACCTCACTTGAAGTAGATTATGTCTAATTTGTGATGGTTCATTTGCAGATTTATCAAGAGTTAAGAGTTATGTATGAATATTTATTTCTGTCACAGCATCTGCCTAAAATTAAATGCATCTTATATACAACTGCATGGCATGTCTGTACCTGTACAGGTAGTTGTTGTCTTCCTGCAGAATTAATAGCAGTAAACTTGAATTTCTGCAATAGACTGCAGCCATTATAGTTCTTTAAATCAAAGATAGGCAAATATGATGTGGAAGACACAAATGGTTCCACAGAATCTGATCTGCAGGTAAACATTGTGTATTTTGGCTTCAATACACATATATGCAATTTGTAGAAAGCAATGGCTCCTTTGCAGCATTTCAGTTTATTGTGAAAATAGCATACATAAAAATGTTCAAACGGTTTCATATTGGTTAACTGTATTAGTTCTGATTTATGGGGGGCATATGACTTTGTTACTTCTCAACCTGTATATTTCTTTATGCAACTTTCAGTTTTCTATAAGATCATTATACTCCAAGAGTTGTCCATGAATGTTTGAAAGGTGAAAGAATCTCAGGGAACTAAGTGCAGCAGGATCTCTGTACATGTTTAAACTTTGTGGTGAACAAACAATAAAGGTAAGCTTAACTTAGAGCATAGTGCAGTAAAACAACTTGAGTCTAGTTTTGTGCTTATAATTCTGTTGTAATTTGTTCTTAAAATAAAAAAAAAAGCATTGGAGGCTGCTCATTTGCTAGCACATGAAGGGGTTTAACCTTAATTATACATTAGATGCAGCTATCTGAGTTAACATGGCTCAGTAGTCTTGGATGGTATCTGCTTGTTTTGAATCTAAGGGGTTGTTCCAAGGGGAAATCACTAGCTCAAAAGCAGCTTCCTCGTTAGAAGATCTGGATCATTGCTCAGAGTTGATGTTGACACATATTTGTAAAAAGCTCAGCAAGGCTGATAGTTTGGTGTAAAATAAGAATAACAAATGTAATTTTACTAGGTCTGAAGAAAGTGGCTCATGCAATGTAAGGAGCAATTAATAAAACATTCCTTCTGGTTTTGAAAACTGTAGTCTGTCGTATTGCATATTACTCTCTTTAATAATCATCCCCAACACTTTATCTGAAGGTGGATATAAAATAAAAAGACATACTACTTCAAACTCACTGTCTAAGACCCTGAGCAAGCTGATCTAACTTTGAAGTTGAGTCTGACTTGGAGGTTGGCCCTGCTTTCCACGGGGAGCTGTACTAGATGACCTCCAGAGGTCCTTCCCAACCTCAATTATTCTGTGATTCTATGATGACTGATACTCTGTTTATGCCCGATGTCTGCCTGGCTCCTTCAACGTGTTCAAAATCCCTTGCATTTGTTAACTACCCCTCACAGTAGCCCCAGATAGAATATTTTAAGGTATGCTCCCTCTTCTACAAATGGACCAGTTATTTCAGCCTCAGACTTCCTAAGGCCATGCTCTGTGGGAGCAGCAGATCTAAGACTCCTGTTCAGTAGTCGGGACCTTCTACCATTTCAGCCACCCTTCTCTAACCAGTTAAGAGACGTGGTTCCAGCACATTCGTGTCTAATGCGTGAAGTTTGTGTGAGTTTATCTGATGAGATCAAGAGCACCATACACCTTGTCATTGATAATACTCTTTAAAAAAAAAAAAAGAATAAAGGAACCCACTTCTAGATTTAGTGGGTTGTTGTTACTGCTGCTGTTCATTGCAATTTTAAAATCAGTAATGTATCCTGTTGCTTTAAGTCTTGTTTATTTAATAAAGAAGTCTTGCACCAGTAAGTTAAAAGATGTTCTTTGTGTTAGGGATAATGTAAGTGGTTTAAATATTTGATGAGATTTTATATTTAGAATCACGTAGAGAGTAACCTTGCCTCTCTTACTGATTTGTGGCCAAAGATGACCACATAAGATGCAAGGTAACAAGCAGGAGGCGGGGTAAAGTCTATCCAGCTGTATTGCTTTATGTGTTTTGACTTGTTCCATTTCTGTAATATAAAGGCCATCATCTTGATGGGAAGTAGGCCTTGAACTATTTTAAATGCTAATTGTTTTTCTGAAGGAACAATGGAATAATGAGTTTTGAAAATGGCAAAAGATTGCCAGTTTGCTTGAAGAACACCGGTAGCTGTGGGAAATAATTACATTCCTGTTCCAACGTGAAGCATGCTTCTTCCTTCTTCAGATTGCTAAAATGTAGTGGTATATATAGAAGAGGTCAGAAATAGCGAGCTTTTCTAGAAAAGCTTGTGTAACAGGTCTCCCACACTTCTCTCCTAATGACATAATTCTAAGATTTCCAGGTTTTTGTGAGGTTCTTGGAGTTGTGGGTGTGTGCGTTTTGTTTTTTTCTTGAATGAATATCCAGTAATTAGAATGGTATAGTAGTGAGCTAATCTCAGAAGAATGCCATGTATCCAATGGAAGAAATGCCTGAGTACATGCTGTACTGTTCTGTGAATGAATTATAGATTACATGACTCTCTGTAATGCTGTGCTTGCCTTGAAGTCCTCTGTTGGCAAAAGTGATGTGCAATGCGTGTTGCCTTTAAGTAATAAAATAAAGATCTATATAATGGGAGCACTTAACTCCCTATTTGAAGATGTACTTCATTTAAAGGATTTTACTCTGTGATTTTAGAAATGCAGACAGGCCACAGCTCAGAGAGCAGCTGTACAAAACCCCCTCAAAGTGTATATATTTTGTATAAATAAGAAACGTAAGCTTTAATCTTCAGGAGAGATGTGTGTCGTGGGCAGATGAGCAAGCACCTGCTATGTTTCAACTTGCTCATACATCTGTAACCCCCCAGGCATTAGACTGTCTTGTCGTCTTGCAAAATCTCTCTCCTTCGCACAACAGCAGAGTTGCTTACCATATTTTTATTGCTTTTGTTGTTCAGCCTGATCTCCTGTAGAGACGGGAGATAAAACTCGCGGTGCTGTCAAAGCACACAGAAAGTTTGAGTACAGCAGTCTCAGGACCACACATAGTCTGATGAACATGGCAGCTGAAATGGAGACATCAGGCGGATTAATGCAGTCTGTATCTCATGCGAGACTGCCATAGAGATCATCCTGAGAAGCTGGGACCACTTCTTTGTGTGCTGCTCACTTCTCTGGGAACCAAGCTGTTCCCTGCACGCTCAGTGGCATCTTCGGGTGGAAGGCAGGGGAGCTTTGCTTGTCATCGAAAGGTGAGCAGAGCCTGCACCATGGCTGCTTAATGAGTCCCCCAACCTAGCAAGCCTGTCCTTCCCAGGCTGAGGAGGGTAGGTGGAAGAGCACCTACTGCCTGGAGTGTCCTGCCAGCGGGCTGTTCTCTTGCCTGGAACAGAGCCGGCCTCTTCCCTTCTGATCATGGCTATCTTGCTGTGGAGGAAAGGAAAGCCATAGGAGGAGCCTGAGTGAGAGGGGTGCAATTCTGTAGGTGACTGCTGAGGACTCTTCCCTCAATGCTGAGAGCGCCCTGAGTCTGGGCTGCCTTACAGTAACACTCAGGTATTTTTGTATGTCAGCGGAAAGGTGTGTAAACAGTGCCGGAAAGCTGGAAGGGACCAGTTAGGTAAGAGGCACTTCAAAGCAAGACTCAGATTTGGATTCCCTCCTACCTATTTGTTCATAGACCCCACAGATCTCATGTTTATCCTTTTCCAGCTTGGGTCTAGCAGATGGAAGAAGAGAGCGGCTTCAGTCTACCTTAGTGGTTAGGAAATGCTCTGGGAAATGGGAGCAGAGGTTCAAGTCTGGAGCTGGAAAGCAACGACCTTGCAGTTTCTGAGAAGCCGTCTAGCCCCTGGTATATTGCAGCTAAGGAGGCGCCTGCCTTTCCTCCATCGTTAGTCAGCTGCCGTCATTAGCATTCTGTATCTCAGCAAGACACAGGTGGACCCAGGTTTGCCCCAGTTCGCTGTTTTTTGGACACATCTCTGTGCTTGTTTTTTTTTCTTTGACTGGCTCTAAATGACTCTTCACTGGGTATCAGGAACACTAAATCATCTTACAAGCATCTTGTACAGTAAATGGGAAGTGACTGATGCCTTATGTGGAGCCTCTGAATTATCCTTAGGAGGCACTTATGGATTTTGGCACCCAGCATAAAATGCTCAAAATTCTGTTTGGGTGTTGTCAAAATCCTGGTGAATTAGAGCTATGAGAAAGCCTTGCTGTTAAGCCCACCTGTATTGTGCAAGACTTGGCTTATCGAGGGCTTTGTCCTGCCTGCTACTGTGTGTGGATGAAGACCGATTTCTTAGGGAAGAGCTCAGTACGTAAATCTCCTGTTGGAGAAGAAGCAGAAAATTGTTTTGTCTTGTCCGCAGACAGCTTCTTTTTAACGTAATCTGTGACCTCACATAGTTATTTCATGTGTTTAAATTCATGGCTTTCAGAAAGCCTTGGTGTAGAGTGTTTGAGTTCTGTCTTAAGCAAATTACGCATTTAGCCACAGCTGGCTGGTTCCCACAGCTCTGGTAATGCTTTTTAAGTGTCTATGTGACTTGGGGATCCACACGCACAAGTGATTTTCATACTTTAGAAAAATCTTGTTCTCAATTCATAAAACAAAAAGAAAATGTAAAAGCCAGAGTGCGTCTGTGCAGCAGTTAGCAGTAATAAGCATACAATCAAACTGACAACAAGCAGAAAACATTTATTTATTGTGATTTTTGTACAAGGCTCCGCTGTGCAAAGTTGTGGCTAGAGCAACTTACTGAAGGCTTGGTATAGATACTGCCAGGAAGCGCTTCTCTCTGCAGTGTGCAGAAGCGTATGCTGCGGAGTCTCCGAAGACTGTACTTGTGGTGCTGGCTGTACAAGAACGGAGGAGTATGGGCCAAGTAACTTATGGACACTGGGCTTCCCAGCTTTAGCCAATATCCCCTTCGTCCAGAACAGAACTCATCTGAGCAGCTCCTTAAAAAAAAACATCAATCAATTTGGCTCAGGTGAGGTCCCAAAGGACTGAATTCTCTGGAATAATTTTATGCGAGAACTTAATGGCGACTGCAGTACTAACTTTGTCTTGGTATTTGCACTGAATTCCATGGAGCTTGGCCTTCCACAGAAGTCTGCATCTGGTTGTGGTGAAGAAAGAGGAAAGCTTACTGATTGTGTGACAAATGCGCTTTTAGAAACTAGATTCTACCTTGTGTTTTTATATAATCACTACCCTTTTTAAACTTTTGTTGGCTACTTGATGGCTAAGTTCATGAGTGTTAATAAACTTAGAAATAGTTTTGAATATGAAGCAATTAGGAATATCTAGCTATCTTATTTATCTTAGTTAATTGTTATGACAGTGGGTTATATTTAATTTCTTATGCGTGGCTATCTCAACTTTCTATGCTTTATTTGACACATTCTTTCAAATTCATTATTCTTGAATTTAAATGCTGTATTACAATTTCTAAGAATATTTATTGGCCGAGGGCAGGTACGTGATAAGTGGAAGCTTTGCAATGAATCAGAAACCTTACCTAAGAGTGTTCTTGTGTGTTATTTCTTACCAAGGTTTTGTTTAGTGCTAGAAGAAGGTCAGTCGTTACCTTCATCATGTAACACCTGCATGCATTTTCTTACTTCAGCCTCTATGAGGAGACAACTCGATGTAGAACAACTGTATGAAAGAGGAATACTTTATTGTTTCTTAAGAGATTAATTCAGTTCACTTGCATCATCTGAAAGAACCCTATACACAAATGTTTCACATATTCCACAGTACGTTTTTGTGTCCACTATTACTTCTACTGTAGAATACCATGTAGAGAAAATATTTAGTTTTTGGGGAACTTGCTGAAAACATGAAATCTGTGACAATGGTAGTCTTTTGCGTTGCTCTTTCTCATGTTAAAAAATGACCTAGTTACTGAAATAAACATTTCAAACTTTGAGATGTTTTCTCCTTTTATGTCTTTTCTTGATTTTATCCTAGTGCTGAAGTATTGTTTTGCCCAAGAAATACAGCAGATAGAGCTGCTCTTAATTAAAAATGAATATACAGCTTAAAGCCTTAGGTCATTTTATTTGGGGGGAAGAAGGGAGGAGAGTCACACATTTCAATGTGCAATTAACACTGTGCTTCCATATCATTAAGAAACAGGCAGAATTTCCAAAGAGCAATGAGACCAAGCTGTCCTTATAAAAAAGTACTGATTTATGCATGAGGAATTAACTGAAAAGAAACATTATCATCATCGTTTGGGTGTTTAGTTTTTTTTTTTTTTACTGAAGATGGTAATTTTAATAAATTTTACACCATAGGTTCATATTTATATATGTTTCCAAATATTGAAATCCGCATCCCTAAACTAATAGGCAGATTGTTATAATAAAAATCATGCAAACACTATCATCACCATCAGAACTGCAGTATGTATTTCCCATGGTTATAGACATTGTGATGCTTCTTGTATAGTACAAAAACATGTTTGGATTTGCAGACCTGAAAATAGTATACATTAAGTGAGGCTTTTCTTAAGAAATCTGTCTCGAGTTACTTAACGATTGTCAAAAATGTGTTAATCCTAGTTGTTCGTATGGGATAGGTGGCATTATCAGCGTAATTCTTAACATATTGCTAAAATGATGGAACACTGAAAAAATCTAGTTATGCTTTCTGTTGACTCTACAGTTATAAACCAACAAAGCAACTTAATTTGGTCATGACTTTGAGATGACAGTGCTTTTTAAAATCTGAAGGTTTATTAAGATTTTTGGGAGTGTGATTTTACTAGTTCCTAACATTTTTCTTAGATAGTGGATGTGTAGTGTAAATAAACTGTAGTGATGTGCAGTGAAAAATAGTGATGTGCATTCTTAAAGTGTAACCAAATTGTGTTTTGAATCCAGGAAACTAATAATTATCTCTGTAAGGTCCATTTTCCTCATGTTTATGCATGTTTCTATGTCTACGAGAACAAGCAGTCTCACTGAACTGCTGAGGCTCCTGAACTGAGTATGGCAACTTATTTCCAAGATTGGTGCATCCCTAGAAATGGTACAGGCATATTTTGGATACTCTAAAGTAGGCTTATGATGTTTATGTTCTGTGTACCAGTAACACTATGTAACAGAGCAATCTGCTGTTCCCATTTTGATGCTGTGTGTTATCAATCACTCCTGGGTAGTCTAAGGAGAAAACTACAGGTTTTCATTGTAGAAAGCTGTGTTTGCTGTATGTGGTTACATTGTTGTAGCTATCTAACTTACAGGGTGTTCTTCCTTCAGAGGTAGTGATTCAATTTTCTTTGGATGTTTCTTTTCTTTTGTATAAAGTCCAGTGGCCTGGATTTTTTCTTAAAAAATAATTTCTGTTAAGTAGAAGGCTCATGCAGAAGGTTTTACTTCCTTAGTCCAACATAAGCATTATTTTGTCGCCAGATCAAATGGCTTTCAGAATTGAAAGTCAAGGTTTTTCTAAGATGACAAGGAAATTCAAACATGTAGTTTCCATGGTAGGCAATTTAGGAAAACCCAGTCCAGTATTCTTTGTGCACTAATGTCTGACCTTGTGATGTTCTTTAACCAGAATCCCTCTCAGCTGCAGCTGAAGGTAAAGGCTGGTAGCATTGTATGCTGCTGTGAATGAATGGAGGCTGGAGCTAAAATAAAGAGGCAATTCCAGACATTGTGGCCCAGAGCACAACATTCAATACCTGATCCTCAGCTAGCAGTGAGGAACATTAAGAGCCTTGGTTTTGTCCTGTTGTCAACATCACTGAGTAGGTTCTCTTACTCAGGAAATTAATTTTGTTTAACTCAAGTCAGTTCTTTTTCAGTTGGGGGTGTAGGTGTCTTCCAACACTGATTTGTCCTTTTGCCTCCCATGTCAGTACTATAGTAAGGTAGTTTGTTTATTTTTTAACCTTTCCAAAATTCATAGATACATCTGCCCTGCAAGTTAAACTATATTCTAACTCCATGCTTACATTATCTTTGCCTTAGTTATTTTCACTTGTTTGGTGGTCTTGCAAAGGTGGTTTTGGAAAGCAATAGGATACTCAACTTTTTTTCCGTTTAGTTGCTACTCCAGTGTTGCACACCTTTTGTTTGCATTAGACTTTGGTGTATGATCAATGCGAAGATAACATTTAATATTTTATTATTTGTAGTGGCTTTCAAAAATCTTAGTTTCTGAGTTTTCCCATCTGGCACTTTGATTTATTTAATCAATTTTTGTATGGCTTTTAACTTTGGGGCGATATGGATTTATGTGTCTAGTTTTTGTATCATCTGTGTAATTTTCTAGTGCAAGGATTCCTTTCATGTTGTTCCAAAGTGCTCCATTCTGTTTGTTTATTTCTGTATTTTATCTGTAATGCAGTCTGATATTGGAAGAATACTCTCTAAATCATCAGTACACTAACCACTTGGTGTTTCTGAAGGATCATGTCAACATTAAAAACCACTCTTCATAACATTCCCGTCCGTAACTAAAATCGTATTTCCATCCCAATAATAGTAAAGCAGTGGGACACATAGCAAACTGATGTTAGAGAGCGCATGCTGAAGATGGGAGAATGAGAGATTGTTCCCAGCATTGGGTTTTGGTCCAGTAAGAAAACAAGGAGTAAAAGAGCTTGGAAGGTTGAGTACTTAGTAATTAAAGTATTAGTAAACAGCATGCCTGGATTTCTAAAAAGAATTAAAATAATTGTGTGTACTTGCACAAACACGCCTTTAAAATAGCTTTATTTTTTAGCAATGCTTTTATAGCTCTTCTGTTCACTTTCTTCTTTTAATCTCCTTCATCCTTTTTCATATAATATATGAAGGCTTTTTGGTGATAATAGCTGCCAGCCTTCCATTCCCAAACCCCACAGCTGCACTGTTGGTATCTTCAGCAGATTAGATCCCTCTTGAAACTGGATGTACTGTTTTTTAAAACACTGAATTTTGCCTTTTTCGAAAAGAGAACGTGGATTGTTGTTGTTGTTGTTATTTTAGTAACCTTAAGATCTCTAAATTTATTTTGGAAACAATTAATCTTATTTTCTTTGAACTATGTAATGTATTTGGACATTTTGTTCTGAATATCATATGAATGCTAGTATTTTCAAAGTAATGAGAGATGCATTAGATCCATAGGTCCTTTTCCCATAAGCTGATTTTAGATCATCTTCCTTGAACTAAATACTAAATAGTAGTGACAAACAGTAAATAGTGATCTGATTGTTTTTCTCGATGCCTGTTATTGGAGAGAGAGAGAAGGTCTTACACACTCTTTTGTAAACAGAGACAGCACAAAGCCCGTGTCTTTCTAAAACCCTACAGAAGCTCTTAAGTTAGATCTCGGATGTTGTATAGACCCATGATGGCCATCAGCTTTCAAATGGATTTTGTTTTATGTGATTTAAGACTGCAAGGATGTTGTGTAACTGCGTGGGGTGTTTTTTTCTTTTTCATTCCTTTAAGCATCTCCTTCCTTTACCTTAGTTTTGTTACTCATATTATGTGGCCTTGGTACTTCCCAAGTGACAGGTGTATATGATGAGCCTCTGTGCATTTCCCTTCCTACGTCACCCTAATCAGCTCAAGCAGAGGTTTGACTTTCACTCTCTTCTGCGAGAAAGTTACGACAGGCTGGGGTCAGCTAACACACGCTAGCTAACCCTGACCCAGTCTCAATTTCTCATTCTAAATTGGAGAAAAACCAGGGGACCAAATTATCCGGTCTTACTCGAGCCAAAATCCCAACGAGGCCAACTAAGCCTTGAAAAGTGTGGGAGGTTGCAGCACTTCGCTCCTGAGTTGCATCTGCTGTATAAAGGTGTTTCACTAATTAGGAGAGAAGAAATCCAAAGCGCAGTTGTTTATTTACCCGAGCCTTGGTGCAGGCTCTGCGTTCCTCATATTCTGCTGTATCTGTCAAGCCTATGGGCTTGTTTTACTGAAATCACATTATTGGTTTTTTCCCTCTCTTTTTTCGCCCCTAGACTGGCAGATAGCTACTCTCGCTTTGCTGTTGGGTGGTGCTGCCATCATTCTCATAGCTTTCCTGGTTGGGTTGATCTCTATCTGCGTGGGATCTCGGAGGCGGTTCTACAGACCAGTTGCAGTCATGCTCTTTGCTGCAGGTAAGCAGATTACCGGCACCATTATGAAAATTTCATGAGAGCAGCTTCACTTTTGTGAAGGAAGACATGCCTTGTTCTGCATACTAATTCAGAGGCATTTGGTTTACTTCAGCATTAACTCCAGTGAGGATTTTCAGGATACTGGTTCTGCATGGCATTAATCATTTTTGCAGTTGCACTATTATTGGTTCATAAACAATTATTTATTTGCATTATATTTACCGTTTTGTGAAGCAGATGCAGCAGGGGAAACTACAGAGGATAAATCTCAAAGTACCATTTTTAGTCTGTGACTGTGTGCTGCTTGATGTCCTCATTTTTATTCTTCATGCAAAGCCATTTCTGTTATTTTAATGTTCTTCCTTTTACAGTTTTAAAACATGAAAATTATGCTCAAATGTGAACCCTTGAAGCCCTATGTTTGAAAATGAATAGGATTATGTTGCAAGGTGTTTATATATGCCCCTGTGCCACAAGGAATTAATTTCATTGTGTCAGCTTGCTTGCTTAGTTATTAATTTAACAAGCTGTCACAGTGTAGTCCCTGTCTGGTTTTAAAAATGTGGAAGTGGAACAGTTTATATAGACTATCACAAAATCTTAAGGGAGACCTATGAATCTGAATTGTCCATAAGACTGGTCCAGTGAGGTATAATTACAATATCAAATCATCTCCTTTTGTGCATTCTGGTGTTTTGGGGCTTAGTCAGCACGGATGTTTTCTGTTTCTCCTGAGATTCACCAAGCATGATTTGCCTTCATCCTGTCACTCATATCTGCACTGGAGCCAGCAGCTTAAGCCCCTTCTGATAGCCCGTAATGAAGAGGATGACAGAGCCTAGTCTTCGGGATGTATTAAAAAAAGCCACTTACAAGGATATGAAGAGATAAGAGAGCAGAGTTTGCAGGGTGTTCAGGAATGAAAGAGAGCTCCGGGGAAGGCTCCTGCTGCCCCCTGCTGTTAACGATACCTTGATTGAGCCGCAGCGCTTCAAGATGCACTTTTATTTGCTCAAGAGATGTTGGTAGGTTATATTTCATCTAGTTTGGAAATGAATGCAACCAAGGATCAGATTTCCTGAGTGGAAATCCTATCTTTTTGTTCTATGTGTCACATTGCTTGCTTGGTTGAATGAATAAAGGCACTGGTGACATTAGTTTAAAATTTAGTATTAATTCTGAGATTATAAAGCATGCTGGGCAATTAACTTTGAGAGAAATGTGATTATTGAATTTCTGTAGTGGTTTCTTATTTGGCTTTTGACTTGCTACACGATGTTAAGAGAAATTAACTTAGGCAGTGTATAGCTGAACAATTACTATCTTGCCATATTGCTCATTTACTGTATGGTTAAGTTTGTACTAAAAGAGAAGCAAATTTCCCCAAGAAAAAAATTCCCCAAATCCTGCTGTTTGGCTTAAAGCTTAATCTGTTCTCCTCTGCATAAAATTAGTTCTAGTCTTTACTACAGAAGTTGGGGGGGAAGGGGATTCAATGCTTACTTGCATCAGAAAGGAAAATATATTGGTGCTTTAGCTCATGAGTGGTGTTCACCTCTTTCCTTTGCTTCTGTGTGTGTGTGTATGGACGTGCATTTTAAATAGCCATGACTTGAAGCATGTAAGCAGAAGAGAGATGATGAGGCCGAGACAGCCTGCCCCATTCTTCTTCATTATCTGGCAAATCTGAGGAGAATCCTTTTGGGATTTGGTGCTGACACTGTTCGTGTCACTTCCTACAGATATTATCTTTGGTGTCAGCTATTTTTAGAGGTGAATTTGAACTGGTATATCTTGAATGAATTATGGAAAGAGTCCCCTACTGAAGAGGGGAAGGTTAAGTTTGCAGTACAGTGGAGTTTGTGCCTTATGCAACTGTCCATGGATTCAAACCTTCACCTGTGGATTTCACAGAAGATCTTTGAGAATAAACCCTGCCCTGACCTGGAATCCGCTGACAAGACCAAATATTCTGTATGACTCTTGTTAGGAGTCTACCAGCTGCCTCTGGAAGAAGGACACAGGATGAATTGCCCAGAGGCACTTAATGGTCTGTGTGGGTGTCAGGTAGAAAATGTCAGTGTGTGGGAGAAAGGACAAAATGGAAAAGTGGTTTCCAGCCAATGGAAAAGTGGTTTCCAGCCACTTTAGAGTCCAAACAGTTGGCTCCAGGCATTTTTTCTTCCAGTTTTGATTTATTTTTCTTTATTTTGCTTTTTTTTCTCAGCTTCAGATTTCAGTTAGCAGCTCTGTAGGTGAGGAAGAAGATTGAGTGACTAGGACTGGAAGAGATGAGAAAGCAAAGGGACAAAAAAAAAATAATTCAACCTAGATACAGAGAATAAGACAGCCAAGTGGTCAACAGATGTGAATGTGTTTAAAATACATATTACATAACACTAGGTCAAACAGCTACAGCTTTGTCTGGACCAGTCTTGAAGAACTCCAAGGATGAAGATTCCACAACCTCTCCAAGCATGTTGTTCTCATGCCATACTACCCTCCTTACGATATTTTTTTCTTTCCTGATGTCCATCCTGAGTCTGAGATTTGTGTCCATTGTCATTATTTTAGGTTGCCTAGCACTATAAAGAACAGGTGGTTTTTTTCTACCATCATTGCAGCTACATTTTCAGGTAACTGTATGCTGGTTTGAAACTGCTCCTTAGCCACATCTTCCTGAGTCTAAATAAACATAGCTCCCTCATCCTCCTCTTAAGGATGATTTCCTCCAGGATTCTGATTATCTTGGCAGCTCTCTGGACCCTTGTCCTTAGTTGGTGAACCCATCTTCACTACTGATTGCTGCTTTGTTCTGCATGGTGGAGGTGAAGTCCAAGAGGATGTACTCCATAATGTTTCCAGGGATTGAGCTGAGACTTGACCAGCCTATAATTCTGTGGATTTTTCACTTCTAGCCTTTTTAAAGATGGACACAACATTAACCTTTTTCCAGTCATCTGAATATCTCCTGATCACTGTGATTTTTCGCTCCTGATTACTGTGATCATAGAAGGCTCACAATCATGTTGGCCAACTCTTTCGTCACCCTTGGGTCAATCCCATCTGTCCACATAGATACAGATGCAACTCTAAGTCATCCCTAACTTGTTCCTGCACTGCTGACACCCTCCCAAACCATGTCACATAGAGGTTTTGGAGAAAGTGTCATGGTTCATCATCTGTCACTAGACTGGCTTTCCTGTCCATCATTGTATAAGTATGTTTTCTGTGCTTCATTTTGCAACTAATGCCTCTGTGGAAATTCTTCTTTATTATCCTTTTTGCCATTTCTTAGCTTAATGTTGGGCTCCAGCTGGGCTTCAAACTTCCTGATTTTGTATCTAAGTATCAAAGCAGTGCTTTTACGCTCTCCTCTCATTGTCTGTCCTTGTTTCCTGCTCTTGTGTGCCCCTTTCTTGCACATTCATTGAGAAACTCCCTGTTTGGCCAATTGGGTCGCCTGCTGAAATTTCTGGTCTGCCTGTGTAGCAGGATGGTCTGTTCTTGAGCGAGCAATATTTTAAAAATTAGCATGGAACCCCTTTCTTTTCATGCTGCTTCCCAATTGATTGCACAGGTTGTATTAAGTACAAACAACTTCCTAGGTAGCGGTCGCATGTGTGATAATCTTTGAAACTGCAACACCCGTTGGTTATTAATGAAGTGCTTTACTCATGTGAATAAACAGGCGGAATGGTGTAGAGAACAGAAATACAGAACTTACTAGCCAGCACCACCATTTTCATAAATACAGACTAATTAGAAAGCCACATTATAAGTTTTTTTGGGCAGCAAAGCTGTTATAGTCAAACATTTGAACAAGGAAAAAAGATTATATTTTCCTAGTTCTAAAGCTTTTGTTGTGATTCTTGCATGTTTAATATGGTGAGTACATATAATTGCATGTATTTCATGTGAATGGAACAAAACCAGTATTCCTGTTCCTGTGCAATTGCCTTGCAAGTATCACAGTGCTAGTCATAAAAATGGGTCTAAACATGAAGTGAATAGTCTAGTTTGAGATGACTAGTCTTTTTTGAGTAGCATTTTGAAGTGGAATTTTTTTTTTTTTTTTAAGATCTCTTTTGCAGCCTTTTTTTCTACAGGAAAAGACTAGTGTTTCCAAAGGAAGGTAGTACATACACTTCTCATAAGCAGGTCAACATAGCATGCAGTTCCTTTAAATTCATTGGAAGTAGAACAGTAGTTGCAAGCATTGGTTTTAACATCTTTTTGGGTCATACTGGTCATTTTTCATAACTTCACTTAACTTTTGTTTCTAGCCTACACAGGTCCCTTCCCACGTTACAGGGAGCAACAATGACAGAAGGCAAAAAAAGTGCAAAGCGACGACAGTGTTGTGAAGTGTGGTTGTTCCCACTGGCCAGTTGCTGCCAGCTCTTCCTTTGAGTTTTTTCAATAGTGTAGTGGACCAGTAGTAGCAAAAGCAAGAACCCTCAGTATAAAAATGTCTAAAATACCTGTTGTGGGTGTTGCTCCTTTAGCCACATGTTTTCTTCCAACAGAATCACTATTTTGTTTTGTTTTGAAAAGTCCAATCTGTAGATTAAAATTCAGCATACTTCATATGTTAGATTGAGGGAAGGTGGAGACCTTCCTTGGTTGGAACTTGACACACACACAGAGCAGAGCAATTCCTGTATTGACTCAGCAGAGGTGCTGCAGCCCCAGTTTGGGAAGCCACTGAAGAACTTGCTTATATCCATTCATCTTAGGAAATCCTTTATGACTTTGAATGGTCTTAAAGATGTGTCTGAAAGCTGAGCATGTGTTCAGGTATTTTTGGGTGTAATGATGCTCTCATTATACAGAATTGGAATGCATAATCTTTTCATAAGTGTAGGTGTTTCCCCTAGTGTATCCTCTCAAAATTTCTCCAGTGTTGCACAGTATTTTGTGAGCTGGCGGACAAAAATTATATTAAAATGGAATAACACAAAGTAACACTTCAATCACTTTAGGATTAAAAAAATCTGGTGGATTTCGGTATCCACATCAGAAAATCCACTATCCAAACATTATTCAGATTGCCAGTCTCAAGTAAAAGTCCAAAGACTAGTCTGTAGGCTAAGTGGATGGGGAGGAGGAGAAGAAATTTCCAATGAGTGTTTTGTGAAGTGTTCTCACCAAGGGTGTGTGATGAACACTGGACATCATCCCCCCATACCAGTCCCAGTCCAGAAGACAGGAGAGCGTTAGTCTCCAGGGATAATGAGAGGTGCCAGTTTGACAACACTACAGAGTGCATGTGGGACTGAAAAGGCAAATGACAGATTCTGAGTATTCAAAGTGTTCAAGCAGTAGGAGAATATAATTAACGTTATTTTATTTTCCTGTAATTTCTCAGTGTAATTTCAGAAGGGCTTCTGTAGCCCACAGTAGTCTTCCTTTCTGTTATCCACTGGCATTTTATATTGGCGCTGGCTTTATAACAATTCTCTAAATAGTGTTCGTTCTTTTTATGATACCTAATAAACTGTAAAAAATTACCCAGTCAATGTTAAAGAAAGTAGTTATGATGGCATTACATTGCATACCATTGAACTTTAATCAGAGTATGTCTCAGGCCTGCAAATACTTAAGCATGTGCTTAACTGTGTGGATGTGCCCACCCTGACTGTAATCAGGGGGCTGGGGTAGTTTGCAGAGGCAGTCACATGCTGAAGTCCTTAAAAATTGCTAGTGTTAAATGCTGGAAGGGAGCACTGCGATAAGGCCATATCATATATTTGAGGGGCAAAAAGGAGATTTTGTGCATTCCTGTGATGTTTAGTCTTTTGTGGGTGGCAGAACTAGAGGCCTGAAGCATCATGACATCATATAGCTTATTCTTGTCTTCAAACCAAGTGTAATTTTCACCTGCTTACCTTGGAAACTGTTGTCCCAATTTTCTGTTAATAGAGCGCCTGAATTTAAAAGAGAATGGATTGGATGGTGATGAAACTGAAATCTTCTTGTGAAAATTGGGTTTCGTCATCTGTGTATTTTCCTTTTCAGATTACTGTATGTGCGTTTTTTTGATGTAGCACAATAATTAACAGGTTTGCTGAATTCTACTGCAGACGTGTGGATCAGGCTGCAGGAGATCTGGCTCTCTCAGAGACAGTGCTGTAATGACTTCTAAGCTTTTCACTGCCTTGGATTTTAGCTGTTCTATTAGGTTTTTTCATCATGAAGCATTTCTGACCCACCCCCTAAATTTGTAATACAAGGCAGTGTTCTGCCTGTTGGAAGTTTAGTGACTGATCAAACTTTATAGATTCCTTGGTATTCTATGTAACAATATCATTAATTCTGATTACAGTACACAGTAATGCATATGAAATATGTAATTCAGTCAGTCTCTACTGAACATAAATATGTATCACCTACTACAATGAATTATTTCTAGGCTAAGTAAATGATTTGATTCTGAGCTATGTTGATATTCGTTTATTCTTGCTTCTCATTTTGACTTGTTTATAATAGCTATAGAACAAGTGATCTGGGTTTTGTTATTATGGAAGGAATAATGACTGCAAACTTAGATACAAAGGAGAGACAGAAAAGAATTAGGAAAAGATTGCTTTCATTGTTTATTTCTTGGACATCTGAAGGATCATCGTTATACCATAACAGTAACATTTGTTCATCAACAAGGGAATATGGAAGAACTGCTCTGTTCTCTGTGGATTAAATGAAGGTGATTTTTTTTTTTTTTTTTTTTCAAAAAGAGCAGTACTTACAGGATAAAAATGCACCAAGAGCATTTTAAATGTGAATTTCAATTATGTGATGTTTTCCTTGTTTTACAGAAATGAATTAAGGCTTCTTCTGACATTTGTTTTTTTTTTTCTTTCAGTTGTTCTTCAGGTGTGCAGCTTAGTCCTTTACCCAATCAAGTTCATCGAAACGGTCAGCTTGAAAATATACCATGAGTTCAACTGGGGCTATGGCCTGGCTTGGGGTGCAACTATATTTTCATTTGGGGGTGCCATTCTTTATTGCCTGAACCCTAAGAACTATGAAGACTATTACTAGAATCATTTAATGAAAAGAAAAATAACAAAAGGATTATCCCATCTTTTCTAACTCACAGTTTTTTTAGAACACTTGTGGAGCACCAAACAGTCTGCTCTCTTGATAAAATAGCCTTTGCCTTTTGGGTGTGAACACTATAACCAGCTTTTACGACCATTTAAAAAAACTGCAAACAGTAGGATTGCTGATCATACATAGGCAGATGCTGCAAGCTGCTGATACATAAGCTTCGTTTTTCCTGACAACAAGCAAAAGGATCTACGTGACAGCGATCATTGTGAGAAAACTGGTTGGAATGAGAATGCAATGCCAGCACCTGCTATTGCCTTCAGGGGAGCAGCTGGTATAGGCTCCATTTAGAAGTTTCCCTGTATCATAGAGGATTCAAATGTCTGATAAGCAGGCAATGGCATCTTGTACAATAGGCTGTGTGGGCCCCTTGTTAGTTGCTCAAAAAAGCTCTTAAGGAATTAGTTGCAAGCCACTGTGCTGAGGGCAGTGAATGTAACTAGTTAATGACTTGTCTAATATCTGCATTCAACAGTCTTCTGGGAGAATAACAAAAAAAAAAAAATCAAAACCAAAAAGCCAAGCCACCAACCACACAGGATTTCATGAATTGGTAATCGGCATCACCGTGCCAGCTGTAGCAGATTGTTGAAGGAAGTCCAAACCTGGAGACATGTGCTTCTGACTGTGTAGTTGGAAGTTGTCTCAGCTCTGAGTATTTTGCTGGGAGGGTGGAGATAAGGGGGAGTAGTAAAAGACCTCATCTGTCCCTGGGGCATCTAAAATGCATGAATGAATTGCAGTTGTCCTAAGTACCCATTTAACTTCTGAACATCTTCGTAAAAAGAATGCATATGAAACAAGTTCAGTTATATTTTTGAAAGGTATTTGTTAGTAGAAATGAATATATATAATACAAATATAAATGCAGAGGGAGAGAGATGATTCATCTTAAAATTGTAATATGAGCTGTGATGCAGTGGTTAAAATGCTAACTTTGTACACATTCTTGAGAGTCCTGAATTGATCCCCCAATTTGGTTGGTGTTGCAAAATAAACATAAAATGGTTTGTCTTCTGTATATGCCCTTGTACAGACTCTGTGTTATGGGAAATGCTTAAAAGTTCACATCAAGTTAAGGTAGAACTGGACAAAATAGCTACTTTATATTCCATGTGTAATCTAGTACTTACTAAAAATTGTTTTCTAAGGCTGTTGCAAGGGAAAAAACTGCCATTTTTAAAAAATCTAGTTCAGTTGTGAGTGTCTCTGATCATCAAGAACACAGCTGAGACCCCATCATGTCCATATGAAAACATTAGCACTTCAGGAGGTAATCTCTTGTTTTTAAAAGCTGAGTTTATAATGGACTGGCTGATGATTATGTACTTCTAATTACTCCTTGCTTAGTATGTTTCCCACTTAAAACATCCAGAGACTGTACACATGAAATGAAACCTAAGATAAAATAGGGAGAACTTTCACATGAATTTAATCCGCATCACTTTTATTTTTGTTTACGGTTTGCTTATTTGGATATTTTCAATTAATTACGGACATATTTTTATACAATTCTAATCTTTAGAAGTAACTATTTTTTTTAATGGAGAAATTTAAAATATATTCTATGTGGACCTCTGCAAAAGCAGATATGCTGGGGTTGCACGTCCACCTCTACACACATGGTTTTGCTGGTTCCACGGAAAAGACTGTTGAATTCCTCTATGTTAAGACCGTGTCTACAGTGTTAATGCTTGTGCCACTGTTGGCAGGGCACAGAGGTTCTGCAACAACCGTGGGACCACAGGGCTGCCTTTAGGAGGTTATTGTGGAAGTATTGCTGATGTACGGAGATGGTTTATAAACCTGTGCCTCTCTGGAATTTAAATCTTTACTACCATGGCAGAATATTCTGTATCAGCAGTCTTTCCAGGACCAGTGGTGATGAATTAGATTAGAGCAAAATGACAGCTTGACTTGGAAGGGATTGTATGGCAATGCCTGAAGAACAAAAAGGATGGGAGGAAAAATTCTGTCCACTTGTTTCCACAGGTGCCAGAAAGCGTTTGTAACTCTGCTTTTTTTCCTGAGACTGACTTAGGGCAGATATTCAGTATATAGTTAACTCCGTATCTTTCTGAAGAGCTGTGTAGTTCTGCTTTTATTTAGCAGCATGGAGAACGTTGTAGTTTGGCATGGGAATTAGGTTAATGTGGAGAAGCCCACTGTGAGGAGGTTTCTGTACCTTTCTAGGAGGACGGTGTTTTGGTGCTGATGTTGCACGGCACTTCGCCTATGCGGACAAGAAGGTACAGTGCTGAACTCATATCGTATCTACTAATTTGTTAAGTAATTTTTCTTTATTTAGAGTTCGAGCAAAAACAACTGTTAGGCCTAAGGCAAATTAATGGCATGCGCTCTGAAAATCATCTGGCTCTTAATATGAAAGACATTCAGGCAAAAAATCTACAAACGTGAATGCCTAAAGACAAGGTTCTTCATTTGTATTTGAGTCAGAGATCTGATTTTCAGTCTCAACACCTGCTTTTCCTCCTGAAGGTAATGCAATCTATTAGGAAACACCTTTCAAAATCCTCAGGTCGTTTGTGTTTGGGCATCTAATATATGGGTTTAGGTACCTACCTTTAGCTACTGCTGTTTCTTCTTTTTCCCCCTTACCATTGCCATTTTGGCAAGCATTCTGTTTTTCAGCACTGAACTAAAAGTAAATGCAACATCATTATGCTGATTTTTTTTTCTAGCCACAAAAAGGATACATATCTGTGTCTTGAGTGTACGTGCAACAGATTAATCATTCTGTATGTTGTGCTTGTGTCATGCCACTGTTGTTTCAGTTGTTTGGCTTTATATCACTGGCAGGATGATTCTCTCACACAACAAATCCATTGTTTTTCTTCCAAATATATATGAATAAATATATATATAGCAAACTTGCAAGCAGGGCTAGTTATTTGTATTTTTTAAGCTTAAAATATACCATCTGGTGCTGACAAGTACCTAGCACCTCCTCTGGATTTCTTGCACAACTTCGTTTAGCTTTTGTAAATTTTAAAAACAAATATAGAGAGACCTATGTGTTTGAAATATAAATGATATATATGGATTAGCATGTAACTGTATATTATTAAACATGCAATGAACTGACTGGTAAGTGAAGTCTAATCTTATGGCTAGCAATGTAATTTATTCAGACTGTATTTTTGTACAGAGCAGTGCACACTAACCTGTTGCCTCTGTGTCCTCTATAATGCCTAAAACTGTGCCTAGAAATTTCATTTCTGTCTTTAAAGGAAAAAAAAAAAGACAACTAAATGCTTCATGTTGTTGATGGTTTTTCTGATGTTGTTCTTTATTTATTTTTGAGAAGTATATGGTATGTTTATTAAATGAATCCATCAAAATATGGTTTGTTTTAAATGGTCATTGTTAGCAGGGAAAGACACGTTTTTTTTATCAAGACTTTTAAGTTTGCAGTTTTAATACCATTTCTGCATTTCACGGTTTTTGTAGCTTACATAAAGTTATATGTGAAAACGTAACTGAAATAAAAAAAATTGTTACACTAACCAAATGTGCCTGTTTTGCTCCAAGTGGAATATGCATGTACGCAGCTGAAACTGGCCTGGTTTTCTGTTGGGCAGGCTGGGAAGAAATAGTGCGCTTAGGCTGATGAATATGCCTGGTATTCAGTTACCACACTAAAGGAGTCTTATCAAAATATACAGGGGGGGAGAGAGAGAGAGGGAGAGATCAGGATCTTGCTGATATAACCCCTCCATCTCACCTGGCCATAGAATAAACAGCACAGGGTAGGTGGGTGTCACACAGCCCATAATGCCTTCCTAAAAATGCTATTATTGTAACATCAGAAAACCAAATTGCTTTTACTGTGGTAAATAACAAGGCCACGTGTTGAAATGGGAATATATACTGAGCACCTTGTTCCAGTGAGGAAATTTATTCATTATATACGCATTTCTTTTTCGTGTTTTCAATGACTAATACTTTTTTCTATTTTGATTCTGAAAGCCAGGTTACTTTTCACCCTGAAAAAAACAGATAGTGTTTCTGAACCTGAAACGTGGTGTTGCAAAAATGGAAAAGCATGTTTAAAACCCTGAAGATGTGATACTGTGTTGTTTCCACTGTTTGATAATGTCCTGTCTGCATCGCTGGGTACCTCTGACGTGAGCAGGCAGCAGCATGAAGAAGAGGCTGCCAGCAGAAAGCCATAGGAGAGTTGAGGGCAGAAGGCTTGGCTTCAGCGGACTATTGCCATGATCAAGTACAGGCAACAGGGTGGGGTGCACTGAGTGGAAATCAAGTAATGGAAAAAGAATTCAGAGCAGAGAGTGAGTATCATGGCAGTGGGGAGGGGGGGAAGGATGGGGGGTGTCTGAAGATTTGTTTTCTTTTGAACTGCAAGTACAATGAGGGAGGGAGTTTGTAGGGAACTATGAACCCACAGCCACTGGGGAGCGAGGGAGCAAGCCAGAGGTGATGGGAGGCGTATTTCATGAAATCTGCATTAACATTTTTGTTGTAGTGGGTGTGGCTTTAGAGGGCATATTGCCCAAGGGTTTGACCTGGGCTTAATGCCCAAATTTTCGGTCATCTGTGTGCCTTGGCACAAGGTCAGAGGGGCCCGCTGGCTTACCAGGGGAAGAAATTAAGCGTAGGGTGAGGGTGCCTTACTCAAACCTTGTCTACCCTAACATGCTGAATAATAGGAGCACTGGCCTGGCATGCTCTTGGTGTACCAAAGATGTCCCAACAGACTTGACAGTCTTGATCGGCATCTCACAATGTGTTTAGTATCCACCATAAAAGTAGGCCTGCACTCTGCTGCTGAACCAGATGAAGTGTGGCTGGATGTACAGCATCTTGTGAACAAGAGAAAATGTGTGCAATATGGTGTATGAGCCCAAGTTTGTTCCTACCAAAATGCAGTTTGAACATGAGCGAGACACAGAGCACTTGGTGGAAACAAGTGGTTTGAGGTCTGCAAGTGATGCTGAAAACTCCAGTGTACAAACTTGGGCAAATATAGCCAAAGCAAAACTCTTTGGGACCTTACAAGATCTTCTTTTAAGGTGGAATTTTGGTGTTTTGGCTGTGGACAGGGAGTTGTAATGATTGCTTGTTTCTGTACCTTGAAGGAGTACTTCCCAAGTCAATGTTTTTAGTGTTAAATGTATAGGTGCAGTGGGATTTTGGAGATACAGAAGATTTTTCTGCTGTGGTAGTGACTTCCTGGCACTCTCTTGATGGAAAGCAGTACTCTTGAGCTTTTCCAACAAGCAGTAGCTGTTTTTCTGTGTCTCATTCTGTGTCTCATGGTTTGTATGTAGTTCCCGCACAATAAACCAAATGGATCTGCAGTCCAGTAGGCCATTGCCTACTCTTAGCAGGACTGGTCTGATTGGTATATAGAAACTCATCATTTCTATGAGGAATTTATGAATTGTTAGTGAGAGAACTACAGGAACTCAACTAAGTTTTGAATTGTAATAGCAAAATCATGAAAGGTATATTCAGCAATATCTGCTATTGCTTATTTTACTTCTCCTGCCTTCCTTTCTCAGTCCATTTTCTTTTGCTTTTTCAGATCCATGATATCGTACTATTGAACTATAAGATTTGATACATAAATGAATGAATATCTTAGGCCTGCCACTGCAAGAGAATATCTAAATGCACACAGCTAGACAGCAGGTGTTCATGGTGGACAGGAGCCAGCGGCATGTTATCGCTGATGATGGGTTCATGTTGGTGGAAGCAGCGTATCATAGGACAGATGAATAGTGACTTCTGTTTTTCAGGAACAGTATTGGAGTTGTGTTTGGTTCTCAGCTGTGTTGCAGATCCTCTGCCTTGCAGACCCCTCCCCCTCTCACCTATGAGAGGGAAGGTAATAATTCGCCACCTTTCTGTCAAAGATGCTGAGGAGTGATACAGCTGAAACACCTGGAGTGTGAGTACTGGGACAGGCAGCAGAACTGTTTTATGTATCTGATCGTGGTTCCTGCAGTGGTACCATCTATGTTATGTCACACTGAAGAGGTGGGACAACAGGGCAGTGGGGAGAGGGGTTGTCTGTTTACCTTTTGCACTCTGGATGGGATCTAATCCTCTTCTGAAGGGAGACTGTTCTTCCCCTGGGTTGACCAGGCATGCTTGACGTGGGTAAGGTTTTGGAGTTCAGGGTAAAACAAACAGAGAGCGAGAGCACAAGTGAGCGGTAAAGAGGGAGCCCATTGTCCCACATGAAGGTGGGAGACACCCTCCCACCTGCAGAAGAAACAGACCCAGAGCCAAGCTTCAGCGGTGACAAACACTACAAGACTCCCAAAAGAATTAGTTTCAACTTTCTGAGAGGTGCTGGACTGCAAAGCAGGTTTGGAGGCTTTTGTCAGTTCAAGCCCTGAACGCATTCCCAACGAATGTAAGCTTCCTGCGATGCTTTTGCCGTTGTAGGTGCCTTTGGTCACTATGTACCTTCTGAGCATCTCTGTGTACTGTACTGTGCACCATAGCTAAAACCATGTCCTGAAGAGAGATGTGGCCCCATGTGCAATGAAACTTAAACTGGGCAGGACATGGTGGGATTCGGGATGGTCCTCAGTCCCACCACAGTTCAAGGCTAGGTGCAGACAGCTGTGTCTCTTGGTGAATATGAAACTAGCTGTAACTGAGATAAACTGTAACGGTACAGTGGGGTACAAAAGAATTTCTGCAGTAGCAGACAAGTCTTGGTATATAATGATGAATGGATTCATAAATGCCTTACTAAATAAAAGGAATATTTTCTGAGTTACTCGGAGTTGCTGTGGACCTAAGTACTTACCTTTGTCTCCAGGTTTCTGTTCTAAGAGCTATCACAGGAGGCAGAATCAGAGCCATTATCTTAAATTCTCTTCACTGAGAACAAGTCATGTTTTTTCTCAGAGAATTTTATAATATTAGAATTATTTAAAATACTTAAATGTGTTCAGTTTATGAAACTTCAAGTCTTAAAATAATTTCTTAGCTGCTACGTCTGTTTTAGATTTTGGTTTCTTTTTTCCCTTTCAACTGCTTATCTATTTTTCTCATCAATAGGAGAAAGAAAGCTAAAACATTTGAGCCACTTGGAAGTTAACAGAATAGGAAAGCAAGGCTGAACATTATACTTATCTCAGAATAACAGGACTGGGGAGACTAATTTCAGCTCTATGGGCTGATAGCTCAGTAATGAAAATGTCTGAGAAAAAGTGAAATGAATAGCAACTGAGAAATATGGCCCCTCTTTCCTACACAGACAAACTTTGTTTCTATCTGTTCCCATTTATTCCCTTTATGCTACAAGAAAAGAAACATTTATTTCAGGATTTGTCCTGGTTATCATCTTCTGAAGTAAGTTTGCCTGCTGTGAAGCTGTGTAACAAAGTACTTGTTAAACTAATATAAAGAATTTCTAATGGAAATGTTTAGAATACCTAATTTCCAAGGCCTAATTGGAAGCAACTTAAATTATTACATCAATAAAATTTGCTTGAGGGGAAGCCAAAGGGGATTCATGTAATGAAATAAGAAGCCCTAGCTGGAGAAAATTATTTTCACTGCAGAATGTCTGAAAAACTTTGCAGCTGTTGGATTAAAAGAAAAACTACTGAATTATTCTGAATTTTTTAACACATGGACATTTTAACATAAAAGATCATGCAACTTGCAAAAGGAACAGGCAAAGAGAAGCTGAGAAGCGTAAGTGCGAACAGATTGCACTCCATTTGTTTGAAAACAACCCTTACCTGACTAAAGTGCAATGCCATTATACTCCCTATCAAACATCTTGTAATTCTAACACGCTTATTTTTGTGGCTGTTTTCAAAGCTGTAAAAGTGTCACAACATGGTGATTTAGGCCTCAGGTTTTAAAATGCCAGTTCTCCTGGGAACCGAAGGTGCAAATCCAAACTACACTCAGCTCATGCCTTCATCCTGGCAAAGTGCGTTTGATGCTATTTGCAGCTTGCAATTCTTGAGTCTCTTGGACAAAAGCTAAACCCCCAAGATTTTGACCGTTCTGTGTCTATACAAAGGAAGTCTTCGCACCAGACATGGGAAGGGGGGGCTGGGGGCGAGCCGTGTCAATTTTCTTACAAATTCTCCCTCTCTCCCTGCAGTTATACTGAGACCTGTGTGTGTCTGTGGGCACCGACTCTCCAAATCAGAAGAGTGTGCAGTCCAGCACCGCTGCTACCAAAGGGCTTTGGCTAGTTGCTCTCACACTGTCAAAGCAGCTGTGAACGAAGGATTATCTGCTTTTTCCCTGCTTGAGTCTGTTGAGAGTTGTGTGCATAAAATGTGAATAAGTACAGATGTAACCAGCTATCCTGGTGGTGGCTGACCGAGTCCCAGCCTCTTTAAAAGATGTTGAAATTGTCACTAAGTGGGCAGTGTTCTAGTGCATGTGCGTCTGTAATAAATGGCCTACACTCACACGCTGAAGACGATGAAGCTTTTTGCACGGGCAAAATCTTCTGAGGAAATAAAATATAGCGTTGGCAGGGAAGGATATGTAACTCTCATGTCCTAGACTTACTCCATATACAGAGAAATGGAATACCATCAAAACCACATACATGCTTTCAATGTATAAACTTGAAAAAAAATCATAATATATATCAATGGAGAGTATAGGGACACCGTTCTAGGATGCTGTTCACACTATTACTTTTCAGCAGAGCTTAACAGGAGCCAAAGTAGGTGGCCATCTTAGGAAGAAATAAAGAACAGGGAGAAAAAAAAATGAGACCCTCACAAAAAACTAGCAAGTGTGAAAGCTTTGTTATTTATGGGCTACACATCTTCTCCACAAAAACTGGCAATTGGAGAATAATGTTTTCTCAAATTTGTATTTTAGTGAGGAAGTTTTCTTGCTCTTGCTGTTCTTTCAGGTAAAGTTTAAAGCTAACACTGGTTTGCAAACCTTATTTTCTGAGAGATCTGAATAGATACAGGTTAATTATTTGCTTACAGTAAAGCTTTTCACACCTCTGATTCAATTTTGTGGGTCTCCAGCAGCTGAAGCGCCTGAGAATAGTTACACTAGTTCTTTCAAAGATCCCATTTTTAGTATTGCAGCAAAAGTTTACAAAAAAAGTCAGATCAGCAGCCTCTGCCTCCCAACGCAGTCACTATCTGCGGAATTCAAAGCACGGTTCTCTAGAAGCTGCTAATTGCCTGTCAATCATCTGGCACACTAGCAGTTCACACATTTTTGCTATCGACCTAGCAGATTAATAGTATAACCCAAACAAAGGAACAAAGGCTAAACTGTTCAATTGGGAAGGGTAATGTGTGGTCTTTTCAGGCCAAGATTAACAGAGAAACAGAAAAATGGTGTTCTTTGTAAAACTAAAGCTGCAGTGACCTTAACTCTGGCAAACAGACTGAATGAGTTCAGCACTATTTGCCAGGAAAACCTGAAACAGCAGTGCTTTAAAAAAAAAGAAAACCCCCAAACCTTACATTGAAAAATCATTCCAAGCAAAATGAAGTAAAATTAAAATTAATTTGGTTTCACTTTTAGGAGTCAGCAGCGTAGCTAAAATTATTCATAAAGCAATGCTAGAAACTGTTGACCATTATGCCACAACCTTATGCTGAATGTATTTTTAGTATCTGTGCGGGTCTTTTTTCAGGACAATACAGCACTGTTTAAAAAAGAGTGTTTAAATTTTCCTCTAGTATCTTTGGGACTTGTATTCTTGGATCAAGGTCAATCAGAATAAGGGTACTATTATTACTGAAAGTAATGTTTTTATAGTTACTTGTATATTCATCATAGCTAAGAATTCCGACCGAGACTAGAACTCCTGTGTGCTACCACTGAGCCAACACCAAAGGCGAGCCCCTGAAAATTTCCAGTCCCTCTATACTGTGAAGTTTTCAGTCAAAGCTTCATAATTAAGATTGCAGTGAGATTTGCCCTCTAAGTAGAGCAGTGTTGGATGAAGAGAAAAGGGTGATTTGTGTGTGGATTGTCTGCTCCAAAAAGCATTTTAGCTACCTTTGTTGACATTTACTTGGTATTAATTAGTTACCATCTGGAGAGAAAAAATCCTTTCAGGTCAAAAGAGAAAATATACAAAATGGGCCTTTTGTTGTCTTTGATTTTTTCAGGCAGATTTCATTTCCAAGGGTGTAATGACATATAGTTCTCCCTTTACCTTTGGCTTCTTATTCCTGCTCACTGTACCCACGTCCACAACCTCAGTTGTTCTAATACAGTATCTTTCCAGGACTGCACGATAAATTTGGGTCATTGAAGTGATCCACTACACAATGAGGCGGTTGGGAAGTGAGTATTCTCATCCCAGACCATTTCAGCAGCAGACTAGCAGGGACGAGCACCAGCAAGCGGACAGGGGAGAACTGGCACCAGCTGCATTGCTGCAGCCAACGCATTGTATTGTCACACCCTCAGTCTCTATTGCGACCCCTTACTGAAGAGAGCAGATATTCTCTTCGTGGCAGCTGAATGACTCAGAAGCCCTGGAAAATGTTAAAAAGAAAAAATCAGAGAGTTTAAAGCAAGAATCAGCTATTCTGATACAGTCTGACCTCCTAACAGGCCCAGGAGGCTCCCCCAATAATTTCTTCAGCAATTGCTTAAATTCTGTTTGAGCAGTACCTTCAGCCTCTGCATTGCTCCCAGTGGCTTTGGCTCAACCTTGCAGCATCTTTCTTGCTTGTAGTCTCATGATCAGCTTAAATCTTCATTTGCTGCCAATGGGTCAGTTCCCATCAAGCAATGGCCGTCTGTTCAGCCACCTCACGTGCCCATATTTTCACATCCGTGCTGCTGTGCACTCGGGACGTCGCGGCACTTAATCCCAGGGAGGATAAAACCCACGGTCAGATTTTAGCAGGGCTTCTGTTTAGGATGATTCAAGGCCTGAAGTCAGTATGAAAACACATCCCTAGTGTCTTAAAGATTTGAGCTTTGTCACAGCCAAAGGAAAGGAGGACCAAGAGTGGCAGCATACAGCTGGGTGAGGAGCCTGGTCTTTTGCAGGTAGCTCCCTCAGGCAAAATTTTTGCACCCCTGGGAGGGCAACTGGCTGAAACACAACTGTTGGCAAGCAGCAGCATTGGGAGCTTGTAAGATGCCTGCAGATATTTCAACTTGTGGCAGGTGGGGCTGCCAGCCACATGTTTGGAGACCTGTGGCAACTGTCTTAACTGTCTGCAGGCTACCACATACCCTCCTGAAAGCTTCATGTACTTCATATGGAAACGTGTCATTTCCTTTACTGATCTCCTGTTGCATTAGTGACCTTCACAAACTGCATAGTGGAAGAAAATGTGGAAACTAGCTTACCTTTAAAAATAATTAATAATTCTTGTGACTAAATGTTGGTCTGAAGAGCACAAGGCAGATAGCCATCCTGAACATTTGGCCTTGAAATTTCAAGATAATTTAAATTATCTGCGTGATTTATAGTGCTGCCATTTTCATTACCTGATTCAATGCACATAATTCAGAGAAAGGGATTTCTAAAACGCAGTCCTAAGATTGGATTCAAGTTTTGTTTTCGGTGAATATTCTGTAATATTAATTTGAAATTTTTCACTGCTGGAGATATTCAATTCAGTAAAACCTCATTCATTGGCCTATAAATTCTTGATGAGTTATAAGGTAACCGCCCTTCTTTAGTGAAGGATGCAATTAGCACTATTTCATCTTATAGTCATAAAAAAATAGGGAACTTTCAGCCTGGAATCAGAGCCAGGAAACTTTCAATTGCAGTCAAAGAAACTAAAGTAAGAACATATATTAAATGCAGGTAGAAGAATATTTCAGATCTTAGAAAATCAATCGAGAAGTAATGAACATTGATGAACATATAAAACTTGCAGAAAGTCTCATTTAGTCATTGTGAGCTTCAGTAAAGGGCATCTCATTTGTCTGCTACAGAGCTGGAGCAGGATGGATTACACTACATATAGTGAATATTGTGGTTTGCGTTTTATTGATCTGAGGGGGAAATACAGATTGTACTGTAGAGTATGAACTGGATTCAAATCCACTAAAGTCAATGGAAAGATTTCTTTTGACTTTGGGGGTTTTAGAGCAGCTTACATCTGTGGAGTATAAATTACACGATCAACGTCAATTGGTTACACAATCCTGGACCAAGGCAAAGAATGTTTTCTGTCTGGCCCAATGAACTGTAAGTACTTCCCAGCCTTTTCTTCTATGAACCTAATCACATAGAACAAAATTACAATCTTTAATTTAACAGATCATCTCAGATAGGAGGGGTTACATCCAGTCTGTGTGTGCCCATAGAGGCATGTGCATGCATATATCCTCCCACTTGACTTTCAGGGCTGCCTATAGAATATGGGCTTAAAAACCTAAATTTTGGGCAGAAATGGTTAGACGCTAGATGGATTTTTTTCCACCATCTTAGAACGACACTTCACAGATATGGGTGTAACCCCCAGATTACTGTAACCTTAAATACTAATCCATATTGCACTCAATGGGTTGTGCCTTGGAGTAGCAGTATTCAGGGGTATAGTTGAAGAAAAAAACATCCTTTTTGGGAGACCAAGTACCGGATGCCGGGAAAGACATGAGGGATCCTTTGTCCCTATGACTGAGTCTGGATGGAACATCTCCAACCGGCAGAAATTTCTTCTTCTCAGCCTCTCCATCGGTGTTTGAAGAGTCTAAACGTAACTCTAAAATTGAAGGAAAATAGAGACCTCTCACATCAAAGTATAGCCAATGGGGAATGGATGCTGACTCTGTGGAGACACTGATTTTAAATATGTGTGCCTGATATCTTTTTGTTGCATTGATATTTTAAAGTAGATTTTTTTTTAAGAGAAAATGCAGAGGAGGTAACATTTGGAAGAGCTACTGAACTTGGCTTCCAGTTGCATCTGATTCTGACTGGCTGTATCTTGAATCAAAATTGCAGATTCTTCTTTGCAATACATGTACAAGACCATGAGATAGCTCTTTTCCTCTTTCCCCTTCTTTCCCTTTGTTTCAGGAAACTGGAAAATTCTCTGTACCCCAGAGCAGCAGGAGAGATTTCTCCTGATACTTGAAGGGGCACAAAGAATGACAATGGAGCTCAGCTCCTATATGGTACAATTTGGCCTGAAATATCAGAAATGTAAGACAGATATAATGTGTGCTAGTGGCAAATTTATCACAAAACATTAATATATCACAAAGATGTTTTTTGTTCTCTGATTTTGACAACTACAGTTTGCCTTTAGTTACTCGTGACAAAATATGTTAGTTCAAGGTGTTCATATGCCTGTTTTTAAAAACCCTTTAAACAGGCATTAAAACTCTCACTATGCTATTTAGTCTTTGCTGAGAATTGATGAGTTCTGCTGAGCTTTGCTTCAGTTTTGATATGTCAGAAATGATGTGTAATTTGTTTTAGAAACTGATGAGGTTTCAGAAATGTGCTATTTTTGGAGGGAGTGTAAATTAAGATGGTTGATGAACATGTGGCTACTTGTACTTCTGCTGTATAACTCAGTAGTGGAAATGTGCTTCTGGGAACAATAGAAAGTGCTGAATGGGCTTGTAATGTTCACTTAATGACAAGGAGAGAGAGAAGGAAGGTTTGGACTACTACGGAGAAAAAGATGCTTTCGGCAAGACGAGGGATTGTGTTTCAGAGCTGATTTTCAGAGAGACTGTGGGTGGCACTGGCAAAGCTTTTCACAGGAAGACAGGGCAATGTCCTCCATTCAGATTCTGATGCTGCTCCCCTTGCAAGGGCTGCTAAGAAATTAGAAATATGGTCAGATTTGTACAGCCTTTCAGAGGACTGCATGTTATCACTTTCTTTTCTCCACACAGAAGCCCTCTGCCTCTGCTGGTTTGTACCTCTCCTCCAGCACACTGCCGTCAGTCATGCAGGGGGAAAGCTGAGCTCTTGGTGTGCTGGGTACTGGACAGCCTCATCAGGCAAGAAGAGTTGATGAAAGCCCCTCACCTCAAGACTTAATTTGGGGTTCAAACAGAAGCACTTGCAAAGATATAAAAACATCGCCCTTAATTGTCAGCGTAGGCTACAGTCTGGCCCTAAATTTGCTTTCTCTTTAGTGTCTCTTCAACAATGACAAAGAATAGACCAAACCTTTAATTCCCTTTTATGCTATGTATAAGAAAAATCAGCCTTAAATAGTTCTTGAGTATTTCATTGTGTCATTGCGTATTAGGTTTACGTGGCAAGGTTTTGGTAGCGGGGGGGCTACAGGGGTGGCTTCTGTGAGAAGCTGCTAGAAGCTTCCCCTATGCCTGATAGAGCCAATGCCAGCCGGCTCCAAGATGCACCCGCCGCTGGCCAAGGCCAAGCCCATCAGCGATGGTGGTAGAGCCTCTGTGATAACATATTTAAGAAGGGGGAAAAAAAAAAACCTGCTGGGAAACAGCAGCCGGGAGAGAGAAGTGAGTATATGTGAGAGAAACAACTCTGCAGACACCAAGGTCAGTGAAGAAGGAGGGGGAGGAGAGGCTCCAGGCGCCGGAGCAGAGATTCCCCTGCAGCCCGTGGTGAAGACCATTCTAAGGCAGGCTGTGTCCCTGCAGCCCATGGAGGCCCACAGTGGAGCAGATATCCACCTGCAGCCCGTGGAGGACCCCATGCCAGAGCAGGTGGATGCCCAAAGGAGGCTGTGAGCCTGTGGGAAGCCCGCGCTGGAGCAGGCTCCTGGCAGGACCTGTGGACCCGTGGAGAGAGGAGCCCACACTGGAGCAGGTTTGCTGTCAGGACTTGTGACCTTGCGGGGGACCCACGTTGGAGCAGTCTGTTCCTGAAGGACTGCACCCTGTGGAAAGAACCCACACTGGAGCAGTTCATGAAGAACTGCAGCCCGTGGGAAGGACCCACGTTGGAGAAGTTCGTGGAGAACTGTCTCCCGTGGGAGGGACCCCACGCTGGAGCAGGGGAAGAGTGTGAGGAGAAAGAAGCAGCAGAAACAACGTGTGATGAACTGACCGCAACCCCCATTCCCCGTCCCCCTGTGCTGCTCAGTAGGGGAGGAGGTAGAGAAATCAGCAGTGAAGCTGAGCCCAGGAAGAAGGGAGGGGTGGGGGAAGGGTGTTTTAAGATCTGGTTTTATTTGTCGTTATCCTACTCTGATTTTGATTGGTAATAAATTAAACTAATTTCCCCAAGTTGAGTCTGGTTTGCCTGTGATGGTAATGGTGAGAGATCTCCCTGTTCCTATCTTAACCCATGAGCCTTTCGTTATATTTTCTCTCCCCTGTCCAGCTGAGGAGGGGAGTGATAGAGCGGCTTTGGTGGGCACCTGGTGTCCAGCCAGGATCAACCCACCACACATAGGCTGCATCTTAGTATCTGTATCTACTTTTAAATTTTCCCACGACTACAGCACACAGTGGATTTCTTGCACTTCAGATCTTGAAGCAAGCCAAATCCTACTTTTGCTTGGCATGTTCTGTAAGTGCCAGATGAGAAGAAAGCTACTATGGCTTAACCACTTTTTGGTTACAGATCCAATAATTACAATCAAAAGAAGGGAGAAAGATTATATTTGACCCTATTGTGAATTTCTATAGTAAGCTCAAATAACAAGTTGCTCAGAATATCTATTCCTGGTGTAGTCTGCAAAATCTGGGAATGGGAAAGGAAATTGTCTTCTCCATAGGTTTTTATGGTACTAGAGTGATTTATCCACTTTTCTTTCAAAAGGCTAGAAGACTGTGAGATCTTGAACCGTCCTCAAAAGAGCGCTTATGAACAATGTGTACAATGGAGCAGTAAAAGCAAAGGAAAGCAGGGAAAGTAAAGGAAATTATTATTATCGCTTTTTATAATGATGATGATGACTGCCAGAGCTAGTTACTGGTCTTTAGTACAGAACATCTCCACACCATTCCCACAATTTTCTCATATCCTAAATGTGGAGAATCATTATGTCTGCGTCTTTTCTCAGCATTTAGCAATAGTATCTTTCAGGCAACAGGGATACCACAGGGACACTTGATTCCATCCCATACAGTCTCATCCTGGAAATGAGATTAAATGGACTAGGTAAAACATTAATTTCCATGAGTTCGCTACCTAATTATCATCCCAAACTGCTGCAAGATCATCAAGCAAGGCGAAGAATAAGAAGAAAAAAGTTGTGTTCTGTATTTCACATTCAGCAGCAGCCACACTGCCTTTATCTACAGTAAAAATGCTTGCGCATCTGCTTTCTTCCCAAGGCTTCAATGCATACTAATTATTTTCTCATGTATATTAACTAGGATTTTACAGCTTTTGCTGCTTTGTGCACTGTTTCAAATCTTTATTCCATAGCTTTTCTGCACTTTTGCTTGCTTAGAGCTGAAAATATATTTTCATAAAAGTCTGGTGCAAATTCCTTTTTGTACATGGGCAGAGTCTTGTAAGTTTACTAATACTGCATAGTACAAACACCATACTCTTCAGAGGAGCCTTACATTTCCTGGGTAAAGCGAAGCACTGAAGAATACTAAGGTGAATTGCCTTGTTTTATGATGCTTCATTTGCCTCCAACCACAAGTTGGACAGGCCAAGTCCCTCTATAAATGCTAAGGGACTCATTACAAGCCCCCCACACTGATGACTAACCTTAACATCACACATACTTGGTACTTATGGTTTGCAGATGCTACAGGTATTTAAATGAGAATACAGCTCTAAGCTTTGTCCTCATTGACTTGGTTGCACTTCCCACCATTCCTTGTCTCTGTCTTGTTTTACTTGAATTCCTAGTAAAACATTATCTTATTTGAAATAATGCCCCAGTCTTTCATGTATCATCCTGATATTTATTGAGATCTTGGTCTGCCTTTTTCATATCAATAAGTTTAAGTGAGATGTGTGGTTTTTTTCCTGTTGTTCATAGGAAGAGAAACATTTCTTCAGCATACAGAGTCACAATTAAAGTCAGCAATTTCCTCCTCTCTCTCCCCACTTTTCCAGCACTGGAAATATCCTTTTCTATATTACTGCTTGGCCTAAATAATATGTAAGTCATAATTGGTATTAATACTGCATCTGGCCATTACGCCTTGCTCTGCTTCAGTAGTTCTCTCCATGGTCCAGGGGTTGCCTTTATGAGCAGGTCAGCCTGAGAAGTGAGCCTGATGGAGAAGAGCTGCAAATAGGATTCCCAGTCCCCTCCTAACTGTTCTGACATATTATCTAATCTTTGCAAGCCCATAAAACTTTAAGATGAGAACTACCTACACATTTAACTTTACAATACAGTCACACTTTGCTGCTTTTGAGCTTTCTCCCCACACACATACAATTCAAATAGATCTGGTTTTTAATTTATTGTGGGAATCAGGGAGTGAGGATAATATATTCCAGGTAATGCACTCAAAACATTTATCATTGCTAGTTAACAGCTAGAAGCTTATTGTATTATATGATAAACAGCTTTTCACATTATCTTGTGTAATGGAAGGGATGTGGCCTTGTGCGTGGGGCTATATGTGCATTTGGCTAGGCCAGCTCATTCCTTTGAAAGGCAGAATCAAAAACCACAGCTTCTGTTTTAAAACAGTTACACTGAGTCCATGGCACCCTTGACTGATTGGCTGATTCAACATATAATGCTTAAAATGAGGCTAGACTCTGGAAATTAATTCTATAAAAGCATAGTATGGGGACTTCCCACATTTGCGGTGTCATATGGCACTTATTTCACTTTGCTTATGCATTACTTTTATTCCTACCTTCCACTTTCTAGCCCTGAACCCTGGCCATGGCAGTCACGTGCTGCCATCTGCAATAATCTGCCACCGAATTACCTCTTCTTGGGTAATTTGAGAGAGCTCTGGGTCTTTCAGAAGTTGCTTTACCTTTGTAAAGTTATGTCCGCTTCCTTCAGTACAAAGAAAGAATAAATCTGAAGTTTAGGGTTACCCTAAGATTCAGGGAGCATATGTGGAATTCCCAGATCCCCCCAAAACTTCTTGTATGATTCTGGGAGCGTCTCTGAATCTTTTCATATTAGTCTTCCTCATTCTTATGATGGGACGATGGTTTGGTACCTTTCTATTAAATAGGGTTAGGAGCCAGCAGTAAGAAGATATACACCACATGAACAGATAAGCATACTAAAGAGGATCCAATGATCATTTCAGCAGACAGAGTCCATTTCTAAGGGTAAAACCAACCAGAATTTTAGAAAACAGTTCTGTAGATCATTTAGATGGAAACACTGAGGCACATGGGAGATCTGCAGAGAGGTACCTCATTTACCTCTTTTATGTTTGCTGAATCCGCAGAGCTAGAATCACAGAACCATAGTCATCATGTAGTTTGGAGGATCCTCTGGAGGCCAGCTGGGTCCAGTCCTTACTCGAAAAAGGGTCATCTAGACAAGGTTGCCCGATTGATATTTGAATAATTCCAAGGATGGAGTTCCCACAGCCTCTCTTGACCCCTGTTCCAGTGTCTGACCACCCATTTTCTTTGTGTCTAATTTCCTGTATTCCAACTTGTCCGTGGTGCCTCTCATCTTTCCAGTGTGCATCTTTGAGAAGAGTCTGTCTTCTCTACATCCTGACATTAAATAGCTGTAGACTGCAGTATATCCCTTGACCTGTCTTCTTTCTGGGCTTAACAAACCTGGATCTCTCAGCTTGTCCCCATATGCCAAGTGCTCCAACCACTGGACCACCCTGGTTGTCCTGTGCTGTTGTCCCTGTTGCTCCGGTATGTCAATGTCTTTCTTGTACTGGGGAGCCCAAAACTGCACAGTGTTCCAGATGTGGTCTCACAAGGGCCAAGCAGAGGTGAACGATTACCTTCTAGGACCTGCTGGTTGCACTTCTACTAGCCGAGGATGCTGTTGGCCTTCAAGGACCCATTGCTGGCTCATGTTGAATTTGACCACCAGGACCCAAAGTTCTTTTTCAGCAACGCTACTCCCTGACCAGTCATTCCTCGTCCTGTAAGCTCATGCAGTGGGCTGTCCCATCCCAGGAGCAGGGCTTTACTTTTGATTTTGTTGAACTTGGTGAGATTCTCCAGCCTATTGATGCCCTTCTGAATTGAAGCTCTGCCCTCCAGTGTATTTTACTGTTCTTCCCAGTTTGTGTCATTTGCAAAATTGCTGAGAGTGCTTTCTGTCCTATAGTCCAGCTAATTAATAAAACCACTAAACATTATTGGTTCCAGTGCTGGTCCCTGAGGGATGCCACTAGTTACTGGCCACTAGATGGACTTTGTACTACTGACTCTGGTGGTGAAACTTTGAGCCAGGCTGTCCAGCCAATTTTCAACCCTATTTGCTGTCTGTTTTTCTAGTCTGTATTTCCCTAATTTGTCTATAAGGCTGCTGTGGGAAAACACATCAAAGACCTTACTAAAGCCAAGATAAACAACATCCACAGCTCTCCTGTCATTCATGTTGTCAGTCATCACAACTGGTAGATGACTGGTAGAAGGTAATCAGGTTGGTCAAGCACGATTCATTCTTGATAACTCCAGCTGGCTATTCTCAGTCACCTTCTTGATCTTGATGTGCTTGGAAGCAAACAAGAAATAGCTCTATTGAGCTATTTCAGAGCAGAACCATATTTTGCTTTTAGCATTGCCCAGGCTTATCCAGCTAGTGTAAGAAAAACAAAACAACACTACATGCTGTCTTGTGGTGGAAGGAGTCATATAACCACAGATGTAGCTGAAGGCTTTGGCAACAACTCCAGTATGAATAAGCTTAGGCTCCTTATATACACACACTTACTGCCATCCTATCGATTGATCTGAACAGATTACATTAGCTGAGATCTGATACCTTGAATTCAAAGCTTATTATATCTGTACAGCTATTGAACTTTCTGAAGTGTAGGAATTGCAGATAATTTTGTTTAGCATTACAATCCATTCTTAATCTTAACTGTTTTCTTAGGCTGTTATATTTAAATTCATATTCAAGAACTTCATGTTCCTTATATGAATGTTTCTTTTAATTAAACAGGATAGGTGTTTGCTACTGTGAGTGAAATCCTGAACCAAACAGAAATTGGATAGCGTTATCTCTGGGTGAAGGTCTTTTGAGATAATTCCTGTTTGCGCTGCCCCATTAAAGCTGTCTAGCACATATTTAGCTCTTTAAAAAAAAAAGAAAAAAGAAAAGAAAAAGACCTTATAAGTATTCCACTTAAACCCATTTGCTTGGTAGGGTTTGCTCACCTTGTTTATAATTATCTCTACTTTTTAAATGTCAGTGTTATAAATTTAATAAGTCCCATCTTCTGCAGCAAGTATATTTGAAGGAGACTGAGTGGAAGGAAAAGCCCTTCCTTTTCCCTTTCAGTTGCTAAGGTGGTACAGGCTGCTGTCAGCTGCACCTTATCAAGTACTAAGAACACCTTATTAATTCCTTCAGTTTTTGCACTCTGGTTTTACTCCTGCATGACTTATACTATAGATTATATTTGAGTTTAATCTATTTTTTAAGGCTAATTCACAAGAATTCAGTGGGATTTATTTCTGTTGATACAACTGTTGCCTAGGAAATAGCAGTGAACAGTCTCACTGCTCTTTCATAAGAAAGGCATGTGTAGTTAGGGAGCAATTGTTTCCTTTCATCGTTGGAAAAGGATTTTTTTTTTTAGATTGTTGTTTCTTTTTTCCTAATGTATTTTTATAATTTCTCTTAAGTAAAAATAACTCTGCTACTATCTCTCTAAGCATCTCCAGGTAGAAAATCTTTAATCTTCTGTGACACATTAGTTGTCATAAATAAATGCCACTGTGAATGCAAATGCTCACAGTAAGGAATTATTACTTAGTGAAAGGAAATGCAGGTGTGAGGCATCTGTGTGTTTCAAAGGTTTGTTAATGTAAAACAGAACCATTCAGTTCTAGGTCACCCATTTATACCAGACTCAAGCCAGAGGTGGTAAAAAATCATTACATTCAGATGGCTGTGCAGTGACCTCAGCAAACTGAATGCACCTACTGTCTAGTTTCCAGTGAACAGGTTTTAAATTATTAAATTGTTGCCAGAACTACAAATCCTATCTCCTTGTTTTCCCCTCCCCTTCTTTAGCTGCAACGAGAGACATTTCAGCAAAGAGAGTAATCCAGGAGTGTGGACCATGAACCCTCCTCTCAGAGGTGCAGTTGGTGTTTCTTAGTCACTGTTAAGCTATGTTGGCTGGTGTGATGGTCTGCTCCTGTAGGAGAGTAAATTTTCTTACCAAGGAATTAACAACCAAGTTCCTGGATTTGCTCATCTAGGTCTGTTAATATGGGTAGGTCCTTTCTGTAAGTACCCATTCTTCAAAATTTGGGATGACAATTTTTTGTAAGTGACTCCAGGTATAAAAGCTTAGAAACCCAACTGGAGAGATCTGAAGAAAACCCATTCTTTAGAAACTGATAGATGGTTTTCTCTGAAACTCTCTGACTGATCTCAAGCCGAGTATCAAAAATAGCACAGGCATATTAGGACTAGTCACTGTGAAAACTCTTTGTTTTGATGTAAAGTATTTTATAGAAGCAGTGATATATAGAAGGGCTACTGTTGACGTAATATCCAAGAATAACATTCTGACTTGACAAACCATTAGCAAAGCTCTAGTGTGGAAAAAGAAAGCTCCTCTAATGAGCTGAAAATTAAAACACCTGGCCATTATTCATTAAGAGCTTCTCTATGTATCAGGTAAAGTTTTACACAGCTGCCTCAATAATGACAAGGTTTCATTCTTATGTTTATAACTGCTGGCAGAGGTCTTCTGGTCATTCTGCAGTGTTTTAACACTGTAAATTCTGGGACATTTTTGAAAGATCAGGATTATGTAAGGCATACTTATATGTATTGCTAGAAGGATGCAGGTTGTTTGGACAATCAGATTAAAACCACAAAAAAACCTGCGTAGCTGCCTATGAGACAACTTGATGAAGTACTCTATGTTGATTTATTTAAATGTGTAGTCTCCAGCTCTTTTTTTGTTTTAAGATGAACGTAGTAGCATAGGTGTAGAGGGACCTTTGCTAGCTAGTATAAATTTCTATTGTGAACATCTTTGTATGTCACTTTTACTGATACTCTATCACATATCCTTCCTGTGCCTTCCTCCACTGTAGTCCTTACAAGCCCTCCAGCATGCTTTGTGTCATCTCAGTCGTAGGAAATGTGTTGACTGTGGTCTTCTAGTGTGTTCTCAGAAAGCAGGAGTCCTGCTTTCATGCCACAGGACAGACTTGCTTCTGGTTTCCCTAAGGACAGTGATAAAGCTTCCATTGTCTCAAATGAGATACCCAGGCAGAGCTGCTTTTTAAGGGCCATTTTCCTTTTGCCAGCTTTTTTTCTTTTGCCACGAGGTTGCAGGGACAAGATTTCATTCTTAAGACATATATTTGGATCTACAGAAGCCAGATCCTATCTGATGCAGTGTTTCTAAATGCTGAACAAACATCACTTGCCTGAAAGAAATGTGCTTGCTTACTTTTTCCTCATTTTATTCCCAAAACAGAGGAGATGATGTTGAAGGATTGCAGCCAGTGGCTGTGGAGCACAACAAAGTAAACTCGGCTTTGTCCAGCTTCCTTTTTGTCTAATTCTTCTTCTAAAAGAGAAGCTTTCTTCTGCCTCCCTCTTCTAAAAATTAATTATTTTCTTGCATGCTCTTGAATATTTTGATCTTCCAGTCATCCTGTAAAACCTATCTACTTAATGGGATTTAGGAGAGAATGTGGAAATGTATTCCAGAATGATGGTGTAGTTTTATTGTGGCTTGTCAGATGAAGTGACTAATTTATCCCTACTGAATGTTTGTTCTTCAATGATGCTAGAATTATGATTTGTTGTAAATTAATGTCTCATAGTGAATGATCTTGAAAAGACCATCTTTACTATTCAAGTCTTCTGGCTTATGGGTGAGCTGTGATGACTTCTCAGAAGTTTTCTATGCAGTATAGTTCACTTAACTGGGAGCGTTACGAATCTCACGTAAGTTAATATGTCTGGTCAGTGCAGTCAGGTGCCCTTAGTAGCGAAGTGGCATGTCAGCATGTAAAAATCAATTGAAACCTAATACTGGCATAGCCTGCAAGTTGGAGTACTCTACAGGTACAAAGTGGTACTGTAAAATGTAATTCTGGTTGTGTGGTCCTCCATTTGTCTGACTCATTCTTTTTTCCTGCTCTGCTGTGACCATTAAACAAATCAATCCTAATTCAGTGTAAAACCTAAAGCATTTTGTTGAAAGCTTCTTTTAAACTGTCTCATAAAACAAAAGGTAATATACAGCATAGCAACACAATGTTGTCCTCCGAGCCAGCGGTACTTGTTGTGATCACTTAATAGGCTCCCCACCCCCCCATGCTGATGCGTGTTTGTATGATGTGCATTTAAAAAACAACAATGAAAAAAAAAAGCCCCAAATACTATTTTCCCTGGGAATCCCCTTTTCACCATTGATTGCCTTAATTTGATTTTTATCCAGCAATTCTTGCAAAATTCACTGTGTTAGGTTATCAGTCTTGTATTTCTGCTAGCAAGGCTTAATGGGCTCTTAATTGGAGAGCTGGCCTAATTATGGATACCTGCCTCACCAGCTCTACCCCCAAGTGTTACTTAAAGGTAAATGTAGTGATTTCTCCGTATTGTTCTCATTTTTCTTTAGGCTGTCCAAAGTAACCCACAAAGTTATTGATTTTGCATTTACTGTAGTATGTCATAGTTTCTGTCTGGATGGTTCAACTCTTCTGTTGCTGTTAGTTTATCGTTGTCACATACGACAATTTTGGTGTTTGGTACTGTTGTGCTTTAAACAAATTCCACAAAATCACACTAGCAATTTCCCTGTGTACTTCTTTTGCTTATTGGCATCCTAACTTGTTTTTTTGCAACACTCCAGGTTTTTGAGAGCTGATTTGGAGCTCCTGAAAGGTCTCTGATTTTTACAGTACTTTGCTGAACACCTTCTGCAGTCAAGCTTGTCTCAAGTTACCTCTCTGAAGCAATGACAGCAATACAAGGGGATATAGTTAAGCTAGCTTTAAACTGGTTTCCCTGCTGCTGATAGCTCTGTGCTGCTAGATCAAGGAACACAGTTTGCTGTAAAACCCACCTGAGAAGCTGGGTAAATGCTAAGGAGATTAGCTCATGCGGAGGTCTGTACTGCTCTGGTTATGATGCCAGTAAGTGCCCCAATTGTCTAGTTTAAAGTGTGCCTACACAACCCCTGTCACTACAGTAGCTGTGGGACCACCATGCATTACAGCAGGGAGAGAAAGCCTGGGCTGAAAGCAGATGTAATCACTGCCTGCTTTGAGCGTGTAGCACTAACGTATTTGTTTCTCACAAGAGAAACATGTTTCTCTTATATCCACAGTTGACTCCTGTTTTGGGTAGTTTTAGGCATATATTTCACTACAATTCAGATACTAACACTTGTAAACAATCACCACCCCTACACCCAGAGTCCCTTGAACAGTTAGATTTGTTTGAAAAAAAGGTCCAAGTCCCGATATAAATTCATCCCCTGGTAGTATCTGTCCAGGGTCTTAAGACACTTGATTAATGTGGGAAGCTCTGGAAATGGTGTTAGACTGTAAGCCAAAAAAGTTTTTGATCCCTGCCTGACCTTACTGGATTGTTTTAGCTGTTTGGTTAGGGCAAGGTTTATATGGAAAAGTCTACAAATAGATTTTATTAGACCAGAAAAGAAGCTATGAGCATACAAAAAAAAAAAAAAAAAAAAGCTATGAGCATACAAGTGTTTCCTCAGGTCTAAACCAAAACCAACAAGCTTAAAATATGTTGGGAACAACACTGTTACCACTTCCTTGCATAAATCACTTCACCTCTCTGCATCTTTTTATTCTCCCTGTCTTTGTCTTGGCTTTTTGGGTCATAAGCTTTTCAGGGAAAAAGATGTGTTCTTTACCTATATGTTTGTAAAACCTATCGCAAGGAAGTACTGTTCTTGAATGGTGACAGAGGCTGTCGGCACCTCCCTACACTACATTTTTCTCTTTGTCATTTTGTTCCCTGTGAAGAACAGGAGCTTGTTTTGCATGTCTGCAGCTGATGTCAGAGGCTGGGTGGAAATGTAAAATATCTGAGTCTTGCTCAGAGCATCAACCGTCATCTGGCTCTTTTGGGTGAATTTTCCATCTGTCCATGCTGGTCAAATTGTCAGTTTGGGATCATGGTGTGTGGTCAGAAGCACTGCTGGAAGTTTCTTGCTCCTGACTGCATAATTTCTGATCTTGGATCGGTGAGCATGGTGAAAAAACAAAGGCATGTGTACATTACAATCACAACAGTTTAAATGAGTTGATCGGATATAGTAATAGTCCTAGCCCTGACAACATGAGGTTTATTGCTGTCTGATTTAACACTTTTTTTCCACTCAGATTTAGCAGCCGGTGCCGAGCTCCACATTGCTGGGGCTCATGGGAGACCAGCAGCAGTGTTAGTTAGCTGCAGTCATGGCTGTGATGGCAGTACCAGGTACATCCACCACCCCAGTGAGGGGAGTGAAGTTGGCCCTTCAGCCTTTAAGCATAAGGTAGCTTATTTGTTAATCAGTATTGCAGACAACTTTGGAATCCCTTCAGCAAACATTCCTAAACACAGCCCAGTTCTTTTTGTACCACTGTGTGAATTCAGCTGAACGCCTCCTGAGGTAAGAGCAGAAGTGGGCTCGCATACTTAGCCTCACCTAGTTATTGCTTGACTACCCAACCCATGGAAAATGACTACCATAGTGCAAAGTGCTCTGAGTGTAGGCAAGTTCCTTACCTGCCATCCAAGAGCACAAAAGGCTCTTGGACCTCTTATTTAACTGTCCTGTGCCTGTGTCATACGATTAAAAAATGCAAAGCCAATGCCTTGAGCTTTTTTGCTTTGCTCTTGAAGCAAATGATACAACAGAAGAAGCTTTGCCCATTTTAAAAGAAACCTCATATAAATTCTAGGTCTGGAAGGCCAAGTACTGTATCTGAGTACCTAGGGAATAATTTTATTTAGTCATAGAAGATAAAAGCATGTATGATCCATGGTTAAAAGCCTCCATAATTCTTAACAATAAGACTTTCCATTTTAACATAGAAAAGGAGTGACTTGTGTTGGAGTGTCTGTATCCTTCTATGCTGCCCTGTGTTCAAAGAGCCCTGGTATTATGGGGGGAAGGAAAGCAAAATTCAAAGTAACATTTATTTTGGGATTATCCATGCTGTTTCTACAACACACTAAACATTATATGGGATATTCCTACCCTATTCTACCCTTACCCAGAAATACAAATAGGACATCAGAAAACTTAAGGGAAGCTAATGCTGTTAACCCTTTTGTATTCTTGACTGCAGTATAATACATTTTAGATTAAATGGGATAGTATAAGGCATATAAAAATATCGTCAAGGAATGTTGCCAGTAGATGTTCATTTGCAGACATTATTTATAGTTTTGGAGGTAAGCGGTAGCTTTGTTTCTTACTTTTTAATCAGATATTTTTTCCTGGATGCAAAAACAAGCCAGTACCCTTTGTAATTGCTGCACTATTCCTGCTCATAGAAGAGATGTGCTGAGTCACTGATAAATAATTCACTTAGGCCTGAAACCATCCTACAAGCCAACTTTTATCTGCCGCAGATATTTCACTCTTCCATTCACCTGCTCTGCTTTGGTCATTAGGGGCACAAAACAAGAGCAAAAGCGGCAATCCAGTCTAGTGGGGGTGAAGGAAAAGAGAAAACTTTTCCCCTTCTTTACACTAGACTTCTGTCATAGCACTGAATTGTTCAAATTATAACAAGTCAAGTTACATTATTTAGTATCAAGAGACATTTCAGTTTTACTCTCCCCAAACAACTGCATCTGTTTTTTTCAAACAATTACTATTGCCTGTTGTTGGTAAAGAGCTTGGGAATATTATAAAACTTGAAAAATCACTAGTTAATTTTGGAAGTTGGGCTATCATGATTTAGATGTTGACGTGGACTTGAAGTGAGCCACATGTTGCATAGAAATTACTCTGAAGCAAGGATTCTGTTTCGTGGATTTGGTAACTGAGTTGAACTCAGCACAAGATTTCTTCTCACCTGCTAAGCACACATCCTTTTTCCAGCCGTGCCTACGTAACAGTAGTAGTAATGTTGACTGGATCTTGTATGATCAGATATTGTGAAGAAAAATGAGAGAAGCAGTAGGTGACACTGTGCAACTGGCCTGAGACTACCAACTTCTCCAGGACACCAACAACCATTGCTGTGAAGTGCTGACACTTGGGACCTGCTATTACTGTGTCCTGGCATGTCCCTCTCTAATTTGCTGTGCTTCTTGCCTGCCTGAGGTTATCTGCACGCAAAAATGTCAAACTTGTTGCCCTTTATCTCTCTCTGTTCTGGCACATCACCTGTTTCCTACAGGAGTGTGGCCATTTTGGGTTGACTTTATCCAAATGGAGAAAAATGGATCTGTTTGGCTGCTGCAGCAGACTGCAGCTTCTTACCCTAAAACGTGCAATGTCAGTGCCACAAAGTGGTGCCAATTCCCACCAGAATTTCCCCCCCTTTGCCTTATCTGTCATTTAACGGCCTTGCATGTCTGCAAGGTTCACTGACTGATGTCAGTTTCTAGACAGCAGATGTTCTTGTGTTCAGTTTTCTGCTGAACAAAATATCAGCTAGTGACAACCCAGACATCTTTGCTTCTGTAATTGAAATGCACTAAATATGGCACAGAGTCTACCTTAGCACTCACAATCTGGTGTTTTCTTTTAGGAGACTACTATAAAGGTGGTTCCCATGTGTACATTGATAGGAAAAACAAGCAGAAAAACAGACTGCACTTTGATTTTTTCCCCTCTCTGTATCTGTTACTCAGTTGATTGTTTGGCTACTAAAGGTTGGTGGTAGAGATTTAGCCAGAGTCCATAATTCATATGATAGTTCCTCTTTAGTTTGCCAGCTGCTCACGGTGACTTCCCTGATGACATTTTTTGTGTGTTGTTCTTTCTTTGAGAAGCTCAGAAAGTGATATTGGTGTGGAAAAGGAGGAGGAGGGATCTGAGTGCCCCCTCCCCCACCTCATTTCCAGGGTCTTTGTTTTAATATGAAAATTGCTTCACATTTGCTATACCTCCATTTCTAGCAAAGTGTTTTGGGAAATCAGCATGATCCTGTCTTTTGCAGTAGGAAATAATCAGACCTTAGATATGGAAGGAAGTTGCATCACCAGAAGACACTTGCTTTCAAAATTTTCAGGCTTTGATTCAAATCAGCTGTCTTTTTGTAACTAGAAATATACGTGGAGTTCATGTTCAGGAAAGAAAATTAGCTTTGATAATTACTTATTAACTAACTTTCTCCGGAATTATGTTCTCATAGCACTTAGTATGATTTTTTTGGACGTTTATTGAAAATATCCCTTTGTCAGAAAACTAAAACATAATCTACCATTGTATTGACAAAGGTGTAAGTACTTAATTGCCAACTTGTTCATTCCAGTACAAGTAGTCATGCTTTTGAAGCAAAAGTCATATTTTACTAAATTAACTGAGCTTTTAATGAACAAAAATTCTCCCGAGCGTCATTGAAATGTGGGTTAAATGTTTCTCAAGTGGTCCATTCTCAGGCAATACCTACTAAAGTTGAATTTGATATGCCATATGAAGATTTTTAGCTCCAGAATATTTTTATAAAGAAATCTCAGGAAACAAAAAATGCTATATGGGAATATTTGCTCCAATTAACTGACTAAAATCCATTGTCTTTGCTCCAGGGTGCCCATTTTTCCATAATACAAACAAGATCGTATTCTCTCAACTTGGCCTATAATTTGGCATAGGTGGTAAGCTTTAATTGCTCCATCAATTTTACTGTTTGCTTTATGTATTTCTTGCCTTTCTCTAAGGTTTTGTAATTTTTAAACTTCTCATTCTTTTAATGATTTAGGAATCTCTGTCCTGATGACTTTTAAGTAAAACCTGTTCCAAAACAATGCAGCTGAAAAATACTTATTTTGGCTCTATACAACCAGGATCATTTAGTGCATCTGCATATTGCTGAAAGTTCCCCTGACTTCTATGGATGTTTTTCTTTTTTCTTTTTTTTTCCCCCACAGCTGTGACGTTCCAGGTGCCTCTTACAAAAGTATCATCATACCAGTCATCTACAAACAGTTTCTGCAGAAATGTCTTTTTTTTATTTGTGGCCAGTGAATCAATGATCAAGTATATTTTCAGCAATCTACAAAAGGTCTTTTGTAGCTCTGAAATCAGAGGTTGTCTGAGGTGGTGGGAGCAGGAGGTATACTAACCAATGCTGGCTAAATTAAGACCCAAGAGCATGCTCTAAGCTATCAGATTCCCACAACTATTTCTCACCAAATAAAAACTTCAATATAATTACTGTGAGCACTGTAGAAAATAAAGGTTTAGGAACATTTTTGCTTACCTTCAAAGGTAATGGCTACCTTAAAGCATCTATGCTAAATTTAACAGAAGACTGTCTAAGAAAAGACCTTGTTAAAAAGATTTAACTAAAGATCTGTTCCATTACTGATAACAGAAACAATGCAGTGAAGCTGAAGGAAAAAGTCTGTAAATCTGGTCCACCAAAAGAAAGAAAAGCCATGTGAGCGTTTTGAAAATACAAACTTCATATGCCGTGGTGTTGGTTGTGTTTTCTTGAATATTGGATTCAACTGAGAAACCAGCTTCCAAGCATTAGGGAGGCCTCTGAGTCAGACTGTGTTTTGTTTTATTGACATCCAAGCTAATAAAAGAGCAGCTCCACAAACAAACTCCATCATGTGAGCTAGAGCATGCTCTTGGGTCTTCATTTAACCAGCACTGGTGAAAAGATCTCTTTCCCCTCCCTCACCTCAGACAGTCTCTAATTTCAGAGCTACCGAAAACCCTCATGTAGACTGGTGGAAAGGTTCTTGACCATTGACTCCCTGGCCACAGATTAAAAAGAAATTCCTGCAAATACACAAGTGAGTCTTTCTTTCTGTTTTGCTACAATACATTCTTTTAGGAGAATTGAATCCTGGGCAGAAATCTAATCCTAGCAATACTCCTCCTTTTTATGTATCTTACCCTGCAGTGAACTCCCTCCTGCTTTTAGTGCAGGTATACTGGTGTTCTGCTTGAGATGTTATGGGGCAAATTTGTTTTCTCCTTGTAGCAGCGCTATGCTGTGAGATTTACACTTTGGGTAAAGGATTACCTCATACAAAAGATTTGATTACACAATATAACAGTAATCTAGGAATGAGGGCCAGGTTCACTGCTGAGGGCAAAAACCAGGAGGAGTGAGCTGTGGTAGATCCTGCCCATTTATTCCAGCTGAGAATTTCATCAAAAGACTGCTGTAGTGACCTAGTCATCTGGGTTAACTTGAGAAGAAATCTTTTTATTGTGGTATTTCTGGGTTAGAGTCTGACACTTGCCCACTTCTGATGAGAAAGACAACCTCTACTGGTGTGCTGCATTATTGCATACCAATAGTTTCTCAAACTCTCTTGTACTTCAAGTTAACCTTATACCACTATATTAAGGAATACCTAGAACCCCTTCCCTCTAAGTGCACACCCACCATGATACCAGAAGGGTTAGAAATTATGTTGCTTCCATAATGTTGTTGAGGACAGGTACTGAAGCTGTGAAATAACTGTGGTAATTCCTAAGTGTCTGTGAAATGAAAAATCACAGAGCAGGGAGAGAATACAGCAAGTACTCTGCAATTGCTGTAGTGCTTTTTATTATCCTCAAAGGCAGGCAGAAGATCATTTCAATGCTATTGTAATTTTCACACACAAAACATTAATAAAAATTGGTTCCTTGTTTAGTGTTTTACCAAAAGCAGCTACTTCTTCCCCTCACCCCTTTTAGGTAACTGTATTAAAATTTAATATTTGACTCTGGCAGTACCTAGAAGGATTTAAAACGGCTTCAGGACCACATTTATGAAATTCTTAGTTGCCTGAGAGATTCTGAAATAGCCACTGCATCTGCTGACTTAAAGGCTATGTTTGTAGTTTGTGTTTTTGAACCACCTGGACCTCTGGAAGAGGGCAAGGCTAATGAAGATACTCTGTCTCCAGTACTCAAACAAAGGTATCCAGAGGCAGCTAAGCATCAAACTTGGGTTGTCTGCAAGTGTAAAGACAAGTGTGAGATGACAAAAAGATAGGAACTTCCAAAAATAAACCTATCCTTACTGCTATCAGTCAGGATTAATCTTACTTACTTCAGAGGTTTACAAAGTAGATTCTCTTTCTAGTCAAAGGAAAGAAGTGACACTTTCAAGGGCCAATTGCTCTCACTTACTGAGGCATTTACTTGAGGACTCATGCCCTAAAAGCTCAGCTGTAAAGCTCTACATTTAATCTGATGCATCCCACCTGTGACATCTAAGTGCTGAGTGAGTCACCCATCACTGCGTAACTTCTAAGGCAGCTCATGAATACTGAGAAGAGGGGTAGCCCTGCACACATCTGTCCAACACATTGCTGCTCCAAGCCCAGTAAACAGCTGTGAGAATGTAGACAACTTTCACGTACACACAATAAGTTTCCTTGAAACCCGTGAAGGTTTATCTTAGTAAATACTACTTAGTGAAACTTCCTCTTACCTGTTTGTGAACGTGCAGGCTGTCGCTCTACAACACTTAGCACGTAACTGCCACTGGGCAGAAGCTTTTGGGAAGATGACAGCACAGAAAAGGCCTTGTATGCGTGCAAATATATTGAAACAAGTTATCCCCTCTCTGGGCAGCAGGAAGAAAACGTTTCGCCTGTAACTGGTCTACACGGTTTTGTGAGGTGCTCTGCATGATGTAGGGAATTGCTGTGTGACTCACTGGTGCCTCCGCAGATGTGAATGGGTAAGTGGAGCGGGGGAGGTGAGCTTTTCTCTGTAGAATCCCAGATAATTTTTTCTTTCAATTATATAAATGAGTGAACGTTTACTTAACTCTCCAGGGCTGTCTGAGTCAGGAGTCTGCAACACATGTTACTCTTTCTGTTTCTTGAGTGCCTACTCATGTTCAGAAGAAGCCATTCAGAGTGGTTCCCTTTGAAAAAGCGGCTGTATTTAGTTTGCATGCCGGCTCTTTCTCTTTAAGGCAGTCATAAAACCACACAAGAAGCATTACAGAACATCTTTACCATGGAGTCCTTACAGCTGGCAGTAAATAGCTTCATACTATTGAGGTCTGTATATGAAATGGTACCAAACTACTATACTGTTCACATCCAGATCATCTTGGATTAGGGACTTGGCAGTTTTCCCAAAGGGAAAAGCATAATTGCCCTATTTGAAACAATTTTTTAAGGAGAACTGTAAAAGGTGATTGTTCACTATCCCCTCAAACAGAAAGCACTATTTAATAAGGTAATATATATGCACTTGCATTGCATTTACACATCCTTTGAGGACATAAGCAATAATGATAATTGTCAGCAATTACAGTAGTAATTGTAGGTGAAAATTGTGCATGGACAGAAAGCTCTGGTCTTGCATCCTACTTTCTTTATCTTTTACGTTTACTGCAACTTCCTCACTGACTTTTAATGAGAACAAAAGCTTGCTGGCTAAGGTCAGTGGTCTTGAAGCTGGGGCTTCCTTTATTGATGCTGATATTGATGCTGATCTATTTACCCTTCTCTAACAGTATACTTTATCTTCTTTTAATACACAAAAATTAGGTTATCTTTGCCATGAACAAGAAATGCAGGGAACCCCAACAATAGCAAGACATTGTATTTTTGTATTTTGCCTTTATTTTCTGACTTCACCATTATAAAGTCATTTACAGTCACTACATTTTGGCAAAGGATAATTTTCCTTTACAACTTCCCTTGTAATCTTCTGGCAGATTTTCCCTTACTCAGAGAAAAAAAAAAAAGTAAACATTAAGAGGTTGCATTAATATCAGCTATGCTGCACCATGTGGCCATTTCCCTTCTATTTTTGACACACATGAGAATTATGCTCAAGAATATGAAAGCAACATACTCAGGATTTCCTTAATGACAAAAATGGCTTTGGAACCATACTGGTTGCATAAAAATTGAACTGATGGGTCACACCTCAGCTAAAGAAAGATTTTTGTTGCTGGGTTTTTTTCTTCTGTTTGCATTGATGTGAGAGTGTGTGTCAGGCTGGATCCATTGAACAGAGCTAAAACCTGTGGGGTTTGCTGTTTCCTGAAACTATTTTTACACATGAGCTTTCTTGGAAGGCTCTTTCTATTTATCTGTTGAGTTTTCTTTTCTTCCCTTAACATTTCTTCTATCATCTGATAAAAACATCTTACAAGGAAGAAGGAAACTGTTTTTCCTCTCACAATACATATCAGATATCTGAATTAATAGACTGTGGTGATAATGTTTCCATTGAACAGGCCAAAATGGGATACAGCAGTATTTTTAAGTTGCAAGAACTCAGCTGTGAGCCACAAAGCTTTTTTTTCCAGTTTTCAAGGTGTTTTTAATTGAAGCTGAAATGAAATGTGGCTATACCCTGATTGCAGTTATCCTTTCAAGGTCATACTGTAATCCTTTAACTTCATTTTCTTTCAGGTTTTACGGAGCTTCTCTCCCTTGGGAAAAACAGAGTTATTCACTTGCTGAGGGAAACAGGGAAGATGTTGTTTAATATTTTGCTTTGTTTATACAATGCTATTCGAAACATTTCAGGGCTCTGATTAAACTAGAGGAAATGACTTTATAACCGGAGTTTCTAAAGGCAATACATTCTGGGACATGTACTCCAGACTTTCTCTGCCTCCAACTATTTTGTAAATAACTTTAATATGCCTGTGAATGCCATAGCTGTGTATCAGCAATATCTAGAGCATTGTTCAGGGGAAGGAAACAGAAGAGTGAGAACACTGTGAACAAGCTCCTGACAAAAAATGTGAATATATCCTTTTAATGGATAGCTTCTGTTTCTTCAAGGTAAATAAACAATAAAATAGAAACCTGCTATTGTGAAACCTGATATTGTAAAATTCCTTTTTAGGTAGAAAACTGTGTTGATGCACGAATCTTGGATCACTCACTCTTGTTTAAATGAAAACTGTATCTGAAGTTCCTGAATTAATTCCTCTCACACTGAAATGTTAGCACAGCTTAGATTAAGACATATTAAAAATCTCTCAGTTCATTAAGAAGTTATTAATAGATTTGCTGTAACCAGTCATCTCGAAGAAACACAATGTAATATTTTTATCAGCAGAATGTGAGCATTTTAAAAATAACATTCAATCTGAAATAAAAGGCACTTGGAATGAGTATGATTAATAATTTAATATGAAGATTGGCAAATTAATTAGGATGAGTGGGATTATTTTTCTTAATGTTCCTCTCATTGACAAAGAATTAATGACTTTAATGTTGCTTGGGGGGGCACTGTAAGGAATGCCATTGGCACTCCCTCTTCCCAGGTCTTAACAACATGAGTACTGGCAGCACAAGTACTGGCAGAGAGGTCTCAGGAGCTCACAAACGGAGCTGGCTTGGCTCTTGGGATGTTGGAGGTAGTGCCTCTTTGCTGTTAGATAGGCGACAAATGTTTGCATCAGCTTGTTGGCCCTGGGAACCCTCCCGGTAGCTGCAGCAGCTTGTGGCAGAACTGGCCATGATGATTGGGGCGAACTGGCCTGAGCTAGCCATGCCTTCCTGGCAGCCAGCGAGCTGCAGTATTTGTCAGATTTCTGTGGGAGAAGGAGGGAAAAAAGGAGGGGAGAGGAAAGAGAGGGTGGAAACAGCTAAATGTACACAGGACTAGTTATAACCAAATTCTGTTGGCATGCCAAGGACTGCCTGTGCCAGCGTTTACTTGGAAGGTCTGGGGGAGTACTGCAATTTTCATCATCAAGTTTTTGCTATTTTTAAATGCCACTAAACTCTACTAAATGTCTTATTTCCCAGTTAGCCACCCTAGGCAAACAGCTTGACTTAGCAGCTGGAAACCAAAGACAGTTGTTTGTGTGTAACTGATATGGCAGGGAAAGGAGAACCACTAATGGTATGAGTGCCAATAGTATAAAGAGATTTACAAGCAGCAAAAGCCCTGAGACGGGATGCAGAAGTAACCAGCAAGGTTTGAAACGCAAGCAGTAGCTATCTATCTGATTTTCTCAGGGGCCTCCGAAACAGACAGGATGTTGCAGTCAGGAGAAAAATTGGTTCAGAACTGTTCGGTTTTGTTTCTTTTTCAAAGATTTTAAGCTTTCTGCTTGAACTGAGATCTATAAAACAAGCTGAGCTTAAATTTTGTGCTCGATGTGAAACATTGTATCAAAATGTATAACACAAATGAGGTTGGTATGCACAGGCCAGGGGTATATCGCATTGTATTCGAAGAAAAGCACAGAATTCAGGGACACTTGGATGCATGCTATGTAAACTACCAAAATTAAATCAGTCTTCTCGGCATATTCCAAACATTTGGCCTGATGAAACGGTTACTGGCTACCACCAGAAAATGAAAAGGGAGGCTATAATGAAACTAGCATTTCAGTTTTAAAGCATAGCTGTTGCCACAGCAACCTCTGTAATGGACACATTTAATCCTAAAATTCAGCGTTCCATCTGAACCGACTAGAACAGTAAACAGGATGTCAGTCCTTGCAAACCATTTGACTAACTGAGAACAGTTTAGCCTTCCTGGCTGGGATGAAAGGGGTATATGTACATAAACTGGTGTTGAAGGATATTGATTAACTTGATGCCCTATAAATTTTCTTTTAAGCTATTTATTGGGTTTCATAAGCCTAACAAAGATAAGCATAGCATAAATGATATTCTGAGGAAGATACTAGGCTGAGATAGATATTTTTGGAGACTGTTGGTTTTTGCAAGCCCAAGGTTCATGCACTAAACAGTGGTTTAACATGCTTCTATTTACCAGCCTTTCCAGCATGTCACAAGATAACTAATCTGTCTCTCGTTTGAGCCCTGAGTCATATCTGTTTTACTTCAGATTGTTTCTCCTCTTGTTTTAATCCTCTGTCTGCTTCTACCAGAATGGAGTAATGAGATGACACCCTGCCAGATTTTAGGACAAGCAAGAATCTCACTATTTCTGAGGATGGTGTGTCTCACCATAGGTTCATTGTTTCTTCTAGTCTGTGCCTTAAACCATGAATCTGGTAATTTTTATATGCCATTAAACAGGCCATGAATTTCATTTTACAGAGTCTGAAATGTGTTTCTTTTTGGATCCTGCTATGATTTGGAAGGAGAAGAGAAGTATTAAGATGGGCAATGTTGTGACTGAATTATTTTATTTGCAGTAGGTATATCAGATCTCCATTCTGTTAGATGATACTGTTTATGCTTCAGATAATGCAGAAGCAAGATCACTTAACCCTTAACTCTCCTGCAAAACACCTACTGTGAGAGAGAGATTCACGAAGCGCAGTAGTTTAAGACCCTCACTTTTTAGCTCCCAGACTGTGAAATGGATTGAAATAATACAGGCATTCATTTACACCATGCTCATTTTTTTGACAAATTAATCTCTTTTCCATTATGTAGACTGAGGCTGTAAACATACCACACACCAGCAGGGTTCATCGAGGGAGGGCACAAACAGTTCATCTTGCTACTTAACCACAATGTAAAATAGAGCTGCCCCAAAAAGCCATACTAGCCTTCTGGCTGGATCCCAGCTCGACTCCCTGCTTCTAGTACCGGAATCCGGAGCAGCATACCTTTTCTCACTGCTAAGCCTCCTATTACAGAGAGACCTGGACAGGATGGAAGAGTGGGCCAGCAGTAACTGCATGAAGTTCAATAAAGACAAGTGCGAGGTCCTGCACCTGGGACGACATAACCAAAGAGCCCAGTACAGACTAGGATCTGATGCGGCTGGGGAGCAGCCTTGCTGAAAGGGACCTGAGGGTCCTGATGGACAACAAGCTGAACATGGGTCAGCACTGCACCACAGCAGCAACAAAGGCAAATCAGATCCTGGGCTGCACCTGCAGGGGCACTACTAGCAGAGATAGAGATGGGATCATCCCTCTTTACTCAGCACCTGCCAGGCTGCACCTGGAGTACTATGTCCAGTTCTGGTCCCCACAATTCAAGAAAGATGCAGACAGACTGGATAGGGTCCAAAGAAGGGCCACAAATATGATGAAAGGGATGGAAAACCTGGCCCATGAGGACTGAAGGAATTAGGTCTTTCACCATGGAGAAGAGAAGGCTCAGGGGGGACCTTATCACAGTTTTCCAGTACTTAAAGGGCACCTTCAAAGAGAATAAAGGCCCACTCTTCACAAGGAGCCACATGGAGAACACAAGGGATGATGGGTACAAGTTGCACTGGGAGAGGTTTCATCTTGATATAAAAACGAATTTTTTTACAGTGGGAGCAATCATTCACTGCAACAACCCCCCCAGGGACGTGATGGAGTCCCCATCGCTGGAGGTTTTCAAGACGTGATTGGATAGGGTGCTAGATAATCTCATCTAGGCTCCCTTTTCCACAAAAAATTGGACCAGATGTCTTTTGAGGTCACTTCCAATTTGGGCTGTTCTATGAGTCTTTAATTCAATCCCTTAAAAAACAAGCAAACGCACATTTTCAGGACCTACCATCCTGACTGCTGTAGGCAATCATACTTGATTGCAGTGAACCACTTCTTATGCCTCAGTGTGCTAGGAAATACCTGCATAGTGAAGGTATGTTAACTAAAGAATTAATGAGGTAAGAAATAAACTGAACTAAGCAAAGCCTGAGATTTGAGGAAGCTAAAGGAAGCATCCAAAACCAAGCTAAGCCATGAATTAATGACTCATGTGGACCATGAGAGGTACAGTTCCTATTTCCTTCCTATTTTTATTTAGTGGAGTAGAACTCGCCCTTTTCATGAATTAAATTATCTGTGAAAGCAGAGTGCACGGGGTGTTGCGTCTAGCTCAAAGCAGGCTGGTAGGCACGAGAGAGCTCTGGGTGGCAGCTGAGGTGGCTTGGTAAGGAAACCCTTTTAGTCTGCTGTCAGTGTTGGAGAAAGAGCAGCTGTGGGCAACAGTGCCTGGGTCATGCCAGGAAGTCTTGCACCCACATTAGCCCCAGTATTTATCTTTTGTCAGGAGCCTGTGTGCCTGCACCCATGGCGCTAGGCTGTGCTTACCTGTTTGGTAATGCTGCTGCAGACCGGCTCAGGGCTGCTGGAGGTCACGGTGCCAGCAATGGGCATGACGCCGCTCGCCGATGGGCAATCAGTGGGAAGGAGGGCAGTGCTTATGGGACATGGCTGCAGCCACAGTCACAGGAGAGGCCAGGGGACACAGTGGCGGCCGGTGTGGGCATGCACCAGGGGCAGGTGGAGCAGTGTGCCAAAACCAGCCATTGCAGCCCATCCCCACAGCTCCCAGCGGAACAGAACTGGCTTGGCTGGAAACAGAGCAGGGATGTGAGGCGTGGTGGCACGTTACCTCCATGACTGTGGGAGGGGAGAGTGTGCTGGCCAGAGAGCTCCCTGGGGAGCAGGTCTGTGCGGGGAGAGGCACTAGGAAAGTCCTCCCTGGGAAACAAAAGAAGTTGTGATCCTTGCAAAAAATAAACATACTGGCGTTTTCCCTTTGATTATATAATGTTCAACATCCCAGTATGAACCCTTTTCTCCCTTTTCCCACACGTGGCTTCCCTTTGGTATTCTTTCGTATCTCTCCCTTGTAGTGTCCCTTCCCTGGCAGAGAGCCTTTCAGAAGAAAATGGTTTCGGTCAGAAGTCAGAATAAATATTTTCTCTTTAATCTAAATATTTAGGGTTTCGTTCCATCTTTTCCTCTCCAGCTCTTTTTCTAAATGCTGTTGAACTCATGCATGACACTCTTTTGGTTTTCTGGTAAAATTTATCATAGACCCTTTTGGGTTGAATTCTATCTTCTGTGTGCTGGAAGTGATGACATTGCTTAGGCTGCTTCAAAACAGATATTTAGTAATTTTAGGACATGCTAGATAAATTCAAGTTCAAGTTTTTGCATCAATTTGCTTGCAAAGAAGCTGTGGAGGGTGGGGTTGAATTACCACCACCTTGAGAGAAGAAGCAGTAATAAAAAGTGATTGCCAGGTACTGAGAATGTTCATATTACATGCTTTAGAAGGTTGTCCTTCAGGTGCATCTCAGTTATTGCACACTTGCTGAACAACTAGTTGTATGAGTATATAATAAATAATAAAAGGAAAGAGACAGCGTGGAATTTGTCAGTTATAATCAGGATAGCTGATCCAATGACATTTTTTTAAAATGAATATAAAAGTGGGACATAAAATATATGTAAAAAGATAACCATAAAAATGTCTTCACTCTTAATAGTCTGAACATCGGATGTTCCCATAAAGGCATACCTTTATATGCAATCTTGTCCTCTCTTCTTTTTTAAACAAAAATAACTATAAAATTAAGTCTCTACTAGTAACAACTTCTACTGTGGTTATATATCGAACTTAAAAAAGACAATATTTTATCTAAGTAGCACTATTGTTTATCAAAACAATGTCTTAGAGTGAAGTCTGGGAATTGTGGACACCATATTTTATTATTTGTGTTGTTTTTGAATATTCTTTGTCAAGTGAATTTACTATATGCCCACTATCCTTGGTGCACACTGGAGTCCCCTAATAACGTGAAGTTATTTTTGTATTACTTACTTTGTATTCATTGAGCACTTTAAAAATAATCAAGAGACTGCTTTTAAATTTGAAAGCTATTTAAATAGCAAATATGTGGGGCAATTTTCCTTCCACTGAATCGGTTCCACTACTTTGCCTAGGTAGCATAAACCAGCCAGCCTCTGGCAGCATCTGTCCAGCTGGGAATATCCTTGATGAAAGGGGAATTTCAGCTGGCGTGTAGCTTGTTTACCCACATTTTTACCAATCAGTCACACCAAAGCAGACATACAAAGCATGGAGGGACAGAAGTGTGCAGCTGCACGGTGCTCGTTTGCATCTGGTGTAGGGTACCATGGGGGGAGCTTTACCAACAGAAGCAGGGAAAAGTGATGATCATCAGGCCTTAAAAATATGGCCACAAAAGTGTTTTGGTTTTTTTGAAAGGGTATCCTCCAAGGGTACAAGTCCTTCCTGGGCTGGTCCGCAGCCCTCTGACTCCAGCCTTGCTCCTGACTGGAGAGCGCTCAAGGCTGGGATCCTGCCCGTGGAGACAGTAGAGAAGGGGGTGCCCCCAGGCACGAGCCCACACCACAGCCGCCGCAGACCATCGCAGCCCAGCCTGGACTGTTACTGGCAGGCTGGTGGCCTGTGCTCCTGGCCTGCTTTCCAGGATTCATCGGAGAGTCAGAGACAGCACCAGTCGGTGTCTTCCTACTGCCTGCCAGGGAAGGAAAAAAAAAAAAAAGGTTTTTGAGGGAGAAGCTCCTTGAGGACAAACAGTGCCGGCTACTCCAGAGGAGCAGCCAGCCTTTTCCAGCTTCACAGGATGCTCCGGCAGGGATGGCAACCTGCAGCTTCACCACCAATGCTGCTCCCTCTCGCCCACAGCTGGCAGCGTATCAAGCTGTTACCCCACCTTCTGTATTATCTAGGTGCCGTTTAGCACGAGGCACCATCTGGTACTGCATATGATCAATGAGATTCGCAGCCATATATTCATATTAGCAGGTGGCATTATCATTTGGAAGTCATAAAGTTGTGACCACCTCGTACAGAGTAGATTGCTTCTCACTTTTTCCAGTGCCATAAGCTTCCAGCAGGAGCATTTGTGACACTGTGGAGTATTAAAATACCTTATCTATTTTTGTCCAGAAACTGAAGTCTTAAGTCTTAATCTGCAAGATACCCAAAGCTCTTTTCTGTATTTGTAAGAGCCAAGAATAGCAGTAGCAACAAGAAGAAAAGCTTCCTGTTCTGTTGAACTCTTAAAGTTTTTAAAATCTTTCTCCTTTTGCAGCACACACCAGGAAAGGAAGAGTTGCCAGTGTCCTTTCCTTGCCCCAAACCCTAGCACTGGGGTATGCACTCAGCAGGAGGAGTTTCTGAGGATATCTGAACCTGCACTTCCCCCATATCAACTAAACATGCTGGCTTCTGCCTGCACAGCCATGTCTCCTTCCAGATGTCAAGCCATAGTAGGAGAGAAAGTCTATGTGTGGTTAGTAGAATCATGTGAGAATTCAAAAAACATTGCCATCCTTCTAGCACGTCTGGAGATGAACATCTGAAGGTCCAATTAACAATCACTCAACATCTTTTGAATGCTGTTTTATTTTAAAATCCAGCTTCGGTTGCTCCCAAGAGACTTGGACACTGGTTGCCCAGCCTGCAGTTCTTTCAGCAATTACAGCTGGCAGTATTTGTTCTTAAGCAGTGATTCATTGCTTACTTCCTTTGATATTTCACATTGTAAGAGTAGTGAAGGTAAGTTGTTCATATGATCACATGGATGCTGTATGTCTTCTCACAGCAAGTTACTGCCTTCTACCCCAGTGTGTTTAGTATTAGAAATTACTTTCAAGGAAACCAAAATCTAGGGAGGAAAAAAACCCAAAACCACTATAAAGTGTATTGATAGAAAACAAATCTAATGATATCTTACAGTGACTGCTAGCATCTGAACTAAGAAACTATAAAATAATAATATAAAATAATATTCATGGTTGTTCTACCATTGTTTTCTCCTCAAACTTGTTGGTAAAGCGTTGGTTTCATCATTTTGCTCAAGTAACTTTTGCCTGATGTCTGCACCTCCATCTGTGAAACTTCAGTGACGTATCTGAGGAAAATAGGAGCAGACAGAAAATATTTTATCTCCATACTCACTGAGCACAAGATTAAAAGAAAGGCCATGGCACATTTTTAGTAAATTAAAGTAGGTGATTACACATAGAGCATTCCTCTTCTGTCTGTGAATCCATGCAATTTACAGAGCAATCTGGACTTCCTTGGTCAGCTGGTTTCAAAAAAAATTTTCAGTTCTATTGCCACTTCTTCTAGGCAATTCAGAGAGTCCTTGACAATCAAAATCAGCTCTCTGTTCTATTGCATATTAACACTGTAAATTGTTGCACCTGGAATTGATGAACCCTTGGTTTATTATGCTAGAGATATGGTAGAGGAGTCATACGCAGCTGTTCTTCCCCCAAGTGATTCATTACCGCATGTGAGGAATGCATCCCACACGACACAGTAGCTGAATGAGTTTCCTGTTTGCCATTCAACTTTCTAACAATTTATAAAAAAAAAAAAAAGGAAAATAAAAAAATTGTTCTGCATCAAAATTAAGCCAGAGTGCCAATAAACCCAAGTTATCACCAGAGTGGTTTCAGTAAGCAGCCTGTTGGAGATGTGCCATTGGAGTTCCCCAGCTGTATTATTTATTACAAATATCTTTGTTCATAGATGAACTTCCTAAAAAAAAATTATCAAAATGTTCTCAGACACTGAAATGGAGGTGATAAATGTTTTACATATGGCACAAGAAGTTTAAGCCTTCTGCAGAGTATGTCTCAAGCATGAAAGTGCAAAAGATTTCTGTTCTGTTTGTGGCTCTTCCACAGGTATCCTGTGGGACCTTGGACAAGGTATTTTATTTCTTTGGGGGAAAAGTCAAAGTGTATCTATTAGACCTGCCAGTTGCTGTATGCAGAAAGGTGAGGGCTGGCTAATCCAAACATCTTATGCTGGTAAAATAACTGTATTGTTGTATGACAGTTTAAGATTGTGCTACTTCCGAAAAAGGCAATCTACCCTCCCACTGTCCCTACCTATTCACCCCTATTGCCGCCTTCCTACTGCCACAACGTGGTCCAGGTGAAAGCTAACCCTAAGGACAAACAAAATGAGTACTTCTAAGGCAGACCTATGAAATAAGCTGGTTCACTCAAGGTCTGGGATGACTCAGTGCGACACAAAGAAGGCGGTGGGAATACTTACACAAAGCATACAGGGAAGAGTGGGATTGTGATTCATAAGACAGGCAGAGCCTAAATTGGCACCAGGTGACTGTGAAACCACAGGTTCACATTGCTTAGGATTTGTGTATTTTTTTCAACTATTGTTTTTATACCAGCAGAAACCCTAATTGAAGCAGAGTGATGACAAGAAAATAAATTCAGCTGCTATGTATTATTTCATTTGGAGAGCTATTATGTCCTGTGTCAGTAAAGGCTGCATTTGCAATAGGAGCACTTGCAGATATCACTTTACTGGCAAAGGTAAAGTGACTCTTGGCTGCAGTGCACTTTACTGGGCTCTTATGAGCTGTGCTGACAGTTATGAAAGCATAGTGCTCTGTGCCCCAGTTCTTCTCTGATGAAACAAAAATAACCCTTCCCCACCTCATGGGAGCACTGAGAAAATTAACACTTCAAGCAATTGAAGGTTTGAGATATTGTAGTAATGACAGATACATAACATTGCAGTTTCACTTTGTCCTTAAACAAGTCTAACTGCAGGCTTAGCCGGATAGTGGTGATTCCTCCAGTCGGTCTCCTCCCCCACGTGCCCATTCCACACTTTTTTTGCACCACTGTGGGGATCCCATCAGTGCAGGGTAGCCCTGCCTGCCCCATCAGCAACAGGTACTCCACAACTTCTGCTGGAGCAACTTCTGCTGTTTCAATCTCTCCAGTTCTCTCAAGGCTTTAGCAGGTGTCTCTCTGATCTGCCTGTAACCATTCTTCCTTTTTATTCATATGCCTCCTTCCAAATCTTGGCAATGTTGGTGTGTCTCTCTGATTATGTTGAAACTTTCTTATTCCTGGATTATGGAAAAGCTTGTCCAAATGTTTACAATAGCTTTAAAATGGGTTGACTAAGAACGTGTTACGTTGTTCATTTGGCCTAAAAAGGGCCAAATAATTAATGCTGCCTGTAGAAAGCTATCTGTAATGACATTTTTCAAACCCAAGTACTCTGTCTTCTATGAAAAGGCTTTCCAAATGTCATTGACAATATATTGGTTCATTTTAACTGATGCAATAGCTTCTATGTAGATCTTAATAAAAATACCTACCTGTAGTATACCAACATGGCTTATACACAATTAATTACATACAGTTGCATAAAATGTAAAATGTTAATGCATACTTAAACTGAAACTCCCCCCTACTTTTAGTGTCATTAACATATGTTTTATGTTAACATATTGTTTGAGTGATTCAATTTCATACTCAGGGTCTTCAGCAGTTTGAATAGCTTTCTGTTGGGACACCTGGGAACATCAGGAGGTAACCAGACTTCTCTTTGCAGCCTGGACTGAGAGGTAAAGGAAAGTACACTTCTTATGTCTGCATATCAGTTTTGCTGCTGAAAGAAGAGGCATCCTGCCCTACCTGGAGCCTACTTGCTTATCTAGTTCTCCAAAAACAGCCTGACCACATTTTATTAACAGCAGGTACAGAATTAATGTATACCAATTCTGATAGTCAGGAATATTAATATATATGTATGATTACAATATACAGCAGTACATACACAATGGTACATAATGGTAAACTTAAAAAATATATGTATGTATAGTCTCACCATAAAGGGTTTCTGGAAAGCACAACCTGTTTTGAACTTACTCTGCAGCAGGCCTCAGCCAGTTTCATAACTTTTTTTTCCTTGCTTCTTTCAAGTCTATTCAGAAAATTAATAAATGTCAAAAATGCATTTACAAATGTAAGAGAAGCCTCTGTTATTTGCTTTGGCTTCACTGTGAAAAGCCCATCGCTTGTTTCCTGGTAAAAAGAAATAAGCCATAGAAATCTACTTCTGAAGCTCTTGTAAAGCTTGTTCAAAGAATATCCAAGGACAGAGCTGAGACGAGAGGCACATACAGGTTCTTCAGCCCTCATCATCCTTCATATTTTTGAGCATGCAAGAATTTATTCATAGCTTTGTACTCTTACAAAAATATGATAATATAGGTAGCATAAACACATTGTCATAATTTAAATCAGTCATGCTATAGTATACAAATAATCTCCCTTTAGTATCCCATTTTTTATTAGGAACAGTAGGAAGTACTAGGAATTTCTATCCACACACTCGCTCATAACAAAAGTGTCTTGCCTTTCCTTCTATGGCATTAGACCTGTCAGAGATAGAACTGGGTCTTTCACAATCCTCAAAGTACTGTTTTGCACAGAAAAAAAAAGAACTGGTCATGGACTTCTGCTTTTTTTTCTATTATATTAATGTAGAAATAGCTAGTATGATAAAAGAAAAACAGCCAGTTCTAACCTTGACAACAAAAGAGGCATAAGACAGCTGAGCAGTTCTCAAATTTAAATACTCACATTGAGAAAGCAACATCAAATGCTTTCACAGCAAAAGCTACTGCATTGAAATTGAAATTATGTGACCTGTGCTTTTTCTTACTGCACTATCACTGTTATTAATACCCAGAAAGAGAGCCATATTCACTTCTACTGAACATCATCTGGAGAAAAAAAAAAGGATTCTTGTTATAATTCCTCATTCTCCTTTCCACTAGCACTTTCCTCTCCTTTTTCTGTCTTCTGACAGATACTCAGCAACAATTGGAAATATCAGCCAGCTTTCACATACCGCACACTCTGTTAAGACTTCCTCCACTTTCCTAGTAAGATTAAGAAGTAAATGAATACATATAAACATTTACATGGATAAGTTTCACAGTACCTTTACTTCTTGGTCATGCTTACCATTTATTGTTTAGTATGCAGACTTTTAAGAAAATTAAAATTTTGGTAACAGGCCTTTCAAGAATGAATGAGTAGAAACATAATGTTACATTCCGTGTCATGTGGACAGAGTTTTCCTGTGAAAACCTTAAGAAAGCTTAAAGAAACAATAGAAGCTCCTGACATTTGCTAAGAAAAAATAGAAAAGCTAATCTTGCACATTTAATTAGGAAAATTGCACAAATTTTACCAGAAAAGGCTTTTCACATAAAACTAACAGAACTGGAACAGGATTTATTCTTAGCACAGGTAAACCACAAGAGAAGCATGAATCCAGGAAAACACTGTTGAGGTGCAAAACAGTATGTCATAGCTTTACACCTCTTCGCTCTCTTTCTCACCATTGTTTAAGGCCAAATAATTCTAGGGTAGATGATGAGGTTTTTTGTCACTTTCACACCATGCATGAAAATAATATAAATAAGAAGGAAAATAACCTAACACTGATTGCAGAAAGCAATAAAACCAAAACTGTTTTGCATAAGTTGAGAATACAGTGTTCATGCAAGATTTTCTGAATTACATACTGTGTACTTCTACTTCTTAGAAAAGAAGCTAAGCCTTACAAAAATAGCCTTAATCATTCTCCTATTACACTTTCTCTGGGTATACAGAGATACAGATGAAAGATATTATTTTATGCTCACTGGTTCAAAAGTAAATGGTAGGAACAAAACTCATGAGGCAATAAAAACTGTGACAGTAATAGTAGTATGTTAACGTCTTCTGAAATACTGTGTATGAGATCAAACCAATGCAGATTTTAAGAGTTAAGATGACAGATGAATAGATTAACAACAACAGCAAAAAAAACCCTTCGTGTTTCCTTATTCCTCAAAATTTTTGCTCTGATCTAAAATCAATAGAACTTTTCCACTGGCTTCATTAGCACCAAAACTTCATATTTTGTTTCAAATGTTAGGCTGCAACTAAGTAAACTACTTTTTACAGTGAACACAATCATTTTTCACAGGGACCTGAGAAAGAGGAATTCCATATGAATTCCAACCGAAGAGCTATCCATTTAGTGTAGCTGGAGGGCTGACAATGAAATTTACTTAAGGGATGAATCTCAGCAGAAAATTTGAGCAACTTCCTAGTGACTTTAGTAAAAAGACTGGGTTTCATCTGAAACTCAGAGTTACTTGAATTCTTGGCTTGGGACAGTCAAACTGGAAAAAAAAGTCTGCATCAGTCCTTCATCTCAGTTTTTTCACACTTTGAAAATTGCAGAATAGAAACTTTTGGATTATTGTAGTGATTTCACATGGTGACTTTTCCTTAAATGATTTTGGAAACTGTGGAAAACCTAAGTGGGAGCAATTCTGCCTCCATGTCATTTGTTTACAAATCCTTCAGATACTAGTGGGTCTTAAACATAGCTTCATTTTCCTTCCACTTGTTTGGGGAACAATGTGGCATATTAGGCTTCCAAAAGGAGCAAGTTCAAACTTTTCTTTCAAAACCCGTAAGTGAAAGCTGACCCTTTCTATAAAGAAAACTAAATTGCATTTTTTAATTCTTTAAAAGAGAATTTCTGTCCTGTAACTTACCTTCTTTCCTTCTTGGATGAATCAAAAGGTTTTTCAGTCTTCCTAGATCCTCATTTTCTCCTTGGAGTATCAAAAACTTCAGCATGATTCATTTGAACAATTCATAGAATTAGTTTCTAAACAGCTGGGTTATTTCAAATACTAAACAAGCTTCTAGAAAATGACAATCTTTTGGTGATACTTCTGCAACTTACCTGCTCAGGTCTAACACTTATATTGTGCTTCTGCTGATTTCTTAACATTTATTATCATCTATTAACATTTTTTTTGATAATTTTTCTATGCTCTTTCACAGCATTTCCTAATAATGTAAACTAATGGAGCCATTTTCCATCCTGCAATTGCAACACTTGGGTTTCCTGCAAAAGCACTTGTAAGTATAGCCAAAGTAAGTATAGCCAAACTACTTTCCGGATTATATAAAGCATTTTTTAATTAGTAAACACTTTATGCAAGCAGTAAGACAAAATTTGTTACACTTACTAAAGGGAATTTGGATCATTCAGCATGCTAAAAATTTACCTGCTACATGCTACTCTGAGGTCAAACCCGGTGGTTAAATGGAAATTAACATTTCAAGAGCAGCCATGTGATACAAGAACGCAGGATAAGTGCGCAATTATGCGGGATACTTAATTTCAGACACTCAAGTTACATTATTTCAGAAGATGCATATTCTACAACAGATATAGTTAACTTCTATTTGTTTCCTAGAGAAGCAACACATCTCTCTCAGAGGATGTTAATGGCTGGCTAGTGATCTGCGTTTGGAAGGCGCCTTGTTATTTCCAATCCTGTTTTTGTTTTATGGAAGCTTATGCAGCGTTTCATCAGCAGTGAAGAGCTGCTCAGATTATTGCAGACTCCTTCATTTTCTTCCTGAAAAGAACAAATACTGTTCTGCAGTCAGCATTTTAACTTAATCCAAAATGGTGATGAGAGTCTATGACAATTGCAACTGCAGACAAAAACTAGGAAAAAATGTTAAACTTTATCTAATACTAAACTTTAGTGCTAAACTTAATGTTAAACTTTAAAACTCATAAAATCGTTTTGCAAAACTTGCAAGTATTTTAGGTCCAAATTCTGCTTCATTTTTATAGCAATTAGTCATTCATTCAAGATGTGAGTTTTCTGAAGGAGGGGAATACTACTCAGAAACACCAAGGGTATGTATCGTCTTCAGTTTCTGCAAGTGTGGGGAAATATAAACTCTAAGTTGCCCAAATCTCTTCCAAGAAATACTGTGCTGTACCATCATTTCATACATTGTTCACATCTTCCAGGCATGGTGAAAACAATACATTCTGGTCTTTGTGGCCACAAAAGTATGGTGTATCAGGACATTTTCTGAGGTGTTGTTTTGCCTATGGCCAGCTAGGACAGCTGGCTAACCCTGCAAGAGGAGCAGACAAAAGGGAATAGCTTCCACTCCTGTAGGAGAAAGACATGTGGAATTAACATGCAACTTTTCTTCCTCACTCCCTCTACATCTGCAGATTCTGATCTCAGCCTGGAAGACTGTAGAGTGAGCATGCTGTTGCAGAGGGGTCATGGCTAAGTCAAGTAACTTTCCATTAATTCTGAGTACCTCTGGTGGGGTATTTTATCCCTCTATCCTTTTTGCACTTGTGATCTCACACATCCTAATAGTCTGGAGCTGGGCCATTGCTTGAGTGCCAGTCAGTCTGGTTAGCAGACAAAATAGAGACCAACCACCCTGAAGCACTCTTGAGATTGACTGTCATTCTGGTGATGAGTTGTCTCAGGGCAACACAGAGAGGAAGGAAAAACCCACTTTCTCTTTCTCCATGGGGATACCTGTGCCACGAGATGGGATTCAGGTGTAATGAGGCAATGGGCCTGAAGTAACCTTCACAGTGTGCATCGCAGTGCTCACATGACTAAACTGAATAAAAACATTCCTCTCCCCATTGCTGTCTCATCCCCAAAATACGGGAGGTAGTGCAAAAGAAAAGGTACTAGACTCTCATATCTGGTACCATTGAACTTCAGGGAACTAGAAATCCAAATGATTAGTAAGTCTTTGAACCTTATGAGAATTATGAAGCTTGCATATTTGGGGTTGTGAAAGGATAAACTGCTTTTTTATTCCCTTAAGAGACAACTGAATAATAAGTTACTGAAACTTTAGAGGACTGCTTAACCTTCTTGTTACTTAAGTGATCTTCCAAAAATTACGTGTCTTGATAGTGCTTCCACTTGCTGCCATTCTAATTAGGACAGTATGCCTGGAATTGTAATTAGGAGAAAGAGGATCTTGAAATGAGCAGTATAATGCCTTTCCCAAACAATAACTTAAGCAGATCTATATGATTTATGAGAAGTCTTCTCAAATGTATGTCTTTCTCTACTGATAAGTGCTTGTATGCTGCAAACGCTTAGATACACACTTAGCAGTATGCATAAAAGCAGCCCAAGTCACTTCAGAACACAATTTTAAATATGTGTGTAACTATTTGCAGAGATGGGATCTTTGTAGAGATAAGCGCTAGTTGTTTTTAAGTTAAATAACCTTTTTATAAAGTTCAGCCAGCAAAATGTGCATGCCAGTTTTCTACCTTTAAAAAATGTCAGTGCCAAGCTGGAGACTCGGCTGGACAGTTTCACTTAGGCAGTACTTGGAAATCAGGTCTTTCCCAACATCCACTCCTGCTTCTTGCCTGAGAAAACCCACAGACGTGATCTTAAAAGGACCAATCTCCTTTCTGTCTTATTGTGCCAGACATTGTCAGGTGAGACAGTCCCCACAACTCTAAGATTTCATTGAAACCATTTTCTTCCTAAATGTTTATAGAAGCACTTTCATTTTGTTGATTATGGAGGAATCAAAATTGCAGGTTGACTCTTTGTTAAGAGAGAAAGGAGGATAGCTGCTGTGGCTGCAGCAACAAGCCTTGTATGCAGAGGGTTGTTACTCTATTTAACGTGTTAGCACGTGGCCCTCTCCTTCCCCCTCCTCCCTCTCAAAAAAAAAAAAAAAGGAAAACATTTCACAGTATTTATCTTAGAGGCAAAATAGCAACCATTAGGACCTCCTAATTCATTTATCACTTGATTAGGAAAAAATCAGGTGACCCAGTTGGGCAGGGTGCTTGGTTACCTTATTGGAGCCGTATTTATACAGAAGTTTCTTAACACCATTTTGATAAGATAAAAAGCTTTTAAAGTGTAGAAAGTGTAATTCATACTCACTTGAAAGCTTTTGCACTGTCACTTCAATGAAAAACAGCTTTACTGCAAATAAGAGTCATACTTCAAATTCTTAGGTTTTGATTTGAGGTTGGTAAGAAAATATCTTTAGTCTGAAAGTTTATTTCCTGATAACAGTGCTGGCATATGTACCTACTCCTCTGATGGTAAACAATTCTGTGAATTAATCTTTTGAATAATGTGTCAGCATCCAGAGCACTGGCTTGTATCTGGTCATAGTGTCAGGCTGCCGTCCTGTGTGAAGCTGGCTCTCTACTCCACAGTGCTGAGTTATGGCTCGGCAAAAGTCAAGAACTAATTCTGTAAAAGAACTGCAGTTGTCAGAGTTGTAGTTGTTTATTATTAGTACCGGACTCATACCACAAATAATCCTCATTAGAACTGGTCCAATTTTCTTTTGCTATTTTTTTGAAAAAATACTTGTTTGAAAGCTTGACAGTGTGTGGGATCAAATTGAACCTCATGCTACATTAAGTAGTTTCCCTTTGTTTTGTAAGGAAGGTTAAATGGCTAATTTATCATGAATGTGGTCATTATATATTGTACCCTATAAAAATTGCTATCTGCTTTTTGAACTGCTTAAGGGAATCAAGGCTGGCTTTCTGAAGTTTCTTCCAGGCTTTACAGTATTTTGTGAAATGTCCCTTGAAATATGTATTGACAATAAATTTCAGTCCAGTACAAGAGAAAAGATGGCTGCTAGCACACTCAAGGAAAGCTGGAATCACCCTGCTTGTTTTGTAATTTTTTTTTTTTTTCCAACTGTTGTCTTCCTCATTGCTGAGTAGGCAATGTTCTGGTGGCATGGTAAAACCTGAGTAAAACTGAATTTGTGTAAAACACTGAGCAATGTTTTTGATGTTGTAATTGTTTTGGCTGACAATAGACAACAGATATCTACTTTACATATTTAAGTGCTTAGTGTAAACAGGAATGCTACCAGTTTAAATCGTTTATTTTTTTGCCCTTGTTTAAAAAACTAAACGGATGTAAACACTCATTTGGAAAGTCTTGCAGTAGCTTTAATCTGATGTATTGGGGTTTAGTTTGTACCAATATAAACAGCATCTAATATACATGGTTATCAGTGAGATAGATACATATAGGTTTCCTGAGTTAATTTGAAGTTAAAGAGCTAAAGCTGCACTGCTACATAAATAACAATCTAATCTATTCCAAGGTTAAGAAATCATTCCAGTTGGAGAGATTTAACTAGCAAGAGAAAACTAACTTCCAAACGTGCTGCTTCCCCCACTGAAAATGCATTCCCAGCTAGAGAATTTATGAGCAAGCAGTGCCAGGAAAACCATGCCTGTGAGACTGGGCAGTGAGCGCTGGGCTCCTGCTGCCTGAAGGAGCCCTGCAAAGTGGCTGGTAATGAAGGAGGGAATGCTCTTGAGAGGGAGTATAAGGATGGGATGCAGTTTGCTGCTTCACCCTTAGCTAAATGCAATGTCAATCCAGGCACTAAGAGGGTTGTTTACCTTAAGAGAGAGAACTTTAACAACAGTTTGGACTGCTCTGGCAGGCCTGTGACCAAGCAAATCTTTTCTGCACAGTAGAGCAAGCTACAGTGCTAGCAGTACTGAGAGAGAATTGAAGGGTTCTTCTGGATGATAGGTGACCCTCACTTTTCACTGCTTCAAAATCTGGGAGAAAACTGTGTTTTAAAGAAAGTTGCCTGATGGACAAATATTTGATAATGTAAGGGAGTGGAAAGCACCAGTTAGTTGGAGAGGAGAAAGTGAGACAATGCCAAGGAACAGATTTTCTTTTTTTTTTTTTGGCCTCATGCATTGGAGCGCCTTGAGATCTTAGTAGTGGAGTGGCCTTTATTCTTGCTCTGCTCCATGGCATGGCTACAGCTGAAGAGGAGGCATAGACAGGATTAAAAAAATCCTCTGGTGAGGATTTCTTTTTTTTTTTTGCCGTTAAATAAATTGCACTGTATTTCATTGAGAACTGCCTTAGCAGCAGAACTAACTGTACCACTTTTCTGTGGCAATTTCCAGCACTCTAAGTATACTTTCCGGTTTGATGAAATTTTGAAGATTAAGGAAGTACAAAATAAGTAGAAGGAAGATTTCTAGATTCATATTAAACTTCAGAACTGCATTATCCAAATAACTTTCACTTACTCAGTGATTAAATATTCTGTATTTAAACAGCCTTTAAAATTCCTTTAGCATTGGCAATGTGTATGAACGTTAGGCAAGTCACTACTGTTCTTGGCACCAACCTGAATGTGAAGTGAAGTTTGTCAGTCAGGCAGCACACACTTCAGAAGGGAAAGACCTAGGTGTAGTAGCTACTCTGGTGGCTTTTTCTTCCCTCCGCCACAAGCCACCGCATCCATTACCTGCCTGCCTCCTCTGAGTCACCCTGCTTAGGCACATCCCATGAGCTTCTGTGTTCATGACCTCATGTAAGGGGCTATGCCTGCCACAGCTGCAGCCTCCTCAAGTGCCTTGTTGCACCCAGGGCACCCAGACGGCTGCAGTGAGGAAGTTCAAGCAAGTCCACAGTCAGGCTTGGTAAATGGAAGGGGAGAGAAGGACTTGGAGCTCCTGAGCCAAAAGATTTCTCACCCCTTACTCCATCCTTGACCCTTGGGCAAATGTGGTTACTCTGCCTGAGACTGAATTCTCCTTCCTTGAAGGTAATGCGACCTTCATTTGGGCAGTACTTTCAGAGTAGGGAGCTCATGACCATGGCTCACCCTCAGGTGAGCAGAGATTTTTGACAAGGGGTACAGGCAGCCGATAGATGGATCATGTTCAAGGTGATCAACAACACTTGTAAAACACCAGGATGAAGGAGATTACCCACAGTGCCCCAATTAACTCCCTTCCTCTTCCTTCTTACAACTTTATCCACAAGATGTGAGTTAATTGCAAGCCAGAGAACTGACCTCTCAAATCTTGGGAACAGAAACACTTAGGAAAAGGCTTCCACTGGTTCCCTGGGTTAGGTATCTCTTAGATGAAACATACTCCAAAGCTTCCCTCATGCCATTTAGTGATTTTCCTTGTGATGTCTACACCTCTTTCTATTGCAAAACTTGAATGAAAGAGTCCTCTCTCTATAGAAATACAGTTAGGCACAACAATTGACCAGGAGCAACTGAAGCATTAAGGACCACTGAAAAATAAGGAGGAAAAAGAGAGAAGAAACAAACTCAATGGCCCAAAAATGTTCATCAAACTTATTACCTTTATTAGGTCTGTTTCAAAGCATGGCTTAACTAGGCTAAAATAAAAAATGAATGGAAACCGTATTTTGCAAAATGAGTTCCAGAAGTATTGTTTGAAAAAGATGGCACATCAGCTATTTCTGGTTGTTCAGGAGTCTGAGAGAAATGGCATTGCTCTGAAATGTACTCAGGTGACCAGCTCACAGATGAGACTAATGGAGAAGAGAAGAAACTTTTTGTGAGTTCAGTAAGTGAAGAGAAGCTGGTCTTTCCTGCTGTGTGAGAGGCAACATGTTACTGGCAGGGTTGGGAAGGGATCTGGCTATACAAAAGAGCAGTCTGCAGTTTTTCAGATAAGTGTACTACACAGCAGAGTGGGTGGGTTTGCTATATGTGTCCAGCAGTAGTAGCCCATGCTGTGAGGTGTTTTGGTGCTAGGTTGCACTTAATCTGCTATGCCTGACCACTGCTGTCTGCTGAGCAAGATATACAATGCTAATATGTGATTAGCCCCAGATTTCTGAGAAAGACCATGCAAAGTGGTGACTGAGGTGCAAGGTGATTCCAGAGGGTTTTTCTCCATACAGGTGTAGTATATCTGCCTGAACAAATATCCAAATATTAGGGCAGAGTGGCAGACAGCATGTGCTCCCTAAAAGTAACTCATTGGGCCTTTGTCCCAGTTTCCCATTCTTCTAGCAACTTCATTCGTTCTCAACCTTCTAGCAATGCAAATATCAATATCTATCTACAGCTTCATCTGACGTCTTGATGGAGACGGCAGCTGAGGGTGGATTTGTGCATTGTCCCTGGGCAATCCAGTTCAGTCCCCACGGACACTAAAACTAGGCTGTTGGCTTTAAAATGTGCCTTTGTAAGAGCCACACCTGAGTTAACTGCCTGCCATGGGAGGACTGGTTGTGACTTCCAGGCCAGACATCTTTCATTCTTGTAGTAACAACAGGTAAAATGTGCTAGTCATGTATCTATGTAGTGCCTTCAACTTCTTAAATTTAAATTTTTATTTCTCCCCTGTGCCTGTGTGAACCAGAACTGTGAACCCCACCATCTCTCACAAGATAATTTCATACTGTTAGCAAGAAGTTTTGTTAGCAGCAAATCTATGAATCCAGGCATATTCTTTGCAAACATTTACAAGTACTTGATTTTATCCCATATTTCATTAACTCTTCTCTAGATGTATGATATAGCGAGTAATTTATTAAATTAAAGGGCTGCTTTGCAGCCTTTCAGATATGGCTTGCTGTTGTGGGATGGCAAGGGTGGCACAGAGCTGAACATCTTGGTTCTGGCGTAAGGTATGAAGGCTGTGGATAGCTTAGACACCTGCTCAGGTACCTTGGGCCAGCTGGCCAGCTGGCCACTGGCACAATGTAGAAGCATCCATACTGCAGCTGGGCTTGGACTCAAATACCCATGTCCTGTTCCTCTGCATTCAGGTTTCATCACCTAGAGGGCCAACTGACATGTACCAAAATGGAGCCAGAGCACACACACCAATGTGTAGGTGGTGTGGCTGATCAGGAATGAAGACCTGGACCTGAAGCTGAGAGCTCCCCACTACAACAGCGCAGCTAGACCAGTACCCAGAGAAGTCTCCGCAGTGACTGGAGGGACGTTGGCATCTCTGAGCAATTCAGAGCAGAAACTTATACACACAGAACAGGGCACGTGCTTCGAAACTACGCAGTGTGAATACCTCCATTTATTTTAAATGCCAATAGCATCATATGCTGTTCCAGCACCTGCAGTTCTAAACAGTGTTACAGGTGTTGAGTTAATTTCTGCTTTCCTCAGTGCAGAAATCTATGGATACCTTTTCCTTGGAAGTGCAAGCCCCATTTCACAATCTCCTCCTCACCAAGCAGAAACTCTGGGAGCCTGCAGGGGCAGCAAATGAGCCTTATCTTTCAAGTCTGTTGACATCTAGATTTGTGCAAACCCTGCTCAGTGGGTTCTGGGGTTTCCAGCTACTCTGAAGCATAGATAGCTTCACCTATGGCAGCGGTACTTCCCTTAGTGTCTGCCCCTAACTCTTTGCAGCTACACATGGAAGTAATCCAATGAGTGCTAAGTTCTGGATACCCACAAAGTCCAGGAGATTCTCCATGGAAAAGACCCACTGCTGCACACCCCTTCCCCAAAATGTTTCCAAAGTATGTGTGAAGGTCTGGAGATAGATTCAAGGTATGTTCAGGTCTGATATGCAGCTGGAAGGTTGTTTGGAAACTGCTTTTATGGCTGTAATTGCTATATGGTGCCAGAAAATCCCTAGCCTGAAACTGACACCAGGGAGCTGTTTTCTAGAGCAGTATTCTGCCACCAGTCCACGGCTATTTCTGAAACACACGGGTACAGAATATGGAGTAAGAGCATAGTTTCAAGCAATTTTTTCTCTGGGAAAGCTGTTCTATGAGGGTCCCATTGTTTTCACCACTGGCCACACGTTGCAACTCCTGCGCCCCATGTTACCCTCTGTTTTGCTGTGCCAATGCTGCTATATATAAGGCCACATTTTTAAATTAATTGTTGAAATTGTCCATATTTGGTTTTAAGTCAGGATTAAAAAGAGCCCTAGAAAAGTCCCACAAAGAGGCAGTCCAGATGATAGGGATATGTGGTTGGGAGTAAAGGGATCTGAAGAAAATTAACATAGGGGCTAACCTAAAGAGGTTTCATTTCCATTTCATGTGGGACTATTGTGCTTTAAAAAGAAGTTATAAATTTGGATGAACTACTCTTGCTGTGGCAAAACACTGGATAAACCCGTCTATATCTGGAGGGCCTGGGCTGAGCAGTTAATCTAATGCTTGCTAACTTCTCATGAAGATGAAAAAGAAGGAAAGTTTACATGGCAAAGGCATCTGTGGATTGCTGTACTTGCCTTGAAAAGATGATATCATCACCTAGTGGCATAAGCAGCAAGTGGGTAACAGGAACAGACAGAGGAAAGCAGCAGTCAGCCAAAATAACTAGTGGAAAGGGCCTAGCAAGAGGAACTAGCAAAAGCAGTTGGGGTGAGGACAGCTAGCAAGGAAGGGAGATATCGAAGAGAGTAAGTAGAGAAGATAGTTTCAGCTTAAGTGTGGTCAAGTCCAGCGAGACCTCCCTGCCCAGAAGCCCAAGATGGTATTAGCAGATAGGCAGTACAGCTTCAGGATGAAACGTGTTTGGGCTGACGCACAGCAAATATGCTTCCCTGTAACAAGAAAAGGAGATCAATTCTTATCTGTTCAGTTTGGGGGACGACACTAACTTTCCTGTTGGGGATTTTTGTCTCTTTAAGGAGCAAACCTCCTCTTCTGCCTGGTTAAGCCTATGTTACTCATTAGCTGGAAGGGGTGCAGTGTAACTCATTGCCCACCTACACAGCCAGGCACTTTCTAAAGACGGGACAGTATTTTCCATTTTCCTGGACAGATGCTTTAGCATTTGAGGGAATACACACCGAAGCCGGACCCAATTCAACCAAGACCTGGCAGATGCTGCAGTTATTATTTAAGATAGAGCACCATGCTTGTTAATGAGGCAGGCAGCGAAGCAAAGCTGTTTCATTTCAGCGTTTGTGTGTCTGCATAATCTTAAGTAGCACTCCAAACTATACCATAAGCCTTCATCATGCCAGTTAGGCTTTCTAATCTCATTAGAGATATTTGTATTCTTCAAGACAGTGAACTCATGATGTTCTTTACTGACTTTTCTTCATAAGTGGATTTCTTACATTAAATAGATCTTTGCTTTTGCAAGTTTGCCAAATTACCCTGAGTTTGTTAGTTAGTTCTTTATCACTAAATGCAGTTGACCTTGCCTATGGTGGCTGAGGCCCAGCCTAATTTCTCTCCTGGCTTCTGAAGGGGACGGTATTCTCACCCTATGCAATTTATAGAAAAAAAAAATTAGTTCCATTTAATCAAACCTCTGGTAAATCTTTTCTATGTGAAGGATTGGTATGTAGACCCCTGAGGCATTTACTCATTGTGTCAAAACATTAAATACATTAGTCATGGGATTTTGTTTCTGATGATAAATGAAGAAAAAGGATCACATTCAGCAGTGGCAACAAACTGTCCTGACTGGGGTTAATTGTAATTTGAAGCAATTGTCTTTTTTCTTTTGTGCTTTCATATTGATTACAGTTTGCATGCTTGTGCTTCCAGGGTTTGTTTACATCTTGTAATAAAACATTTTTATGATTCCCTATTCTCTTATTAATTTTCTGGAAATAATTTTATTTGGACTGTCTCAATCATAAAGATAAATAAATGAGGAATACAATCCTCATAGGTGTATCCCCTAAACACCTGTGCATCTGTCATTGAACTTCATCACTTTCTGTTTTTCTTCCTCTATGTCTGTATAACAAGATTGCAGATGGTAAGTGACCCACATTTTAAAAATCTATTTTAAATCAATTACAGATATGAAGCTAACTCTTTTTTACAATTTGTTGATGCAGCATTCAGTATGATCACAAAAGGTGACTTAATTTCACTCAAGTCATTTCTAACACTATTCAGAAGAAGATAATTAGCTAACAGGGATTCTTTTTAATTTTTCTATGCTGTTAATTTCTCTTGCATTGTAAATAAAAACATTCTGCATTTATTTGTTGTCATAGCACATCCTGATTTCAAAGGGACTCAGGAACTACAGAGTCTGTATGTTGTAGAAAGCTGTGGTTTTTTATACTGGGTTTACATAGGTCTGTGGCCATTACTATATAATTTCAATTATAGCAAAGGTGCCCTGTGTCAGTAACACATTTGTGTCTCATTCCTATTCATGTTGAAAATGAACTTATTGTCTTGTCATTTAGCATGAACTGGAGTAAAATTGAGAGTTTGCCTCAATGAGATTTCCTTACAAAATACCAGGAATAAATGTGAAAGCAAAATGGAATTGCTTGCACTTTTTCAGCAGTTTAACCTCAAGTAGTTATAAGGTGATTTTTTTATTTAGCTCAGTTATAAAATATTTATGCATAAATACTCATGGAGAAGCAACATTTCATTCAAAGAATGGCTGGCAGTAAGGGGTAAGTTGCACATTAAAAATAAATTAGAACACAAAGCTCATTATACAAACACCAGCAAAAATAGAAGTGCTTAGGACATAATTTTCTAAAAATGCACATCTGCAACAAGCTCCAGTGGTGCATATAGTAAGTGAAGTTGGTTATTTTTGTACAGCTGCTTATCTGTTATATGCCATTTCTCGCTGTAAGGGGAAACAAGCTGCTAATTCATTCAAATCATCAGCAGCAAATGCAGTCCTCTGTGCATTTTTTCTGTGTTTATGTTTGTTTTTTCAATTAGAAGCTATCTCTTGTGCTGTGACTCACACGCTTGTTATTTATTTACCCTCTAGTATTACCAAGGAGTGGTAGGCTAGGACCATAACCCCGTTGTGCTGGCTACCTTGTCTACAAAAGGACTTCTGGTTCAAATGTGCAATTAAAAGCTCTGATCCTGGAAAAGCTTAAAGCTTAAAGCTGTGTAATAAGACCACCCTGGTTAATGTTAGGCAAGTAAATGTCTTTGATGGTTCAGGGTTTGCTGGGTAGATGAAGTAAGCCAAAGGGAATAGGAGAAAGTAATAACAAGTGAAAAATGAATACTAACAAGACTTAGTCACACACCAGCATTATCAGAAACCCAGAAAGTCCCAGGGACCAGCTGGAGATACAGGACTTCTTTATGAGGGTAGATTTTTTTGTTACGGCACACTTACTGAGAAGTGATCAGACTGAATTTTATCCAGGCCTTTTTTTTTCCAAAAAAACCCTGATTTAAAAACACCCTTCATCTTGCTGCATAAGCATTTTTCTAAAATAATTTGGTGAACAAAGTAAATAAAATAAACAAGTGTACAAAGAAGAAAAGAAAGTAACAGAGGAGCAATTTCAATTTGTAGTTCCCAAACATAGCAATGGCAACTATCTGCATCCATTAGAAAGAACCATACACATCTGCCGAGCAAAGGGGTGAGTGAACTTTAACTTGGTAGTACCATAAATATGTGCGGGAGACACGATTTTAGCAAGTCATGTTCAAAGCTGCATATCCTTCCATTACACTTGCTACAGAGGACATTATCTGGAGGTGGTTATAATTTCTATAATTATGTATATATTATAAATAAATCATCATAAATAATTATCTGTGCAGACTCAAGCAGATTGGACAAGGTGTTCTTTACCCCTGAATGATAAGACCAGACATTGTCTTCTGTTTATAATTAAGTTTAATTTGTAAAAACCTTCCATTAAGTGGATAGTGGGAGACAGACTATGTTAGCTTTTGGGATTGCTGCATAGGAGACTTACGGGGACAGGCACTATATGTGATAACAACAACAGTACCAGTGGGAGGAGAGGTCTTTGTGCTTCTCCTTTCCAGGCTCCCAATTAAGTTGCCACAGTCCAATGTTTTGCAGCTTTCCCCACCAGAGGAGTATAGTCCACTGGGTTCTACCTGGTGATGACCTCTGCACCAAAGGACATTGTCTTTTACAACTCGGTTGCATGAACTGGGAGTTTTGTGTGATGCATTCGTAATTCCTCCTGCTATTATTTTCTTGGACTCTTCATTCTGCATTTTTTAGACATCACTGATTTTGTGTCACAGGATGTACTATATCAATTCAAGGAAAAAGAAAGAAGGCGTTCAATAATTTTATTCTGATCTTGACAGACCCTATCCATCTGAAATTAAGAATAAGGTCATTCACCCTTTGTTGAAATTGAGACAAGAACTCTTTCTCTTGCAAAATGCAAAATATTTCAGGCATGGGACTTAGGTTATCCCTAGACTAACAATGATTTCTTTTTTCATGTCTCTTACATTAAAATGTTCAGAACTTTTTTTTTCCAGTAAGCTTCTTGCGTAAGGGGAATTGGAAACAGACAACAGCCTGTGATCATCTGCATTATTGTTAAAATGATGGTTATTTATTCATGAGGCAAATGGAGGAAAAGGTCATATGAGGTACCATCATCTTGTCATTTCTGAATCTATATTCTGATTTAGTTGCAGTACCTTACATGATCTTCTCTGGGGGAAGTGAACAACTTACTTACTCTCACAATTACTTTGGAAGGTATACAGAATGGTTTAATTAGGTATTGGAAAAGGTCTTAGCTGACCAGACACTTCTTTTGTTCAGAATGGTCAGTCCTCACTCTGCTAAGCTTACTAGTGTTTGGCTTACAGGACATATGGGCATTTTTGCTCCTGTTTGAACAGAGTGCTTCTCACGTGCACATGCAGTTGACTTGCAGTTCTTGCCTAATCGTCTTTTGAGTTCACATAAACTAGTTACTACCATTCACCCAACCAAATGACTCCAAAAATATTTCTGTCAAATCTTCTTCTCACAATCCCCTTCCCATGCTAATGTCAACTAAAAATGATGAGGTACTGGTAGTATAGAGTGCAGTGCTCTCTCACAGTGGTCTGGAGGATCTGCTGTAGTGGAGATAGTTAGAAATCTGTAAGTTGCTAGCCATTGTGGTTAACTCAGACTACTTGCCTAGGTAGTTTGTAGGATTAGCAGTAGAATATAGTTAGTTTATTAGTGATTGGGTTGATATGGAGACTAGGGACCACGCAAGTCCAAACTGAGACAGCAGAAAACTAAGGACCAGAGATAAACTGTGTTTGGACGAGGTTCAGAGGGGAGGGCAGGATTTGTAGGGGCGCCTCCAAAGACAGATCAAACAGCAGGCAGTAGGCAGCCTTGCAGCTGCCTGTATGTATCAGCTAGTCCAGCTTCATTGAGGAAGTCTGTAATTACTGTTGTCTACCTCAGTGGGAGGCCATGTCCCTAGTGGGATGGCTTTAGGGCAGGTGCATCTCAAAGCAGCCCTCAGCCACCACAGCACCTGGCCTTGCCAGACTATGGCTCATGCTGTGGCTTGCAGTGCAGATCATGGGCATCACCCAAGCACTAGCACTAAAGATACAGTATAGGTGTCTTGCAGTTCTGTTGATATCCATGAAGACTAGATACCCTAGATGTCTGAGGCCCAAGTCCAGGCTGTTGAAGGAATGATGAAGATACTTGGAGTAGTTGAAGAAATCAATGTTAATGTCAGGAAGCCATGAGGAAAAGTTCTCAGTCAGTGAAAACCAGAGGGGATGAGTGAAGGTTGTGGTTTGGTGCTTAATAGAGATGGTGATAGCTGGTTCCTGTGGCTGAAACTATCAATGGCAGCTGAAATATTTGGAAGGATAGGTGAAATTGGCTGAAGGTCACAGCTGAAAGTGATGGAGGTGACTGGATATACCAGAGGCACTGAACTGGATGGAAAGTGGCGTTATCTGGTAGTCTTGGTTGTGACAATGACAGGCTGATTGTGTGTCAATGCAATTTGTGAAAGTAGCATTTGTTGTGTTGCAAGTAATGTATTTTCGTGGGTGAGAAGTGGGTGTTGTAAGCGTTGATGAATTCATTCACATTAGTGTACATTTCCTCTGTCCCTTGTAGATTGATACTTTGCCATCTATGGAGGAAACAGATTCACTCTTCTTTTTTTTTCTGGAGATGTTTTCTTGCACGACATCCAGAAGAGTTACTGAATTTTGTGCCTTTACACTGCTTTATGCTTAAAGTTCAAGGCAGCAGAGGCAATCAATTTTCTTGTTCTTTTGCTAGGCATGATTCAAATTCCCAGTCTCCCTCTTCCTCACTCACAGTCCAGCATAAGATCCATTTCCCATGAATACTATCGCTCAGAAACAAAAGTGATAGACTTTGGCTACTACTTATCATTTGTGCAGCAGCATACATCCCAGAAGTCCTCACAAACAGCTTGGAGGCAGCATATTTTGTGTGTCTGAGGAGAGAAAAGAGAATCATCTTTTTGATAGCTGCATCTCTGTCTCTCCCCTGGAAAAAGTGTGGGGAATATTGACTTGGCATGAGACCTGTAAGGCCACAGAGGAAGCTCTCTGCCAATTTCACTGATGATGCCAGTCTAATGCAAAGATCTGACAGCCATGAGAGAGACTTGCAAGCAATATGGGCACAGAGGGAGACAGTATCTTCCTTGGTGAACTGATTAGATGTGGATTTATGACATTGCATAGCCTGATAACTTCAGGAAGCCAATACTGGTGCCTTGTGTTCAGGTCAGTGGAGGGGAGGTAAGGGGACTCTCTTGTTTGATGATACAGTGATCCATGGCCAGTAAAATTCATGGCAGGAGCCTCTCTGTGAAGAGAAGCAGCCCTATCGGCACTCCATTTAGCTGTGTTTATAATTGATGGCATGGCTGGAAATCACTGTGATTCATAAGCAATAATATTCCTGACAAGAACGACTCTTTCATTTCAGGGAAAAAGACCAGGAACTGCTCTAAATTACACATGATTGTGATTAACGGCTTGGGAAGATAAATGGTGAGTGGGTGCCTGAGACCAGAGCTGTGCTAAGAAATCTGTTTAAGCCACTTTCAAAGGAATAGGAAAGACAGGAGGGAACAGCTGTATGGGCACCCTTGCTTGTCAGATACCTCCCACAGACTCTAATGGGTCATTAAGGTCTGTGCAGGTAGTGCAAAATTGCAGCATTCAGTGTGGCTGGCCAAAATTTTGTTATATCGATTCGCCAACCTTTTGGCTGCTGTGAGTACATACAGTATTTTGTGGTATATCCAAACTTTTCTTTGTGATTAAAGAATCACAGATGAAAATGACAAAGTGAGAGGAGGGAGGGAAGAAAGAATGGGTGGTAGGAAGGTGATAGAAAACATAGGATAAGAAGTAGGTCTGAGTAAGTTTTTACACCTTATTTCCTAGCAGAATTGGAAAGAGCAGAAGGTCTCCAGCTAAGTGGATGGGGTGACAACCAGCACTGTGGAGTGCAGAGCAGGACAGGGTCAGGGCTTCAGCAGAGCTCTACCCAAAGCAAAGAGCCACAATCTTTCGAGTTAGAAAACAGATCTGAGGGAACTGGCATAAATTTATTTGGAAAAGGGAAAAATGGCATAAGAAAAAAAAACACCAGACATGAGAGCACTGTCTCATAAGCCCAAGAATCTGTGGGCTCCTTCTGATCCTGTTCAAAAGATATCATAAACTTCAGCTGGTTCTAAGCATTGTAGTAAAAATCCTTTTATCCTTCCTCTTTGTCATGTCCTCATAGCGCAACTTAAATCTAGTGAATAAACCCATCTACTGAACATCCATATTCAGTAACAACTACTAATATGCAACTTTTCATCTCTTCACCCTCACAACAATCCTATTTATGAAAGGTTTCAGACTATAATTTTCAGCTTTTTACCAAGATTCTTAAACTGGAACATCTTGTTTATTAAAATATTTTGCTGTATAGAAATACCAGCTTAGTTCATAATATCTGTCATCAGTACCTAGTACCCAGGAGCCCAGGTCATGGACTAAAACTCCATTAAGCTGTGTGTCATCCAGTCAGTGAGAATAAAAAAACTCCTAATGCATTGAACAAGTAGGATATATGAACAGTAAATGCAAGTGAGGCTATAGTAATGCCTAATTACTTCTGCTGTTCATGGAAAGAAATATTTTCAGAAGTTGTATTTAATGTACCATTACTTTCCTACGTTCTTCTCTTATTTTTCCTTGAAGATGGAGAAAGTACTTCTGTGGTTGCAAAATCTGTTCCTCCTCAGCAGCTGTGTTTTCCTTCATAGAACCAACTATAAAAATGTAGCCTCCGTGTCCTGCTGAGAGATGTCTTTTGGAGAATCTCCACGTGCTTAGCAAAATCACTGATTGAACCTGAAGCTGTGAATATGGATCTAGTTGAATTTGTAGTCTGGACCAAAGGCCTGTTCTTATTTGAAAGCCATTCGTGTTCCATTGGCTTTTAACATGAATGCTGCCAGTAAAATCATTTGATGCAATTTTCTTTTCAAAAGATATTCCTCTCTGAAGTGCCCCGGCTGACCCCTATTCCCCATGGGCTTCTGAGGAGCCAATTGTGCTTTACACGGGGCTGCTGAGCTGTGAACAAGCTCTGCTGCTGATGGAGGTGTCAGGAGAAAAGATGATTTGAAAGAAATAAGGGAATTGCTCTCACAAAATGCCAGTGGCTTTAATGAGTTGAAGGTGCTCCACCTGCTGAGCACAAGAGTCTTCCATCCTAAAATGGGATTCCTCTTATCTTAAAAGAAATTGAACCTGATGTATGCTACTTTTCATGAATAAAATTCCATTTGTTGTCTGGTGCCATCATCCTCTCCGGTCTCTTCTAAGGGAGAACAGTAACATAGCAAAAAGAAGGACAGTTATATTAGAAATAGCATCGTGTACACAGATGTCACTCAAGGTATATTTATTAAGTTTTTTTGTAGACAGATATGAGTTTTCTTTACTCATATTTTAGGTTGGGCAGTGACAAGCCAGTTCCAAACCACGTAGTGTGGCACTGTGTTTAAATTAGTAAGCCCATAAAGAGCATGTCTATATGCAATCATATCCTCCACCTCATATTTACAGTTTCTTCTTTCTGAAGTTAAATCTATGTTACTGAAATGGAGTCTTTAGAAAAAGTCTCTGCTGATATTTCTGAAGGTATATAAATGTTGGAAATCTTGTGAGAATATCTGCTCTACTGAGTTTTCAAAGAGGCAAGAAAAATTTTTCCTGCAGCCAAGTAAAAATTCTAGGTCATTTGATGAGGAGTTAAAACAAACACAAATGCTATTTGTCAAATTCAGAACAGTTTTTGTCAGGGCAAACAGTAAATGCCCTAGTGTGATGACCTTAATTACTGGAAGTAGAAGCAGAAGATGGATTTCAAAAAGAAAAAGAGTTTGGAGTGTCCTGCAGTCCTAGCTACTGTGGCTGCCAGCAAAACTAATCGCTCTTCCCTCCAACCGTATTCACCTTGTGTTTGCAATAGGTAGCCTTGCCCTCCTCATCTCACTGCAGCTTTGACTTTCCTCCTTCAGCTGATTGTTACCCACCCTCCAAAATTAAAGGCTCCTGCAGTGATATGTTGATGTTGAAATGGTTGTTCCTTTCCCCCAACTCATTTTCACTCAGTCACTCCTCTTTTTCACCCTCTTTTTTCACCCTCATTTTTCCCTCAGTCACTGTTGTCAAATTCATATAGTCCCCAAGGTCTGATTAGTCCACTCATTCTCTAGCTCAGTGTAAGAACCACAAACCCCAAGCCATATGCTGGTGTTTATCAAATGTGGTTTTATTCCATCAGATCTTCTGAAGAGAGAAAAATCTCTTTGCATAGATCAAGCAAGGCTTAGCAGATTTAGGTTTATTATTCCCTCTTGTGCACAGCAAAACTAGGTGTACCTCAGATTATGTAGTTAATAAAGTATATTATTGGGAGGTGAAGACAAACGTTATCTGAGGAAATTTCCATTCATGCAATAAGTAATTTCTTTTAGTTTCTCTGATTTCTGGTATCTATTTATTTTAGTCAGTTTGAGTTATTTGTTTGTTCATGTATATTGTTTGGCTAATGCTTATGGGCATTAGCCACTGTGAATCAAGGAACTTTTGCCCCACAGATATATTCACGTGGCTCCCTGTAATGCTATTATGGACATACTAAGACAAGAGCCTGCTCAAAGTTTTGTATTATCTCCCTTAAATACAAAAAGGCTGATAGATCTCTAAGGCTTCAGAGATGAGTATTTTTACTGCCTTACAGAGTCTCATACTCTATTAGAGAGAGACTTGTTTGCTTCCAGAAGATTTTGCTACATGGTAACAGGAGACAGGCAAACTTTTTTGGACAAACTCAGAATCTGTCCAAACCAAAAGATGAACCTCTGCATTTAGTGTGAGTTTTGATAACAGTGGATAACAGTTACATTTCATGTGCTTCTTCACAGGCAGTAGATTGATAGTTGTTAAAATCAGCTCTTCTGTTTGTCTCCAATTACAAGTATAGCACAGTAAGTTGTTTCAGATCTATGATAGATATTACACTCACAATGATGATGGTGCGAGTTTTTCAAACACAGTAATAAACAGTGCCTCCCCTAAGGTGCTTACAGTCGAAATAAAGACTATGTCCTAAAGATCATAGATTATCAAGACTGGCAAGCCATGTGCCAATTAATCCCCAATTAAATTGATTGTTTCTTATCTTGTGAACAGGATCTGGGCTGAAACCAGCTCATTATATATAGGCCACTCTGCAGCATTAATTGGATGGCAACATTTTTCTGTCATTATGTATTTGACCAGATCAAGTTAATGATGACCTAGTGGGGAAAAGTTCTTTCTACCATTACCCAGTTCTTCATTTGCTAAGCTTGCAGAAGAACATCATTGCTATTACCAATGCAATTGCCTTAAGAAGTGCTAACACAACTTAAAAATAACTCTGATAATTACATAATGATGGCAGTCATAGGTCAGGGAGAAAAGAGAGGTAGCTTAAGGTCAATAGGATGGTTTCTAGCAAGTCTATACAAATTCCTGTTATGCAAGTCACTTGTTTTCCCCCATAAGTTTCCTTTTGCTCAGAACAACAGCTCTCTGCTTCCACGTCTTCTGATTCCTGTGGGCATTCTTAGTTATAAGAAAAGCTACCTCTTGTAGCTACAGGCTCTGAAAATAACAGAATTTAGACTCTGGGAAAATAACGGTGAATTAGACTCTGGGAAAGCAATTAAAAAGGACAGACCACGATGAGACTGACTTTCCATATGTTGCTTTTCTTAGAGGCAATCTCTTCATGTTAACCTTTCACTTTCTATTTTATTCTTTCCAGGGCCACAAATACTAATGAGATGCTATTCAGTTCAGCCTGAAATTTCACATACTGGACTAACTTCAGGTATTGTACCAAATTTCAGACTTAACACAAGTTTGGTCCAATTTTCCCGGCTCTGAGTAACCGATTACAAGGTTTCATCGTCCTCCTTTTTGTCATGGATGACTGATGGCAAGGATAGACTCTCACACGAGCATGTAGGGTGAACTATAGAACATGTCCCCCAAATTGGAAAGCGGCCATAGAGCTGAGTAGTTTGTGCATTCTCTAACCAGACCTTAAGCAGCCTGAGAGGGAAGAATGCCACACACTACTGGTGAGAAGAAAAAATGGCAGGTTATTGTCTGTTTGAGACGTCAGACAAAATCAGAACTGCCCTTTGGCCATACAGTTGACTGTGAAATGTCAGCTAGACAAAAATCATTGTTTAAACTGCATGTCATGGACCACTGCTTCTCTGCAAGAGACATGGAGCAGATGCATTATGGCATAGTTGAAAACAGTACAGAGCCTTGGAGAGTTGGCATCTAACAATGCTGAATAAAAGCATTGTTTATTTCTGTATCTGAGTAAACTAAATGCTATGGACAGTTTTAGAAAACTAGCAGTGATTGTATTGGCTTCCGTAAATGTTTTTTTAAATAACCTACATATTGTTGATACATGTTCATTCAGTAGCTATACAGACACAATGTTTTAAGCTGTACTTTCATTCCACTTTTTGTAATCTCATCTATTTCATGGAGGTTTTAATCATCCTATAGCAGAAAGACATACCTGTTTTTTTCATACCTGCCTTAACCTTTTTTCTGAGCCTACTGATGATGGTGCTTGAATAAGTTGCATCAACAATAATCTTAGAAGCTCTATATAAATCTCAGATTCCATTTTTCTCTTCTTACAGATCCCTCTAAAGAAGAAAAAGAACCAGAAAATAAGAAAGCATTAAAATTTTATTTTCCAAGAGGAAATTTTACTTTCAAAACCTGAAAGGCAGAAGGAGGTATGGTTGTAAACAATAGGTTATGAAGGCTTAGTGAAAATAATGCACAATGTTGCTCAGTGTCATCGAACAAGGGAAAGGAAGTTATCCTTTCAGTCAGAGTGAAATCATTCTAAAGAAAGCTGCTATCAGAGAATTGATCAATCCCATCCCTGTAAGTAGCGCTTAATGAAATAAACTAAAATAGCAAGGAAAAATTGGAAAAAATCTTTCAGTGTTTCTGTTTTAGAAATGAAAAAATGCAATTCAAGACAAATAAATGGAGACTTTGTTTAGTGAAATTGATAAACAGCAGACAGAAGGTAATTTAGTATATGATTTATCCTAATATGACTTATAATTACACGATTAGATGCCTTCACTATCCCAACACAAATCGGCTGGGCCCCTTAAGAAAGAATTTGTCTTTTAAGGAATTTGGGGATGTATATGGAAGATGTTGAAGATGCAATGTTTTTGGATGCAGCTGAAAAAGCAGATATTAGAGAATTTTTTTCTTCTGTGCAGACTATCAAGTAATTTTAGAAATAAAGTACTAAACATTAAAAAAAAGATAGTGGAGAAAAACCTCATCTTCACAATCTGCTAAGCTAAAAGAATGCAGAAACCTAATTAATGCAAACGGAACAGCTCAAATAATACTATTCAGGAAGAAAACAAAGTTAAGCAGGCACATAACAGATTGATATCAATTTCTGCTGATGTAAGGAGAGAGTGGAGCAAGCTAGAGGTGGGAAATACCATTTAACAATCTCAGTGAAATACTTCTGAACATTGTGCTAAATGGAATCATGTTATAATTACTCTCACTTGGATGCCACAGCAATGAGCACAAAATTGCAAGAAAATGGGAAAAAAAGGGTCTCTAAAAAGTGCAGTGACAATGCAGTTCAAACCACTGTTTCTAAGGCTGTGCACTTCTGTATTTGTACCAATATAAATACTGAAAAATATTCCACAACCCCATGGTGTGTCCAGCACATTTATGCTACTCAAGTGAATTGGTTGTCTGTAGGCACTATTTCAGACAGAGTAAATTTTAGGACTGAGAAAATATTTTGGAGCTGGCAATAGATTTAGTAAATCAGGTTTATTTTTCTCTTTGTGAATGTTCTGCAAAACAATATTGAGTTTTCTTAAATGGATTTGCTATTCAAATAATTCTGAGTGGCAGTTTGTTCCCAAGCAATTCACTGTAAATATTAATAATTTGAGAGGTGTTGTTTAATTGCACTCAAATTGCATGCTGTGGTCTTGGTTCCTTGGTTGAATGAACTTAATTCTTAGCATCGTGTTTCTGATGTGAATGCTTGCATAGGAATCTGATGTATTCCTTAGAAGTACTCTTGAATATTCATTTAATATCTGTTACTTTGAAAAATAGTCCTGAAAGTAAAGTGCAGGTTCCCAGAACGTAAATCAGAGTAAATTCAGAGCACGCTTCTCAGAGCTTTGAGGATACAGGTACTATTTTGGAATCCCCCGGAAATTATAGACAGTAGGTCCTACAGAAAAAAACTTCAATTTGAATAAAAAATTTAAACAATTACACTTTTTAGTTTTGGGGGAAGGGGTTATATGGTTTTTGTTTTCATTTTTGTTCTTACGTTTTATGAGGTTTGGAAGCAAAGGGAAAAAAAGACTTTCCATGAAAAAAAATTGTTTAGTCAACAAAGAGCTTTCTCATAAAACTTGTTTTTAAAGGGAAAAATGTTGACCCTTTTCTTATATTTTCCTTGCTAGGAAAGCTCATAGTACAGGATCCCTTCAAGCAAATGCTCAAGCAAATGATGGAGGGAGAAATAGAGCCTGAGGGGGAGGGAGCCATGAGAGAAAGTCATCAGTGTCTCCTTTGTCCTTGGGCTAGGACGGAGGGAAAGCCCATCTCAGCGACTGCCACTGCTGTATTTCTGTATAGCCGGAGAAGAGTACAGCCTCTCCTCACAGCCTGGCAGCTCAGTGAAGACTTGGCTCTGGGACCAATTAAGGTTTTAATATTTCAGTGAATTCTTCTAAAAAAATATCTCTTACAATAGCTGTTGAACTTCATTTGCATTTCAAATTACAGTAATTTTCATGACACAGTGAAAAACATTTGAAACTGCTCTAATACTAGTTCTATTTTCCACTTTCTGTTTTGTTTGCAGGAATGAAAAAAAAAACCCAACAAATAAAAATCCTTGTCTGAGATGATATGTCAAGTTTAAGCTTGGGGTTCATTTCCACAGCCAAGGCACAACCTCTGTATTCAGAGATAGAGGTTTATGAATGGTAACACTGACACATCTTTAACCTCAGCTGTTAAAATGTACTGCTAAAATAATTTGCACTCATTTGATTTATGTTCTCTTCACAGACCAGTCCCACTGGTTTGCTGTTGCCTTCACACTACACTACTGCAGTTACTTCATTTAACAGCTCATGCTGATCTTCAGGTTGGCTGCCTTAATTACCTAAAATTAGACAAACCTTCCCCCTCTCTAATGTTTGATGCTGAGTAGGTCCTTGTAAAGCACACATCAACCAGTAATTTCTATCTAAAGCCTGTCCACAGCTTGACCCTTGCCTCTTCCCTACCCTCAGGCTCCAACCATCCTAAATGATAGATTGTCACTTTTATTTCTCTTTAAATTCAGTGACAGATATAAAGCGGAGCTACAGCCTGTCTTACTGACATGATTAGAAAGGGAGGACTATCCAGATGGATAGGTATAGATGCAACTTCATATATATAGGTCTTAGGGAGACAGCCTTATCTCCTGGATCAGCTCTTCTTTGCACAGTATGGTTGGCTGCAGAGGAAGGGGATCCCTGGTGACCCCATCTGCCTAGACGCAGGCTGCATTTGAAGGCAAGGTGCCAGCAGCCAGTCACACTCACCTCTATTCCCAGCAGTGTGTGCTTGGGCAATAAGACCTCAGTGCCTATATGAGGCAACATCTGCTAACTACTTGTCAAATTAGCATGCTGGCATGCTCTGGGTGAGCAAGTGGTCCTTAGTGCCACACGCACCACAGTTTCTATTTAGCTCTATCTGTGAACGCTTATTAGAAAGCCACAGTTGAAAGCAATCTGTGTTATCCTGGATACATTTGCTCCTCTGGGACAGGCGGGGCAAGAAGCCTGCGTCTATCATCCACCATGCAGCACCCCACGAATTCCTGATTCTGCTGGTGCTCTGACCTCCAGTGTGGATCTGTCCTGGCTTTTGGTTCATATTTCACTCATGCTGAGTTCCCTTCTCCTGTGGAGCTGGGCATAGGGAAATTAGTGCATCTTCTAAAAAGGGAAGGCTGGAAGCTGTCTTTCAAAGCAGTGGAGGAAGAGGTTAGATTTGGCTCTGGTCTTAGCTGAAAATATTTTTCTTTCCAGCCCCTAATGCCACCGCCTCTCAGATGCCAGACAGATTGGTCCACAGTTGCCTTCAGAAAACAGTCCTGACAAAACGGTGCTGTTAAACAAAGGCATCCACAGTCACTTTTCTGTCCTCCCTGGGCTGAGTAGTCAGTGAAGCATTTATGCGTCTGCTGGTTTTGGCTGGGATAGAGTTAATTTTCTTCGTAGTAGGTAGCATGGGGCTATGTTTTGAATTTGTGCTGAAAACCTGTTGATAATACAGGGATGTTTTTGTCGTCGCTGAGCAGTGCTTACACAGTCAAGGCCTTTTCTGCTTCTCACACCACCCCACCAGCGAGTAGGCTGGGGGTGCACAAGAAGTTGGGAGGGGACACAGCTGGGACAGCTGACCCCAACTGACCAAAGGGATATTCCATACCATATGATATCATGCTCAGCAATATAAAGCTGGGAGAAGAAAAAGGAAAGGGGGGACGTTCGGAGTTATGGCGTTTTGTCTTCCCAAGTAACCATTACATGTGATGGAGCCCTGCTTTCCTGGAGATGACTGAACATCTGCCTGCCGATGGGAAGTGGTGAATGAATCCCCTGTTTTGCTTTGCTTGTGTGCGTGGCTTTTGCTTTACCTATCAAACTGTCCTTATCTCAACGCACAAGTTTTCTCACTTTTACCCTTCCGATTCTCTCCCCATCCCACTGTGGGGGAGTGAGTGAGTGGCTGTGTGGTGCTTAGTTGCTGGCAGGGGTTAAACCATGGCAATGCAGCAGACCAGCCTGACCAGCCCTCACCAATGCAAGGACCCATTGCTCTCTCCTAGTCTGTTGTTCTCCCTTTCTAACATTTCAGAGAAGTATTGAACCTCTCTTGTAGAGGCAGAATCACAGAATCACTAAGGTTGGAAAAGACCTGTAAGATCATCAAGTCCAACCATCAACCCAACACCACCATGCCCACTAAACCATGTCCCACAATGCCACGTCCACAAGTTCCTTGAACACCTCCAGGGAGGGTGACTCCACCACCTCCCTGGGCAGCTTATTCCAGTGTCTCACCACTCTCTCAGGAAAGACATTTTTCCTAATATCCAGCCTAAACCTCCCCTGGTGCAACTTGAGGCCATTTCCTCCTGTCCTGTCGCTAGTCACTTGGGAGAAGAGACCAACACCCACCTCTCTGCAACCTCCTTTCAGGTGATTGTAGAGAGCGATAAGGTCTCCCCTCAGCCTCCTCTTCTCCAGGCTGAACATTTATTCTGATCTTGCCTCCCCTGCCATAAATTCCCATGTTTCCTTTAGTTCTTCTCAGTTCTTGTCTCAGAAATGGATGCTTCTAGAAAAGGAAAACTGGGAAAATGTGTGAGTTGTGAGCTTGACCACAGAAGGTTACAGGGATCTGTGTCTGTGCATGTACAGAGACCCCTGTGAGAAGGAGGCTTTGCCTCACCTCCAGTACAGCCCTCAGCAGAGGAACGGGCCTAAGAGATCCAGCTGGTGTGAAAGAGAAGCCAGCACAGAGAAGCAGCCGCTGTCACTAAGAACTCTCGGTCAGTGAGGGGGTCATAACTGGTGTGGGAGTATTCTCTTTCTGGCTAGTTTCATTAAGGATGGTTTAGGTACCACTTTTTTCTTTTGAGTTGCCAGCCCCAAGAGGCAAATAATTATTTTGTGGGACTTTGATCTGTTTAGAGCCAAGTGTATTGCTCTGCCGATGCTGTTAATTTGGAGGACTTCTCTAAAGGTCTGCAGCTGGAAAACATCTCAGATGTTGCCTGCTTCTCAGGGAGCCTTTGGCTCAGGGCCTGGCCAGCCGAGGTCTGGTTCTTTCTGAACTGGTTTCAGAGACTTTAAAATGAGGCAGAGCCCTCCCAGGAAAGTGGCTTGGGTGGCTGAAGTGTCAGTGTAAAGCCCTGAGGCCCTGGAGAAGGAAGTGTTTATCTTTAAGAAAGGAGAACAAAGATGTTTAGTACTGGACCAAAATAAAGTTTGCTGACATCTGGTGGGCGTGAAGTAAATGGAAGTTTTTAACGTATGTCCTGTTTCCTGACTTGGTGCCTGGGGAATGGCTTTTCTCCCAAATTGAGTCCCTTTCCCCATGACCACACTGATCTGAAAGCTCTGCTCTCTTTGCTTCTGGTTGTACCCTTGAGTGCTGGTCAGTTCTGCCAAATCTGGGCTCTAGGGCACATCCCAGGGACATGACAGTGTCCTTACACCGAGGTCCTAGGAAGGGTGGGTGCATGTCCTCTTCTGCACAGACATGTAGCATGCTCGCCTCCTGGGCCAGGTGCCTACTTATTGTAATGCAGCCCAACACCGCAAACAATTTGATGAAAACTCTTTGTTCATACTTCCCTGCTCTGGCCCATGTTCCTTTCTTCCCACCCATCATCCTTAAAAATGCTGCTAAGTAAGGGAAAGAGGCAAACTTTCTCTATGAGTTGGTGGGAGAGTGGATGTATTTGACTCAGAAGTGGGTACCTGCGAAGCCTTCCCAGGAAATCACCACTGGTGGGATGAATGTCAAGGCTGAGTGTGTCCCATGCATCAAACTAAGGTACTCTCAAGGATAATTAAGTATTTGCGGTATGGACCCATACAAGGATTTCCAGTCTGGTGTATTACCATAAGAGTGCTTTTAAAAAAATCTTGATGTAGTTGATTGGAGGTGACTTGTAGTGGGAGGAAAAGCAAGCTTAAAAGGCAGTGACTTCTGTAAAAAGATGGTGAGCTAATGAACTGCCTCCTGATTTTTTGATTCTTTTTGTCTTGAGAGAAGCAGGAGATTATTTGCATTCTATGAAAATATATAGTATTAAATGGAAGAAACATCTGTTATCACTTTCTTCTCTTTATGGCAAAAACTGTGGAAGTCCTAAGAACTCACTAACCACTCAGGTCAGAGGGGAAACACTATGGAAGACAGTAACAGTAATCTTTAATGAGAAGTTAGTCGTCAATGAAGTTAATAACCAGCTTTTTGAAGGGTTAGCACCATTGGATTTTTCTCCTAACAAGCCTGTCATTGACCGCTGGCACAAATTAATCTCTTTAATCCTGTTCAGTAGAAGTGATCTATGGCCTTCTGCAGCATGTTAGAAAGTTAAAGCCAAGCTCGATGGATTTGGCTTTTGCATTTACCTCTTTTAATCAGCACCACACCCACCAGGGCAAAAAAAATTGTGCAGGTGTGCATGTTTAAAATACTGAGTGCCCAGAAGGCCACAAAAGGCTTGGAAGGTTCAATAATATTCATTTTTAGTCTTTGTGTGCCAGCAGAGCTCTTGACCAGCTTTAGTTTTAATTAAGTTGGACAACAACATGTTTATTCCTGGTGTGATATGCTGTTGTTTGCCCATGCATGGAACAGCAGCTCTCAGTGAGAACATGAGCTCCCAGATAGCTACCTTGTTTAAAAATTATTAAGTTCTGTAGTCATGCACTAATAGATTAAATTATGAACTCTGCTGTATTACAAACATTTTGTGAGACTTTAATGCTTCAGTTACATCTTTACTGCAAAGGTTAAAGGATAGACATCATATTACATCAGCTGGGCTTTTGGCATTAAGGATTTATGTCTATAGAGATTAGCATCAGAAAGGAATTCTTGTATTGCAAGAACAGTAATTCAGCTGAACTTGGGTGCAACCAAATCTCTGGTTTAGGCTTTGGACATGATGAGCTTTAAAGTTTTCAAAGCAGAAAATTGATTATGAAAACAATCTTTACTTTATAGGTCTTGTCCATCAGAATTAACATTTTGAATATGACAGCTACTTTTGCTTAACACTCTTTACCCTGCTAAAATCCAAATGAAAGTATTATTCAAAAATAATTGGTATGCTAAATTACATCTAATCTTTCATTGTATAAGTCACTGGAGTAATTTGAAACAAACAGCAATTACAGTGCACTAAAACCCAAATGTCTCTTCTAACAGCAACAGACAGGGACAACTATTGTAGGATTTGATCTGGTTAAGATAGATAGTACTCTCAGATGGTCTATGGAAAACTAGGTCTTGAAATGCAAAAGGAAAAGGAAGTACGTAGGTCACATACAATACTGATGTCTTAATCAAAACGCAGTGGACACAACACTATAACAAACCAGAATAAATCATTCAAGGACTTGGGAAGCAGACTGAACATTGTCAAATCAGATTAAATGCTCCTAAGCCATGGCAAGAATAAATTTCTCATGGGAATTGACCAGAGTGATGCTAAATGAGGCCAGGATTAACCACATGTTCTTGCATCATGCAAGTAGCAATGGGCAACTTCAGAATTTTCATAATTCCTGTTTGCTTTGGATAAACAGCTGAAAGCTTTGATGACTGTGTGAAGATCATCCAAGTCATTTGAATCTGGAGGAATGAGCTGGAAATCTTTAAGAAACAGATTTTTCACATGAGATTTCCAGCACTACTAGCTCCGGTCTTAGGAAAAATGCTTTTAAGAACAGTTTCATAGTATTCTTGGTCCTATTTGGAAAGTATATTTAGGAAAAGAAACCTGCATATCTATCAGAATCCCAGTTTGGGTTCTAGAGATCTTAAATATTTAGGGAACATGATACCATTTGTTTCATTCTTACTTCTAGGAAGAATGTAACTGAGTTTCTGAGTAGGCTTGGCTTGGCTTATGACTGGCTACAATAGCAACTTCTGGTCAACCGTTTCATTGCATAAGCCATAGAAACATCTCTTACACCACCTTACAGTGTTAGTTGCAAAATGTGTGTTATTAATCTTTGGTTTCCCTATTTTTCAACTTCAGCCCCTGTAGGAATTCTGTGGGGGAGATGACTGACTTCCAGGTGGCTCGATGGTACTGCTGGGCCACAAAAATCCTTACTTCTCAGCTCACGATACTGTGACCGCTGCAAAGGCCATTCTTATTTCACTTTTACAATTCTTGCTCATCCGGTACTTTTACTCACCCTTTACTAGTCCAATAGCATAAAGAGTGTCAGGGAGGCAGTGCTGCGAGTGGCCAGTTCAGTTAATGGGACCCAAGTGCCTAGATCTGTGCAGCTGGCTGGGCTGAGACCTCAGCATCTCAGCACAACTGCTCACCGCTCTATAACACTTTCTCTGTCTACCCTATATCTATCTGTATAAATCATAATTCCTAAGACCAGAGCATTAATGTCTTTAGTTGAATAGGGATATTTGTTAAGCTGAAAAGTAAAAAGAAACAGTATTCCTAAAATGAGCATAAATTCAGTCCTGAGTAACAGCAGCAGCTCTTGGTAAAAGTGCCATACAGCTCCCAACCAGACCACCGGTAATTAAGACAATTCAAACATCTGGGAAGAAAATGGGTCTACTAAGTAATGAAAAAGAGATGAATTGGCAATGGTGGGACCTTAGTCACTGCCTATAGGGAATCTATGGGACTCAAAACTGATGATTAGACAGCTGAGAAAGTTTGTTGACTAGCTAGAAGACAAAAGAAAATGGGCACTATTCTAACTGAAAAAGGGTTATTTTGTTAATAGTGTAATTTCATAGAAAGCCTTATTGCTCCTGCAGTACAATCAAATGCTGGTTTTGTACAAAATTACCTTCTCAGATCTACACAATATATGTCTACTCATACTAAATGTAGAGAACTTCTCTTGACAATAATAGTTGTCCTTTGAATGTAGGAAGATCATAGTATCAGAACAGAGTTTCCTTGGAGAACTGCAAAAATGAATCAGACTTCCACATTCAAAAGCTATGCAGTCTCACCCTTTCTAAAATGTCCAGAAAGGTTTAAACCACTTTTTTCATTTTACATTTCATAGTTTTCTCTGTATATCTTTCCCTCCATCCCTCACACTCCCCCTCTCTCTGACTGTCTTTTTCTGTCTCTCTTCCCCCCCTGCCCCGCCTTTTTAAGAGTTCAGGGGCAATTCTTCTTCCAATTTTCCTTTAGCAGAATTTCAGGATAAAGATCCCATGCTGTAAATTTCAGCAATTCATAATTTATTTCTGAATTTCCATAAATAGACCACATTTTTTTCATGGATCACACCTATCACTTTCTGTAAGTTCTTTAGCTTTTACTATCCTTATAGAACTTACTGGCTATTTTTTGGACCTCTGTTGCTTTTTTCCATCATTATTATCAACATGTTGACATCTCTATTGTCAGTATGCAAACTAATTGTATGGGGTTTCCTATATTTTGTTTTGCTTCAATACATTCTGGAACAGAAGCTTCATTCCCTATAACTCAATGAAAATTATCTATCCTCTGAAAACATGGATTATACCTTTTGTCCTCCAACACAAGTCCAGCAGTGTTTTATTTCTGTTGGCCTAAACCAAGAGTTGCAGAGACATGGCATCACCCTGAACATTTTTTTTCCCTAAGGAGAGCTTAATGTCATCAGTAATACTATTGTCCTACTGCAACATTTGTGCTTTGTATTATATTTTTTGTCCAGCACCAGTATGCTTTCTCCATTTCGTTTGGGCTCCTTAAATCCTGAACCAATGCCATATCCAGAACCTATGCTCTATCCATTTTATACATAGCCCTTAACTAAAAACCTGTGTAAAGATAGACGAAATAGGTTTTTGCCCACGCAAGGGAGAAGCAATGATTAGTAAAAACCAAACCAGCAAACATGAAACATGGGCAAGGACAGTTTTCTGCTGCTGTTGGCTAAAGTGCAGTAACGATACAATTGAACTACATCAAGGAGATAGATAGGAAATTAATAGAGGAGAGTCTCAAAAGTACTTGTGCTGACATAAGGTGCTTCTAGCCAATTACTTCTGTGGACTGAAAAGGGAGGGATTGATTTGGATTTTGCTTCCATGGGAAAACTATTTTACTATAAATGTGGCTTTTTGTTAGTTTGAAAGTGAATCTTGGAGTTGAGAAAATCATAAAGAAACATATAAGGGAGGAAAAGAAGCAGTTGGACACGATGAGAAGGAAAAGTGAGAAGTGTGTATTGTACAGTTCTTTGACACATGCTACCACTTAGTTCTAGCATTTTAATGATATGCTTGCAGGAATATTTACCATATTCCTTCAAAGGGAGCAAAACTCTAATTTATGTGCCACAGCCATCTTTTTCAAGACTCAGGAAACCTGATTTTTTTATTTCTTTTTTTGTACTGGATGCTGCAAACAACTTGTGTGACATATATTATGATTTAATGATGCTCTAAAATTTCAATGCAACCAGTAAAATCCTTAGTTTGCCACCACAACCAAGAATAAACAGCAAGGCAAATAAGTGAAAAAGTACTAATTATATTAGGTAGTACACATTTCTATTAATTCAGAGGGCCTGAAAAAGCATTTAAAATTATGCCTTTCATGTAGGAGTCAATTTTGAAAAAAATAAACAACGACAACCTCTTCCATCAGAACAAATTATTAAGGTTTAGGGTTTTTTAACTGTTATCTCTACATACACATGTAACTGTACTGCCTGATTTTGTGGTAGCATTCCTGCAGATTGTTTTCAGAATCCATTTTTTAAGTCTAATATAGATGTTAATGGAGCCAATGTTCTAGAAATAAAGCACAAACGTATTCCACATCCCCGCTTTATCAAATATGTCTGGTTTTAATATTGATATATGATGTTTCTTTTCCTAAATGTTTCTTGTTTTTTTCAGCATGTGGCTTTCTTCCTTCATGATTCAGCCTGTCTGATCTCTTGTGGGATTTAAAGCATAGAATAGATACGTGCCCCTCAACATCTCCATGGAAGTGGAGTTGGGAGGGCGGAAAGGTGCAGATGCAGAAGCATTGCGGGACCAGACAACACAAAGTAGGGGTGGACAGAGACATGGAAGGTAGCACAGAGCAAGGCAAAATGTGTTTGCAAGATACAGTGATAGTTTTTGTGCCTAATAATCTTAATACTGTTTGTTACGGCATGAATATAGAAGGAAAACACTTGAATGGTATCTATTTATCTCTCACCATTAGTCAAAGACTAATTATTACTTCTCCTAAATTTATTTTGTAACAGGCTAATTCTGTTGTCTTCAGTTTATCGATCTACTTCATGCTGACGCAGGAAGAGATCAGCAAACCATGACTCAAAGCTTTCAAATATGTGCCTTGAAATAAAAATATGACCAGGAATCACATTAAAAAAGGATTTAAAATATGGGTTTTTACACTACAACCTATTAGCCTGTTCATAGAAAATGCAAGTGTATTTTGCAAGTACATTGCAAATGCATTGCACAAGTATATTTTAAAAAAGGCAAGTGTGAGATGAAGAAATAATTGAAACGATTGTTATGTCAATAAGTTTTGCATAAGTAAGTGGAAAGTTGTTGCAATTTGAATTCAATAAGGATTCCAGCAGAAGTGGAAAGTGCTGCCTTTGACTAAAGAAAGAAGCATCAGGTTCAAGGGACCTGTGGTATGAATGAAAAAAACATGGGATTAAATTTCAATTTCCTTGATAAGTCAGAAGGTTAAAAAATTTAGGTGGATTTTGCTGATTCTTCCAGGAAGAACGACGTTGAAAACTTATTATGAAGAATTGGGAGGATGGGCTGAAGAGCAAAGAAGGAATGCCAGAAACAGCCAAGACTGAAGAGAGACTATGAACTGATTTTGATGTTCTTTTCTTTCTTAGTAAAAGCAAACTCCACAGGCTATGTAATGTAGATGGTATTTGTGGGTCAGGCTGATTAATGTATCTGTTCAGACATATTTACTGTCAAAAATCATTAGGATAAACAGTATCCATGAATACACAGGGAATATTACATATGTATAAAGACTAACTAATGCAGAAATTAAAATTATTTAGGCTTCACAGAGGAAAACAGGTTATATATCAAGCTCCTGAAAAGAAATTTTGGGGAGGAGGGAGAGGGAAGGGTATAAAGCTACTATAATATTGACATACCAGCTTTGAAAAGGAACTGAGAAGCAGGCCATCTGCCAACATGAAGATCAGTATGAACAGCAAACAGGGTCCCAAGAAATATTATAAAAACCCCAAGAATTCTGTTCTAACTTGTATTTATCTCAATCAAGTGATTGAAAAACATTATTACAAAATTACTTGACAGACTTAACATTCCCAAAATATGTCATGAGTGAGGCTAAGGTCCTAGAGGAATTGCTTATCTGCACTGAAATAGAAAAGGCTATTCAGAGCTCAAGAGCTGGTCCAAGGCCAGATGGCTTTATGACAGAACCTTAAGACTTTAAAAGAGGAGATAACTCTTATTCTGAAAAGAGTATTCACATATATGGATAAACAGGCAATATTAGTTCCTACTGGAAAAATGGGCTGCCATAACTATTGTAGTGCCTGAACTACGACTTTTTTTGTCCATGGGGAGACCATGGCTGGAGCAAGAGAAGCTCATTGAGTGATGCTAAGCAACTTCATGTGTTTAAGCAGTGTATCTCAATAACTTTGATGTTTATTGAGTATGATTTAGAACAAATTAGAGGTTTTCTTCATACAATGTTGGAGGTAAACCGACAGGCAGGCATGCAGAAGACAGTTTAAAACTGACACTGAAATGTATCTGCTTCATCTGGCCAACAGAAAAGGTGAAGTTGCTTCTGTTTCTTTTGATATTAATTTTGCTGAATAGACTATTTTATTTGATCACTGTGTAATTCTGATATTGTGTAAAAGGCAGAAGACACATGAATTTTGATTTCCCTGCATTTTTACATCATGGAATTCACCAAAGGAGTTTGGCTAAGTTACTGTGTTTCTGTGCTGGTTAATAAAACAGCAGTGTAGATATTAATGAATGGACTGAATTTGAAGCAGAAAGAACTTCTATGGACAAGTGAAGGGAAAATATCAAGTAAAAAAAATTGAAAACTTGATAATAAGGTTTTTAATTGTGGAATTCCTTTATTGGTTTTAAAGGATAAAGCATTGGTAGCTTGTGCAGTCATGCAGACAAGATATAGCTGGGAGACAGAAGGTCATATGCATGAATTAATCCTTTCATCCTCTCATTCAGGTCCCTTCTCGGTGCCATTCAATACAGCCACAGCTGAGATGAGTATAGTTGCATTATAAATCTTGTATTTGCTTTCCTTTTGAACCAGGTACAAAACCACAAATATCTTTTTTTCTCACAACTATAAAGAGATATAAGTTTGAGAGCATCTTGTTAAACATGAGACTGTTGATACTTGAAAATGGAAATTTTGAAGAATGTGGTTGTTTGGGACCTTAACAACAAGGGTATATTCCCACTGTAATGCTCCAAAATTTACCAAGACAATGAACAACATTATTAAAAGAAGTACCTTACTGTGCTTGCTTAAGCTTTCCTCAAATCTGTTCTCTGAGACAAGACTGCAACCGTTTCTCATGTGTATAACAAAATTCCTCCCCATGCAGTACAGTGCGCATTGCTCTCACAGAATTTACTGCACTGGTCATGCACAATGCTCTTGGGTTCAAGCCGGCTTCCCTCTGGACAGTTGGGACTAAAGCAAATGCAAGGGGGTCTGCAAAGGCCTGTGCAGACAGACCCAGAGTCTCTTATTATAAATGCATAAATTCAACTACGAACTTCACAGAGATGCTTTAATATTCTGTGGTCTTTATTTTAAATGAGACAGTAGTTGAAAAATGCTCATGATTTGCAGTACAGAGAAAGCAAAATGGACCAAAGAGGACTTTGTAATGCACAGGCAAGACCAAATGAATATTCCTTCATAACCTCTTATTCTGCTCAAGTCCTTAAAATGGAAAAATTCAGAGAGAACCTTTCTTATACATCATGGTCCTTAATTTGGGGAAAGGTAGACTGTTTCTGGAGAAACTTTGAAATATATTACTATCTCCAATAGCAAATCACATTGTAAAGTTTATGTCCAGGAGAATTAAGGGACTGGAAATAAAAGATTTTTTTATGTGAACTATTAAAAACATCTCGTGTTTCTTACATATTTTGGCAGCATGTTTTGTAGAAGATTGGATATGCTGACACACAAAGTCACAAGGCATTTTGGAGCCCAGATCTCAAGGGATTCAATGAGACTTAGGCTCCTAAAAGCCTTTTGAATCTCAGTCCCACACCATATCTAACATAACAAATTTGCTATGTTTATTTTTTTTTCACTTTTAATCTTGGAATTACAGAATTGAGTGCTTGCAATAGTGGCAATTAAATTGGAAATAATTCTGCTTTTTTGACAATAATAGAAAAGCATAACCAATGCAAGTTGGAGATTTACATGGTTTATACAGGCCTAAAATTAAGCCTTTAGAACCTTTGTTAGCTTCAGGTATTGTGTGTCTTAAGTGTACTTAGCACCTTAACTTCCAACATTTGAGTTTGACGGTTTTCATCACCTCTGTCAGGAATTCCCCATATTTCATGACCCACGGGTGACAGATGAGAAACTCCAACTCACAGCAGCTGCACATCTCTGACTGTTCCCTTCTTTGATCGTTGTTCATTTGTTGCTACATTTCTTTTTTTCCCAGAGGTTTCTTTTGGCTTCTTAACAGATTTACCTGGGATTATTCATCATCTTTTACTCATTTTCAGAACAAAAAATCAGCCATTTGAGAGTCACTTAGTGCTAGTTAAACACCTGTTGCCTACAGACATTTAGTTGATTATCCTGTCTTTCATTTATTTCACCTTTGTTTCAGTTTCAGGAAGGATGTTGGCTTTGGACTAAGATACTGTTAAATCCACAGGTAGCTTCTAGTATTGTTTTCTCATTGTCAGATTCAAAACCAAATCTGGATAGATTATCTCTGCTATTTGTGGTCATGCCTGCAGTCCCTATGACTTTATCCCAGCTGTTTGGATGACACTGGATTATAGTCCTCAGTCCCCCTGGACACAGACAGCTAACAGGTATTTGTTCAATTTTTTACTTAAAGCACTTGAATTCAGAAACCCTCAATACTTGTATTATTAACTTCAGCTACTGGGGGACAAAACGATGAAACACCTATGAGGAGGATTGCACGGCTCCTTCTGGGAACCTGACGCCAGTTGCTGTGGTACAGCTTAGCACAGGAGGAATTAGTTGAGCCAAGGTATGTATTGAAGCAGGGTCTCAAAATTTTATTACAGATGTAGCTTTCATTAGTTCACAGCCCGAGACAGACTTAGGAGGGCCTGATGGATTGTGGACACTGTGCCTTGTGGAGGCCTGATCCCCAAGCACAGTGGTAAAAGCATTGCAACACATTAGTTCTTCATACCTCATGGCTTCAGTACTGCACAATAAAATAGGATCTACATTAGACACACATTTGCACAAAAAAGTTGAATTAAGAAGATACGAATGTTAGCATTTCCTACATACTTTAACTATACAATCACAAGATTCTTTTTAATATAGTTTTTGTTAAACTTCTCACTTCTTAAGGATTCCTTTTAAAATTCAAGACTCTATCTGAACCTCTAACCACTCAAATTTTCAGAAATAGCAAAGATCCAATCCCAATAGCACTTCCCTGAGAAAGTAACTTTTTCTATACCAAAAGAGCAATATATTGTTATTCTCCTCTAAAACTGGCTTAGGAGTATTGAAAAGGAGTAGACTGTCCCAACTGTGTTACCAGTGAACCCGATGCTCTCCGGCACACTGACGCAGTTGACTAGTTGAAGTCAAGGCACCGCCAGTGTCGGAGACAGTCCATCTTTCCTGACCCTCACTGAGTATTCTCCCTTGCTGTGGCTGAGCAAAATGCTGCTTTCTCTTGTTGCTGCACCAACACAGGCCAGTCAGGCCCTAAATTTTCACCTCCATGTCTTACCTCAATTGGCACTGTCTGGAGTAAAATAGGTAGCATTAGAAACAAAACAAAGGAACAACAACAGAAAATAATTTCTTAATCTAATAGCTGAACCATTTTCCTATTCTTAAGAAATAAAAAAACCCCAACCTTTTGACAAGAAGTAGGCCTTGACAGCTTTGGCACAATAGATGAAAGTTTGATGAGTGTAAACCCATGGAAATACAAGCCTAGAATAAATTTCTTGCGTCATTATCACTTTGTTACTTTGCAACCACGTACAAGCCTGTACCAGTCACAGGGGAGATGCAGTATCTAACCCTCTATGCCTTTCAGTGCTTTGGCTGTATTAGCTAGTGTTAAAACATCACCCATAAAGACTTTAAAAGCATTCTTCAAGTAAAGTTCAGGTGTAGGGCTGTCTATGCCTTTCCACAGAAGGTGTAGAAAGTCCTCCCCAAATTCTTGGGGAAATCTATTCATCAAGTGCCCACAGAGACCAAAGGTGCAGACTCAGTATTGTTACTAGTAAGACATGTACATCTAGTCTTCCTCTCTGCTGTACTCCACATGCATATCAGGTAAATCACATTTCCTACTGAAAAATAATCTTTTTTCCCTGTTCACACTTAATCTTGTGTGGGACCACTGGCCATCAGTATCTTCTGTCTACTTTACTTGTGGTATTTCCTATTGTCTTTTCTCATGAAAGTATTCTGTTCTGAAAAATAAAGCAAAAATATATGTTCCTAACTCCTCTTTTGCCTTCGGATTCTCCAACAAAATTTTCTAATTGTGTAATAAACAAAGGCAGGATACTTTGACTCTAAAAATTTTCCAGCCAGTTTTCAGAAAATCAGTAGGTGATACTGAGATTTGACAGAGAGTCTCTAACACTGTTATGTTAACAAAGGTTTCTAATTTGATTCAAGAACATAGTTTAACTGAGGGACTGGGATCTAAACAGAGTCCTTTAGATTCCTGTGTTGCGTATGTGTGTTTCTGTACCACTGTTACCTCTCCATTGTAAGAAAAAAGGAGTTTCCCCTTGTATTCAAATTTTTTATGTGTAGAGTGCGGGTCTTCTTATTCATCTAATCCCTTTCATACTAGAATAGTGTAATGACCCTTACTGGTAAAATGAAGGTTCTTTCTCTTTCTGGTGAGAATGATAGTAGTCTTCTTTTAGAAATAGCAATTTTTGTTTCATTGGAGAACTTGGTCCTGAACCTACAAAGTCCAAAAGTCACAGAGTCCAAGGCTACACTCACACTAACAAGATGCTCAAAAATTCAAGTGACAAGATATTAAAATTTACTGTTTCCCTGTCACAAACTGCTTACTATCATTATTTCCCCACAATTACCTCCCATTTGCTTGCAGTGACTTACAGAAAAACTTTTTATTTCTGTATATGTAGTTACATGTAAAAGGGGAGTTCTGATTATTACTAACATATGCTAAAAAAGGCCATTTAAATGCCTATATAGGCTGTTTTTCTTTAGTTCTTAAGGTAGTCATTTATGCCTGTGATCAAACACCAAATGAAAACTTCAAATAGCTACTCTGTGTGAAAAGTAATGGAAAATAGGATCCATACTTGCTTGCATTTTCAGGAACCAATGGTCTTAGAGTACATTATTTTAAAGATATAGGAACAGATTAATTTTACTATAAATAATTACTATAAATACTATAAATAGCACTGGAAACTACTAAGCAACACCTACAGCCTAAGGTAGCACAACCCAGTTCTTGAAATTGCTTTTATACACACACTTAAGTCACTGTCATCTAAACATATGCCTGAAGCTGAGAGTGTAGATGTGCTTTGCTTAATTTTTTTATTTATAAATAGGGATGTTTATGTATACATATACACACATACATGCACACACACATGTATATGTGCATATCTGTATCTATCTATAGATGAAAAATTTGGACTTTCAGGGAGGTATGTCAGAGTACAAACTGAGAGCACATCACACCATTGATATTGAAAAACTGTTCCAGTTTCTTGGCAGGGCTTAATATATCACCTGGAGGGCAGCTCCACATCCTCAGCTCTACCAGAACCTGAAAACCATTGGCAAGAGGGTTTACCTGTACTAGGGCATTGCTTTTCCAAGGATTGTGCTTCTGAGCCTAATGTCATAATCTGTGATTCCTCAGTTATTTAGGGAGGACCCCAGAGCTCAAGGGCACTGCAAAGGCCAGGAGTAATCATTTTCTGTCTCTTTAATCTTTACTGAGTCAAACTTTCAAAGTGAAGAAAATGCACGTAAGCTCCATTACCCTTAGTCTCCCCTTTGTCTCCATTTGCCTCTGCATGTATTGACCCACTGCAATGACAGATTAATGGTGACATTAAATGAGGTATTAAATTTAATCTTCTTTACTTGATGTAGCAAAAGTTCCCTTTCCAAATCGTCTTTCTTTAATTTTGGCTTCATGATTGCCATTTTTCATTCGCTGATTTTATTCATGCTAGACTAGGCCAGTGACCTAAAACTGCCAATTGAGAAGTGAAATGCTAATCACATTTCTTCAATTGAAAGCATCAGTGTAAAAGCTTCCCATGCATTATTTACATTAATTATTTTCTGTCTCAGGGATTCTCCTGCTTCCTCCTAAATCAGTTCAAACAAAACCAACAAAATGGCTTATTTTGACTCTAAATGTTTATTACAGTCCTTCCAATTGACAAAATCCATCTATAATTGCTTATTCCTACTTGTCTTACAAAAATTCTGGCTTTAGGAGGCCACTTGACTACCCAATGGACTTATTAGCCATTTAAGAGCTATCTCCCAAGATGTTATGTAGTGTTTTCTTTCGTTATAACGTATTAAAGGGCTTTAGTGTTTAGTCTTTAGGTAGGAAGATTATTAACAGTTTCACTATGGCTTATACAGTGGTAGTGTTGCTAAATGATGACTTCTAACATGAAAAATGAGTCAGCAGCAAAGACTCATTATTAATATGCGCACTGCCACAGGCTATATGAATTGACTCCCCATTAGTTACTTTATATAAGACTTTCCTATCTAGTTTTTAGTAAAATCAGCAGCTTTTGCTAAACTGTCAGAACTGGGTTTAGTGCAGGACTTCACATTTTTTCCTAGAATAAAAAATAGCAAAAAGAATAAGATGGCATTAGTTGAAATTTCTTTGAAAAAATATTTTAAAATAAAAACCATTGCTTAATTTGAATTTTTTTGAGAAATTTTATCAGTTTCAATAAAAGTATTCCTAGAATGATTTCTCAGCTGTAGGACAATTATCCTTGTGATGGCATGATTCTAATTCTGCTGGATATATTGTGTCCTCAGTTCCTACCAATGGAAATGTTCACTGAAACTACTCAATTTATCATACCACATGCCAAAACCCCAGAGGCTCAAGCCTAGGGTATACACACTGTCCTTATTGTATAAGCTCTCTAACATTGACTGTGCCCTTTGCTTTCAAGTGTGTTTCAATACCAACACCATCTTGCAAATTTTCAGTGCTTCGCTATAACATGAAACTTTATCTGCAAGAACTCAGTATATGTCTGTGGCAGTAGACATAGGCATTAGAATATTTTTATTTAACATATCACAGGCTGAATGCTGCTTGCTTCTGACTGTGATACTGGCTTTTAGTCACCTCATCTCATTTTATGTAAAAGCTTAGTGCCAAAGCATTCTTTATGGAAGCATGCAATTTATTTTAAATGAACTGTATTTTAATAGATCTACATTTATTTTATCAAATACCAGTGAAAGGCAGCAGATTATATGCACCTAGCTGCTGAAATAAAATAAACCAAAGAATTAAATAAAGGACCGATGTTTCAAGGAGGATATTAAAACAGATTTTGGGAGCATCAATCATTCAGTGATGTAAACATGAAAGGGCTTATTCTTTGATCGTGTAAATCCAGAAATTATTACGGTGCACTCACTCTGGTTATTCTCTCGGGGGTCATTCACAAACACAGCAGCTTCCATATAGCATCATTGAACCCAGGGAGTAAACTCCAGGGCACATTTCAATTAGAAAGAAGCAACATATCAGGGGTAAGTCAGGAGGCAGTTATGTCCCTGGCCACTGTCTGGCCACATTGTCGGTTTGCCAGTGCCTGTCCTACAAGAGGAGAGTAAGAGGCCATCCGTGCCGCTGTCAGGCTGCTAGGAAAAAAGAGCACATCCCAGTCTCTCCTTAGGAAACAACAGTGACTAAAAAAGGATTGCAGTGAGCCAGAAGCTGGTCTCTGCTCCTCCCCTCCAGAGATAAATTCAGCTGCTAAGGAGAGGTGGATTATGACGGAGTGGTCGAGTGGTGTTGTGCAAAAAGAGTTGCCTAGTTCTGTTAGGGACACTTTTAAGATCAGATGAGATCTAAAAGCTTCAGGTTAAGAAGGAAACCTTTTTAAGTACTTTGGTGAACAAAACCATGTAGCCTGTGGCACTAAAATATTACTGCCGTCCACACCTCTCTTTCTGGAAGGTAGCTTTCCTGTCTCCTCCTTGTCCCTCACTACAATAGGATCTGAATCAGCAGCCTTTCATGACAACTTTATCCTTATGGTACTGGGGTAAATTCTCTTTTTTTCTGTAGTAAACTGATATATGGGAGGCCAGACGAACGTTTTGAATATGAAAACTTGTATGTTGACAGTGTTAATGGTTACAGCATTCTCCTCTTGGCTGAACACAGTACTGTACTAAATGTGATGGCGGCTCCATTACAGCACCAATGTTACCTTCTGTTTTTCAAACTTGACTATATGTAGAAGTCAGCAAGAGATGACAATATTCTATTTAATTAAATATTCTATTTCGGGCAGCTTGACTATGTGAAGTTTCTAACAGGTCACTTTGCAAGCACTCCTCTCCTCAGCCATATGATGGTCAGCTTACATACTACCTTTTCAGGCAATTTTCCCATATGTGAGGTCCATTCATGAACTGGATAAACTGTCTGAAAACAATAGAACACAATTAATTGAGAACATGTACAAAGTCTAAGATGTCTAAATAAAAAGAAGAGTTAGAATGAATAAGGTGGATCACAGACTGAGTAGTAATCAACGGTGTCATGTTGCTTCCAAAAAAAGAAATCTTAAGCTGTCTAAAGAGTGTGTAAAGCTCAGAGTATTTCCATTTTAATAAGGCCACAGATGAATTACTGTGTTTGAGTTACTTGTGACCTTTTAAAGAACCCTGAGCAGACAACAAGAGTGGATCAGAGGTCTAGAAAAAAGGAGTGTGAAGAAAGATGGAAAGACCTGGAGTTGTTTAATTTAGAGGACAATGCACAAAGAAAAGTTGTAGTAACAGTCTTCAATTATATAAAACCCTGGTTGCTACAAGTTCAAAGGCAATAGACTTTTTCCAAAGGATAAGACAGGAAGTAACAAACTTAATTTGCAGCAAAGAAGATCTAGATTAGATGGTAGAGAAAATATGTGCTGACTATAAGGGTGAGGATAAACGGAATTCATTGCCTGAGAAGGCGACAGAATCTACATCACTGGAGATTTTACAGAAAAGATTAAAAGATTACCCATCAGAAATATCTGACATTTAGTTGGCTAAAAGTCTTCTGAAGATCTTTCTGGGTTTACTCAGAGTTTCTGATTTGGAAATGCTGGGTTCAGGGAGACAGTCTAGAAAAACATACATCACAGAAAGAGCAATGTGCTCTTCCACCTCAAATTTTGTCCCCTGTGATAACTGAAAAAAAAAAAAGAGCAACGTAGATTTTCCATCTGAACAGTAGAGCAATAAGGACTGCTCTATTGAGAGCAGTGACTGACTTTCTCAGTCCAGCTGGTCTTAAGAATTCAGTCAAAGCAGATGTAAACCATGAAGACGATCCCAATGTTCTGATAGAGAAAAAATGGATCTTTAGGATTAATCTTTAAGATTAATTAAGACCAGATTCATTCATGCATGAACATTTTACTTTGGGAGAAAAATGCTGATAGATGAGAACAGAAACATCCAGCTACTAGCTCCTCCTTAATAACATTTTTCTATTAGCTGATATGTGTTAAAGAGCTCTTAATCCAAAGCTCCCACTACTCAACCTCTCAAGCAGACCCTTACAATCCCACCTCTGTTAGAGGAAGCTACCCTCACTTTCAGGTGAATCTTATTAAGGGGGCTGTAGAGAACCTCCTTTAGGTGTAAGGTATTAGCTGCTAAGCAGGTCAGTTGTCCTCTTGGGAAATGCAAAGCTAAGATTATGAAGATTAAAAAAAAAAAAAAAAGATAATAATAGTTAAAAACCACCAAACCCACAATCCTCAAAATGTTTTGTTCTCCCTAAAGTTTGATATTGTGAGAATGTTTTGCAGTTTTTGTGATGGTTTAGAATTGCATTAAGGTATTCAGATAGAAATAATGAAAGAAAAGCTGCTGCATACTTTGTACATCTGTATCTATTGTGTTCTAAAGCTTATTATGTTACTTTTTCACTCTCAGGATATTCTACTACCTAAGCTGAATTCAATATTTATTATAGAAAGAAAAGCTACATATTTTAGAGTGTAAATGATGAAGTTTAATAAAACAAACTGTAACTCTAAAATCTCTGGAAACCAGGAATGTTCCTAAAAGGGTTTGGGGGTGGAAGGAGAACTCCTCTTTGTAGGTCTGAACTAAAGTTTCACTGAAGAAAATGATCCTATCTTATTCTATGCAGGGTAAGAATAATTTCACTTATTATCTGTAAATTTTAGAAATCTGAAATGTAATGTTCATGCCACAATACTGCATGTTGTGTAGCTTAGACACACTATTGTGAATGCCCAAATCTCACAGAGAACTTCAGGAGAATTTTCCCTCCTTCAGGTGCATGTTTTGACCTTCTCTGAAAGAAATAATGTTTTTGGTGGGTTTTTTTTTTTTTTGCTGGAAGTGCTGTTTGGTATGATGAAATATCATTACTGGGATCTATCACAGAACTGGCCTCTATCATACAGGGTTTTTTAAGCAGAGGGATTAACAAACATTCTTCAGTCTGTAGGGGGAAGGCAATATTTTTGGGGAGTATACTTCTTTTTTTTTAAAAAGGTATCATCTTGAGACATGTGGTATAGAAGAAGGTTTACCAGGCAGAAGAGTGCTTATTCACCCAGGATGTTCCCTTTGGTTTCAAAAGCACATGCGTGTGCCAACACTCTGACTATCACGTGCTGAACTGGTGGCTCTAATGAGCCTGGCTGTCCTGGAGATGCCTGACATGTATGGAAACTTCTGATCTGGGACTTGCAGCAGCTCCCTTGTAAGACAGTGTGGACAGGGAACACACCGCCTTTTTTTGAGCCATAAGTTTCTCCCAGGAGAAAAAACCTGTGGTGCAATGGAGAGGGGCTGCTTGCCTAGAAAGGGAATTGCTGAAATCCTTTAGGGAAGGCCCACTTACCCTTCTGACAGACTATGTGCTGTTGAAAAAGACATTACCTGACAATCAATAGCTGATGCTTCTGCTCCTGGCCTTCACTGCCTTTTATCAGCCTAGAGTCACCCAGAGCAAGTGCAGACTGCTAAATCTTTCCCATCAGGTTACTTACTCAGCTGAGGTGGGGAAATCATGCATCTACGGGGACCTTGGAGGCTGTGGAAAGCAGCTACCCAAGTTCTCCTGGAAAACTCCATGGGGCAGAGCCAGCTCCCGGGACTTGGTGAATGCAACCCAGGGTTGGGGAAGGGTCCTGTTTATGAAGCCCTCAGATAACTGGGGGATGGTAGGTTGGCTCTTCCTTCAAAGAGAAGAGCCTCTCCAAAGGGGCTGAGGGTCTTGCTGGCTTCTGGCATCAAGAAAGGTTGTTTCCTTATCTAGACTGCCTTATTTTCCTTTAATGTTATTCAAAATAAAAACCCATTTAAAAGAGAAACTGCCGATGCTGGAACAGTTTATTTACCTACCCAGAGGAATTAAGAGCCTATAATATGTAATTCAATGTATGCTAGGGTCCCTTTTGCTGATAGACATAGTAAGATGCTTATAATAATGGTTGCTTTTTCCTTATAGAAACTAGTGAATGAAATGAGAAGTTTAATGATATCATCTTGTTACTCTATTGCCTATAGACTGTAAGCCTTGGATTCATAATTGCATTAAGAACCATAGCTTATGCTGATCATTAACAAGGAAAATGTCACACTAGAGATTCATTGTACTAAAGACCAGTTAAATTACAGTATGCATATGCACATTACAGATATTATGATTCATTTCTCGAAGGCTTTAAAACAGTATAGTTAGAAGAAATTACCTTGCCTATTTCTCTCAGTGTAAAACTAAAGCCTGGAAAAAGATTACATAATGTTTGTAGTATTTGACTTCTTTCACTGTAAAAATCTATCTTTTTCCTGTCACTCCCAGCTCCAATTACTCTGCCAGTTTTCCAGTAATCGACAGTAAAAATGTTATGGAGGTAGACCTATTAACATGTTTTTGCTCAGCGGAGCAGTATCCCTCCTTGGCTATTTGAGCAAAATAACAAGAACCAATGTCAAAAGTGGATACAGTGTCAGTGAAGGTGCCTGGAAAAGAACGAAAAATTTAAAACAGGAAAGCACAATGTTCTACTTTGGCCTGCTATGCTGAACTGTTTTATTTAGCATTTCTACTCTAGGAAGCTTACAGAATAAGTACAAAGAAGAATGGAGGATAACAGCATTGAAGGTACTACATATACACTCCTCTCTTTTGGACATGAAATAGATTGAACAGTTGATAAGACGTAATTAGGAACCCATCTTGTAGTTATGCATTCATATGAGAGAAGACTGCAGATCAAGGGTCTACCAAATAATTAGTTTTTCTTAAACATGCGCCTAATTAAATTGCAAGATACAGCAACTCTGATTCTCTCCCTAATGTGCTACTTCAAGGGTCAAGGAATAGGGCTTCAGAGAGATCCTCCTTCTGAGAAATAAATGCATTCCTCTTTTCCTGAGCATTACACAACAAATTTACTAATTAGTCAGGACAGATAATTGCTCTTGTTCATTTTGAGAGAGCCTGTTATTGCTGGTGTTTTGTCTGTGGGTGTGGTTTTGTTGTTTTTATTTTGTTTTGATTTTTAACACATTGTTATCTCCAATAGTTGCCCCTTACCAGTCTTTGCCTGGGCAGTTGTTACCCTGGATGCGAGCACTGCAGCAAAGGAACTGAAAACATAATCCATGGGGAATAAAGATGGTGTGGGATCCTGGCTTTCCAATAAATAACTCTAAATAATGTATCAAAACAAGGCTCAACAAGGCCAAGTGCTGGGTGCTGCACTTGGGTTACAACAACCCCATGCAACGCTACAGGCTTGGGGAGGAGTGGCTGGAAAGCTGCCCAGTGGTAAAGGACGTGGGGGTGATGATTGACAGCAGTGTGCCCAGGTGGCCAAGAAGGCCGACAGCATCCTGGCTCGTATGAGAAATAGTGTGGCCAGCAGGAGTAGGGAGGTGATTGTGCCCCTGTACTCGGTGCTGGTGAGGCACTCGAATCCTGTGTTCAGTTTTGGGCCCCTCACTGCAAGAAGGACATTGAGGTGCTGGAGTGTGTCCAGAGAAGGGCAACGAAGCTGGTGAGGGGTCTGGAGCACAAGTCTTATGAGGAGCGGCTGAGGGAGCTGGGGTTGTTCAGTCGGGAGAAGAGGAGGCTGAGGGGAGACCTTATCGCTCTCTACAATCACCTGAAAGGAGGTTGCAGAGAGGTGGGTGTTGGTCTCTTCTCCCAAGTGACTAGCGACAGGACAGGAGGAAATGGCCTCAAGTTGCACCAGGGGAGGTTTAGACTGGATATTAGGAAAAATTTCTTTACTAAGAGAGTAGTCAAACACTGGAACAGGCTGCCCAGGGAAGTGGTGGAGTCACCATCCCTGGAGGTGTTCGAGGAATGTGTGGACGAGGCATTGTGGGACATGGTTTAATGGGCATGGTGGTGTTAGTTGATGGTTGGACTTGATGATCTTACAGGTCTTTTCCAACCTTAGTGATTCTGTGATTCTGTGAAAAAAATGTTCAATGGATGCTTCTGTGGAGCCAGAAGAGTAGGTTTTGCCAGAGAGAGAACCAGGAGAGACCCTCAGCTTTGCCCTCTGGAATTTAGTCTGAACACCAAAGACTGCCTGAGATGAAGGCAGGGATGGAGCACTGGGCACTGTGTCTTGAGATGTAGATATGGATTAAAAAAATCTTGCAACAAAACAGACCTGAATTTTCTTATCCCAGAAGTGGGTCAGCTTCAAACTGGCTTTAGGGGAATGTATAGCCTTTTCTCTTAGAGTGTTTTAACACTCTATAACAATGTGTAGCAGGTTCAGACAAGCATATAAAGCAGAATTAACATTTGCTTCCTGACCCCTATATTGATTCGTGCTCATCAAATTAACAATCCTATTCAGCTAATCATGTGGATATAGTTTATTTTGCTGTGCTTTTGTTTCACTAACCAAAATATATGTAAATTAGAGAAAAAAAAATCTTTACCTGCCCTTTATTACAAAAGGAAATAATGTGTCTAAAAGTTTCAGCAAATAGCAAGACTTTGGAGGCTGCTGAGTCATAATCCTGGTACTGAATTTGTTTCCCATCTAGGTATGTGGATAAAAACTTGATTGTTTCTGATAGTATATTTTGTGGGAGCCACCGGATTGAGGGTAGAATTTGAAGTTTAGATTTAAAGTTTACACTCTCTGTTATTTTAGGTTTACAGTAATAAATGCAGGTGTTTTGCTGGAATTTCCAATGCCCTTCTGAGTCAGTTACTGTTCAAAGGCAGTCCTAATAATTAGCCAAAATTCTGGGATATTTTTTTAATTGCATTGAAAGGACAGATTTTTTTTTTATTTTTTTTTTTTAAATGGATGTCCATCAGTAAACATTTTGACTGTCTTTTGGGGGATCCTGCAGCTCTTTCAGTTCGTTACACTTTCCATTAGGATAAAATCCTACCAGTAAGAATCTGCCTTGGATCACAAAACCACACAACTGTGTACCATGAATACATCTGCACACACTTTTTCTAGGTAGAGAGGACAGCACAAGGCACAGTTATGTTTTAAGGACCAATTTATAGTTTCTCTTTGGACTGGTGCTGCCTATTCCTGTGTCTTTCTGCAGGCTTATCAGCTCTCAGTGATGCCTCATGTCATCCTACTCATGGCTACTTGTTTAGTATCATCCTTTCATCTCGAGTCTAGTCAGCTGCATGCTGCATTTCTGTTTCCTCAAGAAATCTAGGTTTATATAACATTGACTTTTTTTTTTTAAATAGATTTTTTTTCCATTTCTCCATGCTGAACTAACTCCTAAAGAACAAATAGATGAACTGCATGAAGGCTGAGATTACCTTCCACTTTTCTCCCCAGTAATTATTTGTGAGCACTCTGCTATACTAGCACACTGCTATACTAGACAAAGTTCATAGCAAAAGACATGAAAGTTGAAGGAAGGCATATGGGGGTGAAGCGAAAAGTTATGAGATACTACAAATGCAAGTAAATTGTTCTGAGTTTCCCCTTCAATCTGTTTGAGGTCAGATTGCATGTACTTTTAAGCTAATCTAATTTTTCACAGAAATTTCGTTACGATTTTCATTTAAACATATTTTTATTTAAATCTATGCAGAAATTCAGCAGATCATTTGGACTCGCTGTCATTTGTTCTTTTGAGTAAGAAATTAATTTTCTCAACATTTGCAAGTTTATTCATCAGTCTTAATTTAAATTACTAAAAATGTTAGAACCTTTGAAGAAATTCAGTATCTAGATTACTCATTTCTCTGACCTAACCGACTAATTCTGACACTTCACACTTTTTGTATAGAGACAGTTAACTTTAATCCTTTACAAAGGTTATTTGGATAAAAGTAGGATCCAATTAACCTACATTATTAACAATTGCATCTTGCTATTCATATAGGTTATGAATAGACTCATTAACAAATCTGATAGGATCGCTGTGACTGAGTATGCACCATGCAACTCAAGCTATTGCTATTTTTTTACACCAGATTATAATTTTGTTATGATAATAACTTGGTGACTTGATGAAAAGTATTATATATACAGAAATACATGCACTAAGGGCTCTTGTTGGTTACCTGCTCAGGTCTTGCTACTCTGTGAAGGCTCTGCAAGCGTATCACCTCCTGAAAGATTCCCACAGCTTTAATGTCTCAGTTCTGTCTTAAATGCAAAGGGCATCAGGGATACTTGAGAAAGAGCACAAAATGGAGGTCCAAAGACGTGAGGACTCTGGTATTGCATCTTCTCTGAGGCACCCACCATGTGTGATGCCGATCCTGTTAACAAAGCACTCAAAATGTGTGAGTTCATACAGAATGGTGCCAAAAACACTGCACTGCAACTCTTTAACTTTATCCAAGCAACTCAAAGGGTTGCTAAGCTGTATTTTTTACTGGAGGTCTCCAGCTGCTGCTGAGGCTGGACTGTTCCATTGAATTTACCCTTAAAACAGAAATGTTTACTGTATGCATGTGAGACTACTGCCAAATAGTTTCTAGTTGCCTGAAACTGTCGTGCAGTTGCACTCTATGGCAATACCTTCTTAAGCATAATACTTGCCATATTAAATACATACTTATTTTTTTAAAAGCCTATTCTCAGACATATGTAAAATAGAATTACTGACTTGTGTGTGTTCGTATGACAGGGCTATTTTAATTATTGCAACTGCAATACTTGAAGATAAATTTTAGAGTAAAACTACAATGTATGTCTGAGTTACACAACTGTAATTCTGTAATTCTGACCTATGGTCATGGTTTGGTTTTTTGTTTGTTTTTTTTTCAAGGAAGATGAGAGTGGGGGAAAGGGAGGAAAAATGTACAGGATTTATTAAGATTGTATAATCAGATCATAGCTATCTCATTATTTTGCTGATGTTTGCACTGATACTAATGAAAATGCACTAGTGCAACCTACTAATGATAATGTATTCTGCTTTCGCAAAGCTTTAACCCCCCCCAAAAAAAAGAAAAAAAAAAGTCTGCCTTTTATGTGGAAATGTATTCGCAGTCCTAAAATATGTATCCTTCATGCTTCAGCAGAAGAGTCTCCAGAAGAGGAACTGCTGGTGTGCTTTCAGGGACACTTACTGGGACCAGCTCTGCTGAACCCTGAACTAAACTTTAATTTAACTGGAGCTAACCATGTAGTAGAGTTACAAAAGAAATGGAATTGGAGTAATCAGGTACTATGTAAACAGCAGAACCGAGTGTACTGAGAATATTTGTATCTGCACTGCATATTGTGTGGTGCTGTTTGGTGTATTACATAGGCAGGATAACTTTGCTCTTCTAGAGAACCCAATGCAAAATTTCTGGAAGTAGGCTGTCAATTAATACAATCAAACTAGCAGAATCTGGACAAAGTATGAGATTAATTCCTATCTGTCAGTCTTTTCAGCTATAATTTCATACCAAATTTGGCTGCAGGGATGTGGCATCACCGTCTACAGCTGTCTCAGAGTGCTTCATAAAGCAAAGTCAGAAGGTAGATGCCTGTCTTCCAGATCCCACTTCTAGCTTTTCCCCTTTCATACACAACAGTAATCTCAGCAATGAATCTTTTTTTTTTAATGTGAGATAGATTAATGCATTAATGCAGGCATTCCTTTGAGTGGAAACAAAATTCCTTGAGGCTGCTTTGCCAAAATTATTCCATCTCTCATTAAAAGAAAGACTGGTCCATCAAGGTCATTGTCAATGTGAACTAATAAAGTAATAAAGCAGGAGGCTGATACATGTCTGACCTTTCCACAAGGTCCACAATTGAAAAAACAGGAAGAACATCATAGACAAGGAACAGATTGCACAGAATTTTGTACCTTTAAAAAAGTTCTTTCTTTGAAAGGATAAGTAGCCTTGCACAGTCTTACATAGAACACTTCGATTTTAACAAGATTAAATATATTTGGAAAGTAATGTATGCAGCTTACTTTATAGCCAGTTAATATTTGTTCCTTTTGCAAGATGGAGAAAATAAATTTTTACAGAATTCACTTCTGTTGTCAGTGCTAGAAAAAACAGGAAAATAAACTTGGATCTCAACAGACAACTTAATTATGTTATCAGTGTTTATTTACAAACACAATTTTCACCAGTTTTGAAGTCTGTCCAATTTAAATTCATATTTTCATCCTGAAAAGGCAATTTCACTACAGGAATCCCACATACGACAGGGAAAGAGATAGTAAAGAGAGTTAGTATTACCCTTTGATTTCTAAATACCGTGCTCAGTATTTAAGCCCCATCAAATGAAAATAAGCTGGAGGATGTCAGTCCAACCCCTGTTTGTGGATATTGCAGAATCATTATATAGTTCAGCAGTTTGGCAAAAGCAGCAGTCTCTGCTTGAAAGAAGCCCAGAGAATGAAACAGAATAGGTCCCCTTGCTTCGGACAGAAATGTGTGGTAGGACCATATAAAGAAACATTTACTGTGGCTCACCTGCCCTGCTAGTGGCCCGGGATCTCTGCAGTGGTGAGGAGGGAACCAGAGGCACGTCAGCCCAGATGGAGCTTTCTGAAGGTCAACTTTATTCTGCTCCCCCTTCTTACCCTGCAAAGCTGTGCTTAGTTGTTCCTATAGTGTTTATGACTCCTACTGTTGCGGCTTATAGTGCAACGTCAAGATGAACTCTTAATTTGTAGCCCCTTGAGTACAGAGGGGAGATGTGAAAGTGTGGTTCTGCTCGCCTTATTTAGCAGTCTGCAAAAAGAGACTGAGAAGGGATTTCTAATTTGCTTTTGAGTTGAGAGGAGGCCTGTTTAAGCCTAAAGCTGTTTTGAAATGGTTTGCAGAATAAAAGCATACTGATGGGTTGCAAGCACATATGCTACAACTTTACTTCACAAGAGGTTTGTTATTTCACAGGTGCATTTTGCATATAAAGTTTGCATAGGGGAAAAAAAAGACAAAGAAAAGGACAAGTAATTAACTCTATTCCCTGCTCCTTCAAAAGGCCTGTTCTGAGGTAACTCGGGAAGTTCATTATAAGCCTGCCTCTTCCATCCTTGTTAGACTAGCACTTTACTTTTCATGTAAGCAGACTGAGCTTGTCATTTGTGACAGTGGAGCCATCTGCAACCTTTTCTGTGTCCTCTATTTTTTCCCTCAGCTTCACTAGCTCAGGTAGAGTCTACTTTCATTTCCATCACTACAGGCACAACTATGATACCAAGCTTTTTCCCTAAGCCTGAGACTCTAAATTGGATAAATTTTGTTTATAACTCCTGACAGTATTATTCTCAGGGAAGCAGATTATTTTAGAGCAAAGAGCGTTGGGTTGTGAGCTATTGCTTCAGGCTGTCTGCAAACTCCGGAAGACAACAGCAAGTTGTCTCATTATGCTGTGAAGCTTTTCTTGACGTCCCTGAAGAACAGAAAACTACAGACTGATTAAAACATAGACCACAGCATTTTTATTTATTTATTTTAAAAGGAGCTTTACAGCATGCAAACTTGCATGACACTCTGTGACATCTTCAGGTTGTCTAATTCTTTTGGCATGGTACCAGCTGTTGGCTAGCAGACTGTGAAGACCTGCAGTCAGCTAGTAATAAACACTGGAAATGCTGTCTCCCAGAAAGACTTGGGAAGGATTTAGACCTTCTGAATATGGCTACTAGTGCTGATACCATAATCCGGATTTTGTAGGCATGTACTATTGTTCAGGCTCTCCTTTTATTAGTTCGTGTAGTTCTACAATACCTCAGTAAATCTTTTTCATCTTTTCTCTTTAAACCTCTTAAAAAGTAAAACTCTTTCTCGGTCAGCCCTCAGCCTTCTATTAGGAAACAAATCCTCTTAAATATATATCTGAGTTCAAGATTTGTTTTGTGTGAATTTTGAACCTTAAATACCAAGTTTGCAGATGTGACCTGTGGACTCATTTTCATGTTTCCTGAGGCACAGAAATGGACCCCTGCTGTGTATGCAATAGCAAAACCTTTCGAATGTAGAGAAGAAAGTATAGGGAAAAAATGGTGGTTGTTGATTCCTTTTGTGAATGAACAGAATATATTAATTCATATATCCTTTCTGTGATATGTATACCAAATATTTTTCACAATAAAAATTATTGTAAAATTACCTTTATCTATATTTTTTTTCTCTCTCTCTCTCCTGGAATTGTTACTTTCAACTAATAGTTAAATTTTGCCATTAGGTAGGCCATAACTACCTGTCATAAATATTTACTGGGGTACTAATTTACATGTAACCATTCAATTAGAGCATATAGTAGTATTTACAGAGCTGGCCTTGCAGCCTTTCTTTTCATTGTAATGGTGCCACATGTTAAAATTCAGATTACACTGATTTACTGTTAGGCACATGGAAACTTTTGGATGGTCAGAATAGCACTGTGAACTTAATTTGGGTGTTACTGGGTTAGTAGTGATTTTAAGTTTTGTTCCTTCAATAAGCTTGTTTAACATAAATAAAAATACTTTTTTTTCCATTACCCAGAATAAGACTATGTGAAGACTTTGTTTAAACCAAGACCTCCAAAATCTGACCCCAGGCTTCCTATTTATTATATGGATCTATTTTATTTTCAGTGAAATAATCGATGGTTATTAACAACATTCTCTGGAAAACTGAGTTGGAGATTGTCTGGTATTCTTTGACTTCAGCTACTTCTTTCAGTTGCCAAAGCATACAAATGAGAGAATTTTCAAGGGAGTTTTTCCCCTAGATTTCTCTTAAAAAGAAAAGCTAAAATGCAGCCAGGAAATACAGCAGGAGAAATGCTGCATTATGCAGGATTATGATCCTGGGAAAACTGACCTAGTATGGATGCTTGCTGTACTGTGTTTTAGGTCATGTGTTTTCTTTAGTATGGGGTTTTTTTGTTTTGTTTTACGGGTTTTTTTTAAGTGTGAACTGAAGTCTCTGGAGAACAGGAAGAAATAGAAATTCCCAGTTCCTTTTCCTTTTCTTTACTTTCAAGAAACTAATAGATGTCAGGGTAAAAGAAAACAAAAAAAAAACCCAACCAACCAACCAACCAACAAAACTACAAAAAACCCCAACAAACAAAACCAGAAAGTCTCTTGTGTACTTGGTGCATAGCCTTGCCCAAAGTAGGTTCAGTATGGATGAGGATCTTTCAGCACAATCATAGAATCAAGCCCTTTGCTGATATTAAGCACTATTGGATAAATTGGTTCATCTTTAACCACCCCTGTTTTTAACTTCTCTCCTGACACTTTTAGTCCATTTTCTAAAGGAAACCAGAGTTAGATATTTACACTGTTGTTCTCTGGTCCTTTTCTTTTTTTCCCCTTTCTTCCCCAGTTTGCAACCATTGACAAATTTGCCATATGTTTGACCTTATTGTACAGGTTCTGAAGATGTTACATTTTTATAGATATTATGAGGGTGTAGTTAAAAGAGAGAGAGCACAAGAGAGACATCATTAGCATCTTTTTTAAGGAAGTGGTTGCAATGGGAGCTCACCCTCATAAGACAGGGAAGTAGCCAAGCTCACAGGATTTTTATTTTTATTCAGTGAATCACGTAGGTCAATGTTCTCTAATGATGATGAAATAGATGTGGAATTAGAAGACAGCTATGTAGTGTACGTGCCTACAACCCACTCAAGTTACTCCACTCTTCTGCTCATACCTTCCTTAAGTCTCTGCCTTGCCTTTAGTACTACTGAGCTTTGGAAATCTGTCATATCAAATTCTACTAAGATGTGTTGGAAATGTGATGTTACTGAAATTGGCATATAATAAAATAATTTTTTTACAGCTCAAAGTTTACAGGTTGACATTTTTGTAGGCAGCACCTTTTGAAGTTGGTTAAAATGACAGGAGTTGATCAGCCAAATGTTAACCAGTTGGAAGGTGGGTTGCTGGACATCTGATACTTAATGTTTTTCAGTAGGCTGCAGCCTGCTTTTACTCCATCAAAGATCTTGAGGAGATTGCTAAATTTTAAATATACAAATAGTGCTGTTAAATTTACCCTACATCTTTTAGTTGTTTTAAAATGGCAATCTTTTATGGAGAACTGTAAGCTCTGAAGCAAGAATCTGGGGGCGAAGTGGTGGTTACTAGTTTCCATTCTGAGGTGTTGACTCACAGTCATATATGATCCATCTTATCCAACGCTACTAGAAGTCAGCTTTCATGATAAAAGATAAGAACTGATTTCTTAGGCTACACAAGCTTATAAACACATGAACTGCAGTAAGGTCTTGTTTATGTTTCACTTGTGTCTATTGGTACTCTTTTACTTAGTGATTAATTTCTTTGTTGTGATGTACTATACCATTACCTACTGTTATGCAGTGTATATCCAGATATTAAGAAATACAGTGGTGAATGCTGAGCAGATAATTTCAGAAATTCTTTAACTTAAAAAAAAAAAAAAAAAGCATGGTTTATTTTTTAAATTTCTGCGAAAGCTTCATTCAGGTCACTCCTTAACTAGTCAGGCTTATCCCTACAAATTCAAATTGTACCACAGATTTTGGAAACACTTTAAAGGAGCTGGTTTGACTATCACAGCTTTAGATGTAGGTGAAACAAGCATTTTAATCAGCTGGGCACTTACGATAATAGTTCCATACTATTACTTGAACTGTCAAAGAAACTCAGCCACTCGAGACTTCGGGTAATGCTTGCAAGTTTTTCAGCCTAGATTATTCTTTGTGTAAAATAGCTCATGTTTAATTCCCCATGAAATAAAATTTACTATTATGGTTGGCTGTGACGAGATTATGAGGAGAAATAGGGGCTGAAAGGAATGAAATTAAATTTATTTCATCTGGTGTTGCAATATATCACACCTTCTATCTGTTTTGCATGATCTAGAGGAAAATAATTTCACGTCAGACAAACAATTCAGGAGGACTCTGAAAAAGTCTTCACACCAAACAACTGGAGAAAACCAACGTAAGTGTATAAGTAACACATAGCTCAGATAGCTAATTCCCTTCACTGTGTCTGACAACAGACCCCTAAAAATTACATTGCCTGTTTGGAAAGGGAACTGGAGAAAACGCTATGTCACAAAGTGCATCGTGTATTGTCATGTGTAGCTTTTGCAGAAAACTGATAATGTACTGAAGATGCTGAGCTTCACAAAATATGCATGTAGCTGGAATCATGTTTCATGTTCTCAAGGACAAAATGAAGAGTATAGGCAGGGAGGGAAAAGTTTGGACTTAAACTCTGGAGAAACCCAAGTCATTAATAATGTTTGCAATAGCCTGCATATTATATTCATCCAGCAGATAAGTATAATAAAAAGGACAGAAATTGTAGATTAAGCTGTAAAACAGTTGATTTTGGAGAACTGTGGGGGCATTTATATTTGTGATTCAGTTTTTAATCACAAAGATATTTAAATAGTTCAGGGTGAAGAAAAGAGTTGTAAAACTGAGGACATCATCCAGAAAGAGGTCAAGCTGTGTAACCTGAGTCTTTCCTTCTCTGATGGTTTCTCATTCTCACAGGTGAGAGTACACAAAATATATGGTTAAATTGAGGTGAAAGTGCTTTTATATGTATCTTTGCTTGTAAACCTTTTTCTAAACCTTAGCTAAATGTTTGACCTTAAGTTTTGTTGAACACACATTATTCTTCCTTTACTGTTAAGCCTTGGTGCGTTGTTAAAAAATGTGGATAGTGATGTAGGGATGCTTCTCTCATCTAACATCCGAGATGGACAGATTAAACAAAGCATTGTGTGCATTTTGAGAGGGTTTTCTATTTGAAATATGTTAAAGTGTAGCCGGGGCTCAGAAGTGTTTTCCAACAAGGACCCTTTTTGTGAAGGCTGGTGTCACCCAGTGCTGGAGTTCCCTCTTCGTGTCTCAGACCAGTGCCACCACAAGAAGACAACAAAATACTATCACAACTTCCCACTATCTCTTGCCCTTCATATATTTTATTGCCTGTTTATACTGTTAACCATGTGTAATGTAAAACCTTTTGGGGTTGAGAGTTTAAACTGTTACTTTTATTAGGCTTTTAAACAAATAATGCCCTTATACATTTCTGGAAAGAACACATTCTAAGGCCTTGATATTGTGCATGAGCTGACTTTGCTTGTATGGGTCTGTGCATAATTCAGTGCTAAATTCTAGGAACTAGTTGAACCTCTGGCATCGACCTCATCTTACAATTTGAGCAAATCTGTTTATTAGCACTCACTTAAGAGCAACACACACACCTGTATGTGAGCAGGTTAAAGAATAGCTCGGAGTGAGGCTCTAAGAGAATTTCAGTTTTGGAGGAAACTTGGACTAAAAATTGTTACTTAAGAATATGTGAAGCCTCATGAAGAAAGAAAGATGAATTCTGAATGCAGAGTGGGGTGGTAAGAACTTTGAATCACTTGGCTAATATATTTAATAGCAATATGTTGTCCTAATGTGGTGTTATTAAACTTTCTAATTCAGCCTCTATTACATGGAGGATATTTATTTAGATACATGAGATTATCTTGCTTAGGAAGGAAAAAAGAGTTTAAGAATATCTTGCTCATTTTATAGATAAATTTATATGTTTTATAGCTCATATATAGATTGGTTTCCTGCAGCAAGCTAGGTCAGGGCAAAAATAAGAATTTTAGAAATATGGAGTATATTGTGTGGAAATAAAGAACCAAGACTGCATTCTGCTCCATTATCTTTATAACATCTTTATGACATAACATGAGCTGCATTTTAATAGTTAACTGTATTCTGAAACTACTTAGCTTATGTGGTCATAGCTATTGGACTGTAGAAACTGGAATTAGCACTGGACAAATCGCCTACTGCTGTAGAAGGAGATAATAACCCACTATAGCACCTCCTGGGAAATATAAAAATAAAATAAACATAGCTTGACACAGCTCAGTAAGTAGAAAGCATTTTATGGTCCTGTAGTTCTTATAGATCATGATTAAAGGTCTGAGTGCTACTGAAAATAATTTGAGGAGAGAAGTGTAATTAGTGTATTATATTCCCAATTTTACTTACTTTTTTTTTTTTTTTAAGTAAAGTTTAACTGCTGAGACTGGGGCTACTCATTGTAAGTGTACACTCAAACAAGCCATGTAGCAGAAGCAGTAGTGAATCCTGGCTATAACCCAGGCTTTCAACTCATCAGGTGATGACTGTTGACCTTATGCTGCTGCTTTTCTATCTCTGGGAAAGTCAGCTTGGATGTGCCTCCTCTGTTTAGCCCCCAGCTTTCATAAAAGTATGAGAAATGAAGGGGGATTAGTTTTCACTAACTTTAGACAACTACAGTGTTTTGTGTGCATCTGAACACAGGTCATTCTTAGTTCCTTTTTTAGTCAGCAACCCCCGCATCTTTACGATGATGTAAATAATGTTCTAAAAGGGCCTCTTTCTCTCCCTTGTCATTCTAGACTGCTTTTTTGTGGGTAAAATCTGATGCAGGTGTCTGTATTTTCTCATCCTCAATCTCTCTCAAGAGCTGTGTCAGTCCGTCAAGACCAGACTCCAAACTCTGCTTTGGAGAAGACAGTGAAAAGCTGCCAGGCTTCATACATGGCCCTAAGAGGCTCCTAACATGCTTGTGTATTTTATTTTTTTTTGTTGTTTTTTTTTTAACTGACAGCTACAAGCTGCCATTTATGTGCCCATGGCTGGGGGCATGGGACTTGAGACTCTTCTGTTTCGCAGGCATGTGACCTGCTCCTTAAGGCTTGGAGGTACCACCGTAGCCTCACAGGCTGCTAGAAAAAGGAATTGGAGCCAAGCTGAGGTCCAGTTCCTGTGGCTGGATTGGATTGGCCCTCTCAGATTTATCAGGATGTAAAGAAAATGAAATATGAATGTAGGCATGAAGTAGTTAAAGGAGTTGCCTGTTGATGCAGCAGGTATCATACCTCCATGCAGAATCTTCTCACCTTTGTTTTCAGTAAAACAAAACCATCTCCAGTTTACACACTAATACAATTACCCAGAATTAGAGAGGAACTTGGAGAGAGAGCTGGACCCAATTTCCCTGTTCTTTTTAATACTCCCATCCAACAGAGGAAGCCAATGGCCCTATAGGTGCTCCTCTGTGACACAGCTGAGAGAAAACACAGACATGAGAGGGAAAAGGTGACTTAAAGTATGTGGAGAATCTCTGGTGGGAGATACAGGAACCTACTCTCATTCCTGTTCAGCTATCACAGTCTGAACAGGCTTGTCCCACATTTGTGTAGGGGTTTACTGCATTCAGGCTGACTGGCTGCACTTAAGTTGGAACATGTTTGTGTCAGTCAGGCAGATGCCTATACCAAGGTACAGGTTTCCTGTAGCTCTGTCTGTGTTATGGAAAGGGGAGAGACACATAAGCCCACTTTTCTCACTTCCACTCTTTGCCAGACTCCTGAATGAGAAGAAAGAATGCATTGAAATACCTAAACATCTTCAACATGTAATGCAATAACTAATGAAAATATACTGTATGAGGTAATCCATTATAAAAGCATGATTAAAGGAGACTTTTAATAATTGTCATTTTTGTGAAGTACCTAGTACACTCCTGCACATGAGTGACACCTTGAAAGTCTGATGGGTAGAAATATTCTGTCGAAATTGCTCTTTTTAGAAAAATGGAATAAAGCTTAGTTGGTAATTTGAGAATCCGTATTTGCAGAATCTAGCAAATCAAGAACTGCATTCATTGCTGAGTAGCAGAGCAAACCATATTCACACCTACTTTAGTGCCTTTCTCACAATAAACAGCTTAAGGGGGGTATAGACTGCTCATCACAATTCTTTTCGTACTGTATTTCATAATGCTCAAGTTTCTAAGCATTTCTTTTAAAAGTACTCTAACATAGATGCCATCCTTATGAGAGACCTGTTCTGCCTTTGGAGGATTACAGTACTTGAAGTTCCCTAGAGGGCTCTAAACCGTATTGTCAGACTGATGATCTAGAAAGGTTCTGTAATGTCGAGACTGTCTAGATGTTCCTGTGTTACTTTGTGGTTTCACTTTTACAATCTGCCCAATCATAGGGATACTGTCTGAAAGAAGCCTAAATCAAAGGAGGATAGTGTTCAAAAGTGAACTAATTTTTTCTTGTGAAGACCTGTTCAGCTACTTCTACAGGCTGTGCAAAAGTCTGCAAGAAAAGTTTCCTACTACAGCACGTACAGGGATTTAATTGGTGGCTTAGTTTTAAAGTATTTGTCCTAGTTTCTAGGCACACAAGACATCCTAATGATTATTAAAATAACAAATCCATGAGAGTTTGTTGTGCTTGTATTCTTTGTTCTTTAACTAAGCAGAGGTCTCCTAAGTAAACAAGTTAAGTCACAGATCTTAAAACTGAGGGAATGCTTGTGCTCAAAGATCATAGCCCAATGTAAAACGTGTAAAACGTTGGAATGGGGCTCTACTTCTCGACTGCATAATATGTAATGGTTTGAGTGCACGGTAACAGATGGAAATGTATCTTGTAGTACCAGGGAAAGATCTTCCTTCACTTAAATGTGAGAAGACATGATGCACAAGTGCAAATAAACCTCTTTCGAAATGTGTTACGGAATCCTTAGAAAACCCAAAATATTCTGCAGAGGGGTTTATTACCATACAGCTGGTTCCACAGACTTGATTTAAAAAGTAGGGCTCATTTAGAAACTCAGCATTCTCTTATAATAATATATCCACAGTAGAAATATATTTCTCTGTTGGTAGGGCTCTATAGTAAACTATGTACAAAACTGATATATCAACTGATATACCAATAGACTTTGGCATAGTAATATCCATACATGAGAAATAATTTACTACCCTTTCTAAAACCCATAATCAGATCCATTGGGTATGTGAAGCTCTGAAGTTCCTAAAACCGAGAAAGGACTTTAAAAACACCTGCAGGTGGTAAATGCAATCAGATGCTCTGTGCGGATTCATCACATAATTCCCCCAAGGAAGCAGATGAAATCATTACACAGAGCGGCTGTATCCTTGGAAAGTACTGTTCGTAATTGAACTATTCCAAACACTCTGCCTCTAAAAATGCATCCTTCAGATGTCAGATTCTGCTCTGCTGAGCAGCGTACGTGATCCACTGACTCAAGTCACAGTAGAGTTTTGATGTGGCTGAATAAGCCATTTGATCCTATTATTTTTCAGTGAATAGTGTGTGACCATTTATTTATTTATATTTATAGCTAGGCAACACTACTCAAAACCTTCAGAAACCCAATATTCCCTTTTACAAGCAACTTTTCACCTTTCTAGTGCCAATGAAAAGAAAAGAAGTCATAACAGGCCTGGAACCCTGTAACTTTTTAAGAGTGAAGGGGGGGAATGTTCTATGCAGTGAGGACAGTCCCTAATGAGCCCAGTGACTATTTCCTATAAAGAAGCGAAAATATTGGCTTGGTTTTCAGTAAGAGGATGTTTTGATAAGGCAGGATGGCTAGCTAAAAGGATGGTGTGGAAATGGAAATGATCAACCTGAGGAAGAAGCAAAATTCAGGGGTTCACACACTGCATTTAGAAGGCATGTATTGGGTAACCTCTGCCACAGAAACTTGAAGGAGCTGGCACACAAAGCTGGCAGGAGCGCTTTCAGCAAATCTGAATCACAGTGGTACTGTACTGCTGGAAAATAGTAAATGTAGGAGCTACCTTTAAGAAAGGGGAAATAAATCTGGCCAAATACCAGACTGTTATTCTGGTATCGATAGTATGCAGCACTTCTGGGTGAAAAAAAGAGCTAAAGAAAGAACTCCTTGGAAATGGGTTAATTAGAATACTGGATTGACCAGAAGTAGGTTTTGTGCCACTAGTTTCATATTACGTACGATCCAGCAGTGACTGTTTCAAACAGTCTTTGCACTGTATCAAAGACTTCAGTAATGTGGAAAATTTTAACCAACTTGAACCTACTGGGGTTTAGCAGAGAAATTGAGTAATGAACTTGTGCTAGGCAAGAAAGCAGTAAGTTTAGGCTAAAGGGAAGCTGCTTAACTAATGGTTAGTTATTAACAGGTGTCCATGCTGAGGCAAGATTGGTACAAGACACTACCTATACAGTGGCCATTCATAAGTTCAGTCTGAACATCAGAAATAAGTTTCAAGTCACAGTGAGCTTCTGAGAAGAATTTAAGCAGACCAGAAAAATCTAGCTTTCTTCATGAAGGAGACAAAGAAGTTTTCTGGAAGGGATTATATATTAAGGGGTTATATCAACCACTGCTTAAAGCAATGGATCTATGACAACAGACGTAATTTCCACAACACTCAAGAACTGGGAGGGGGAGTGCCTAGCCATGGTTGACGACTGCCAAATTTTTGAGGGTTCACTTGGCAAAGAGATGCTGCTCATCAGCATTGTTGGCTAACCACAGGTCAGCTACCAAGTGTTCTCCTTGGCTGAGAAGACCTAGTCCCTGTGTTTGTCCCTGAACAATACAGTGTGCTGGCAGCTCTGCGGCGGTGTGGCTGTGGATTGCCCAGGCTGCCCTTGGGTTTTGGGCACTCCATTTCCATGAACTGGAATAATGGTATTTACCCAAAACAAATGTGTTTTTGTTATTGAATCTGAATTACTAGAAGGTATAAGTTAGCCTAAAACAATTTTGGAAGCTGAAACTTTTTCTAGTTTCTTTTCTTTCCTTGTAAAGGAAATACTGTCTATCTTTTCCAGTCTGCCGGTGGGTCTCTTGGCTCTTCAACAGTAGTCAATACCCTTGACTCTTGAATTTTTCTCCCTCAGGAAATATTTCTGTCCTGACAGGTTATCCTCAGGCTCCTAACTGCTATGAGTATGTAATTTGTGGGGTTTTGCTTTTCCAGCCCCAAAGTATACTGGCTTCCTATATGTTGTGGTTTAACCCCAGCTGGCAACTAAGCACCACACAGCTGCTCACTCACTCCCCCCCAGGTGGGATGGGGGAGAGAATCGAAAGGATAAAAGTGAGAAAACTGTAGGTTGAGATGAAGACAGTTTAATAGGTAAAGCAAAAGCTGCACAGGCAAATAAAGCAAAACAAGGAATCCATTCACTACTTCCCATCAACAGGCAGGTGTTCAGCCATCTCCAGGAAAGCAGGGCTTGTTTACTTGGGAAGACAAATGATGTCACTCCAAACATCCTCCCCTTCCTTGTACTTTCCACAGCTTTATATTGCTGAGCATGACGTCGTATGGTATGGAATACCCTTTGGTCAGTTGGGGTCAGCTGTCCTGGCTGTGTCCCCTCCCAAATTCTTGTGCACCCCCAGCCTACTCGCTGGTGGGGTGGTTTGAGAAGCAGAAAAGGCCTTCACTCTGTGTAAGCACTGCACAGCAGTAACTAAAACATCCCTGCTTTATCAACACTGTTTCCAACACAAATCCAAACCAGCTCCATGCTACCTACTATGAAGAAAATTAACTCTATCCCAACCAAAACCAGCATACTATAGTACATAGGTCTCTCACAGGAAATTTCTTTATGGTAGGACAGATTTGAAGGGAAGACAACACTGGTGGTGAGGGGATAGTGCATTTTAAGGATGCAGAATGGGAAAACGGAAGTCTACTGAGCAGTCACAAGGTGAAATCAACTCCACGGAGAGAGCTGGGAAAAAGCTTATACCCAGCTGTCTTCCATTTGACTCCAGTTTTTAATCAGACAAGTATTCAGGCATCAATTTTAATGTCTAGGTTTAGTGAAATGAGATTTCTTTTGCTTTTATTTTTTTTCCAAAATGGCAGCAGTTTAAGGCAGAGGCTTGAGAAAGGAAGATGATTCAGAGATGACAACAGAGATAGAAGTGAAATTTTAGCGATATAAAAGAGAATGAGTATGTGGCATCCTATCTAGTAGTGTTAAACCTGCTGTATCAGAAAGTGGGCAAGGCTATATGAGGAAAAATGAGTAGAGACTGAGGTTGAAGAACGACCATATGAAAAAAAATAGAAATTGATTGGGGTGGTGGGAGTGAGGAACCACAGATCCTTAACCCTCATCAGAAAACAAGTGAAATGGGCTCCTTCATATTGGTTCCTAGCAAAAGTAGGAGAAACAGAGGTGCCACAGGTAAAATGTGAATCAGAGCAGAATTGTTTCTGCTGCCTTCCTATTTGCTCCTATTAAAGTTAGAAGCCATCACAGGCCATGCAGCTCCCTCATGTGCTTATTCCTCCCTCACAAGCTTCAACCTGCACAGTATATTGAATAACATATTTGCAGAATTTGCAGCTTTGAGTTATTCCACGTACAGTATTACATGGTCAGACTGGAATTGCAACTTATTTATTTTTAATAAACAGTGAACATGAGTGGTGTTCAACAGCAGGAGCAAAGAGGACTCCTTTTAATGCGGGAGATGAATACTTAGAACACCATTAAGAATGAGGGTGTTTCAACTGTGCGAACATGAGGCTGATGTCTGGCAGGCTCACACTGTTTGCTTTTCTATTAGGAACTTCCTCTGTGGCCTTTACCAAAAAAACTCCCTTTGTGTGTCTGTTCAGCAACTGTAAAATGGGAATGAGCGTATCTCCCTATGGGTCTTGAGTGTTACGGTTTTATGAACTACGCAAATACCTAAACTGAAATACATATTTAAAAAGAAAAAAAAAGTGAAGGAACAAAATTACAACACCTCTTACTTCTGACCTCTTTGTTGTTCTTCTGCTTATTGAGACCTCATGTTAACGTCCTAAATATTAGCGGGTACGCGGTATTGTTTTGGGCCACGTATACACGAATACATACTTTCAGTGTTATCACCCCATTCTTTTCTGCGTGGCTGATACAAACAGTAATAAATGAGCCCCATTTTGAAGGATCAAAGGTGAGCAGCTCTCTTCCTGCACTGTGCCTACGTGCTTCCAGCACTGGGTTCGGCTCCCTCCTCTCTGCTGCAGCAGACGCACACCGCCGAGCGCTGCGCAGCCGGTACGGAGGGAAGCGCTGACGTGACCATGGCGGGTTTGGGGGCACGTCAATTGTGTGTTGAGAGCCCCATCCAGTGGCAACGTAGCGCTTTTGCACCGAAGACCTTCATGCAAAAAGCGTGAGCTCATTTTTACTGAGAAAACTCAAGGCTGAGAAACAGCTGCCGGGCGCACCAGGCAGCTCGGGGTTACGGCTCTCGTTGCAGATCGGAGCCCACCAAAGGCAGCGAGTAATCAATGAGGAAAGACTTGGACCTACTCTTGTTTACTTCAAAAAATAATTTAAAAAAGGAACTACATATCAAGCTTGACCTACATTGCGGTCTGATCTGTGCATAAATCGGAAAACATACATACATATTGCTAATGGATAAGCCTGGTGAAAATAGCTATCACTTTATGAAAACACTTATTTGTTATCCAGGAACACTTACTTCAGTATTTCATAATTCAGTTCCCATCCAAGCCTACTTCAGGCCTTACCACCTGAAGAAGCATATCATAACCATTTAAGCAACCTGACATATTGCTGAATTCCAAATTTAAAACAATGACCAAGCAAATTCTGCTCTTTACAATTAAGCCAATGGTGAATCCAGTTAGGAATGGGTGTGCAGCCTCTTCATAAGGAATTCTCATTTCTACAGTGTTTGTTGGATTAAATGTTGGCACCTTCCAGCAAATTACCTCAGGTAAATTGTATCAATATACTATTGTCACTGTTGTATTGTCAGTCATCTTCTATTGCCTGCCACTGCCTTGCTCTCTCCATTCACAGGCCTCTTTGACTGCTTATGCTGCAGTAATCATCAAAGGTTTACTACCTCCATCTTTCATCTTTGTGGGAACTGAACATTTGAGTCTGAAACATAGCTTTGAAAATCTCAACCACTTTATAATCATTAAATTATCAAATAGTACAGCACCTAGGAAGCATTGCAAATTGGTTAGGCATGAGAAACACCTTTTCCTGATTCATGCAAGCAGGCTTTGTGGTGCCCTTTTCCAGATTTTCTTCATCTTCAAATTTGTTTGCCTGTAGAAATAACTTCTAAACAGAGTTATAGACCAACTTTGGTTATTTTTCTTGCGCATGTTACATAAAACTAATTTTCACTGTACATGTTGCCTAACGCACAGTGAGGTTTAACCTAAAGAGTTCAGAAATCTGTCCCTTTTAACTGCTAGTTGGAGGAAGACTATTCATTGATGGTAATTTGTTTGCGTATTGTCAAGACAAAATACTGTGGCTAGCACTGTGCTTTTTGCAATTATGTTGAGAGTGTAGCTCAGTGTGTTTTTCCCAGTAGCAAAACGCTGTTGTACAATCACAGAAGAGAGAAACAGTAGTGCACAGGTAGAAATGAGCAGCTGGAACAGAGGGATATGGGGAAGGCAGGGACACTCAAGCTGGCTTTGCTGCTGGATAAAACAGTGCTGCTGGAGTGTCCTCTGAATGAAAAGCTGATTCACTGTCAGGTGGGTGCAGGCAAAGAGATGAGCCTAACAGTCAGCGAAGAGCATTCCCAAGGTATCTCTGGTGCTATGTTTGACTGCTGGGTTGAGAGAACTCTGAGCCTGGAAATCAGGATCTGACGTGAGCTGTTCCTCTGCTTGAAGCTGGTTTTAGCATTGATAATCCTCCAGATGAATTCACATTCAACAGAAGCTTTATTAAAGTCAGCATAAGAGCAAATTTCACCCAAGTTATAATTCCATTCATGGATGGCAAAATCCAAGGCCGTGACTTGTAAGACAATTGTACAGGCAGTATGAAAATGCTCCTCATTCAACTTTCCTTGAAAATCTGATGTTTGAACAGAATTGAGAAACTGCCATGAAGTCAAACAAGACCAAGAGGGAGCTCTACGTTGGTTTTGTTTTACTCACTTATTTCAGTCTGACTAGTGTCCCAAAATCTCTGCAAATTACCCCAAACCATTCAGGCATCTTATTCCTGTGTAAGTATGCTGGTACACTTTCACTGTGCCAAGCATCCTAACACAAACTTGGACCCCAAAGGTCTCAAAGATGAAGCTCTACTTAGTGGTAAGGAGTGTTTCAGACACTGCTTATATGCGACAAGGGAGAAAAGATTTTTACTAGCAAGTCTTAGCCATCAGGACAGGCAAAGAAGAAGTGGAGGGGCTTTTTGGAAGGATGAAAATGCTGTTCTGTTCCTATCAAAAGGGAAAGCTTGTTTACACCACAGAAGATATACATCAAAAACTTGTTTAACCTCTCCTACACCCTGTCCTGAAAACAGTGCTGAACAATTTGACAGTCACAAAACCTGGACTTTCACAAGGTTGTACCAAAATCTTAGTATGGAGCTGCAGGGTCATTTGGAGAGAGTAATTGCCTCTTAACTTTTTTTTTACAGTGCTAGCATTAACACTATCCAAGTTTAGGTACCTAACAAGCCAGATAATGTAACCTGTCTTGTTTTCCTTGACTCCCACTGCAATGAGTGGACAAGTGATGGCAAGTGCTTGCATTGGGGTCTGGCTCTGAGCCACCCTCTGGAAGGTTCCCTCCTCTGTCACTGACGACTGGGGAACCCAGGTATAGTCAGCACCTAAAGCGAAGTGCTGTGAAATGCCTCATGAAAAGAGTGCAATCACGTCTTTCCATAGTGACTCTACTTGTCTTACATGGATATTACAGCCTTTTAAAAAAAGTACACCCCCACCCCAAAATAGGAACGGCGTATGAGTTATGCTAAAGGGAGCACTACCAAATCTTTCGACTTCCCTTGCAGAGATTGTAGTATTAATAAGTGGAAAAATTCAGCAGCTGCTTCACAGGAAAGAGGATTGAACAATAGCTCAGCGCTGCATGCTTTGCTTTTTAAACCACACGTACAGGGTCTGACAGAGCTATTTCAGAGTGCCAATTGAAAATTCTGAAAGAACGGTAGTTCACTAGAAAATGTCAGTTCAACAAAATCTAAATGGTACATGAGAACAGAAGGTTATTTTTAGACTATTGTCACAAAAGTTAATTACCAAACCTACCTAGGGAACTCAGATTTCTTAATTCTGTTGTTGTACCTTAAATGGTCCAAAACCCCACTTGTTTTAATGATTCTGTTCTTGGAAAACTATGACTTCCTTTTTTTTATTTATTTACTTTTCATTTGAAGATGAAAGGATATTTCATCAGAACTTCCTTTCAAGCAAAAACTTTTATCTTTTAACAAGCTTTTTTTGAGCCGCATGAACCAAAAAGAGTTAGTCCAAGAAGCTTGCTTGGAGTAATGGACATGTATGATCTGTTGGAAATGGGCAGCTTAAGAACATTTTAAATAGATGTTTCGCTTCCAAGGGGGGAAAAATCCTGTAAGTTATATAAATCTAAAGAGAGTACTGAATTTGTGACAGTGTGGGCTTTTAATATAGATACAGTGCAGTTAGGCCGTAGCAAAATAAGAAGCCTCAATCAGTAAGAGAAAGTGTTAATCTTTTGGGATGAGAAAGCTGTATAATTAAACAGGCTGCTGATAACTGTGGCTGTACCTTCCTGCTGTCTGGTCTCTTCCATTCAGGAAGGGACGTGCTTTGACTCTGTCACTGTTTCTGCTGGCATCATCAATGATGATGTGCTGGTACAGATGGGAACTCAGGTGAAGAGCTGTGATGGCATACAAGCAGGTGACAACACGTGCCCAGTCCAGGCAGCTGAAGGACTAAAACCCAGCAGCACGACACAGGGTGCCCTAGCGTACAGGTACAAATGAAGCCTCGAGAAACCCTGACTGGACCTATGATTCGGGCCAGTGTCTCTCCAAATTCCTTCACAGTGTTCATACAGATAAAATCACACCCAGCTCTAAAGTCAATGTGTGATAGATTAACTCCACGACACGCATCAAGAGAAGTCTTGCATCTTTAGTATTCCTCATGGTACTTTTCAGGGCCCTAGCGACAGCAGAAGAGGTACTTGGGACTGTTTGATGCTTCTAAATGCTGGTAAAGCTTTCCCTTATTTCTCTTAAGCTGCACAAAATGCATGGCCAGTTGCACTTTAAGACCAAAATGGCCATTGTCAGTATCTGAAGGCTAGATTTAAAAAAGCTTTATGCCATGCACCTTCTAGCTTTTGTTAGGTTAAGTATGCTTTTTACTGATAAATAAAATTCTGACATAATGCAGAAAATCACAGAAAACTATTTTTACTGGCTGTACTTCATAGACATAAATGAATCTTGGTTTGTTTGTACCTTTAAAAAATTTTTTTTATATCAGTGATAGAACCAAAATATCAGCTTTTTGTCAGCTGCCATTGGAAATCATTTGGAACTTAATTTTCTTCTTTTTACTGCAAAAGGTTATTTTGATTGTGTGTCCCCCAACTTTCTCATTAAAAAGAATTACACACAAAAAAATGAATTAGTAAAGAAAAATCTCCAATTTCATAAACAATATTGTTATGACCAGCTGGTATTATTTGGCAACAACAACAACAAAGAAAAAGTAAAATTTTTCCATTCATTTTTGCTAATGAATTATTTGCCTTTCAGCTGCCAAACTTTGCTGCATGTGTTAGTTCAGCTGTTGTTAAATGTTCTATACTGGCATGTAAATATATTCTCTTGAGCAAATAAAGCTAATCTGATTGTTGGTCTGAGAAGATATGAAGCTATCTTTCACCACAGTATGGCTGTTCCATAAAGGTCAAAAAAAAAAGTATGAGAATTCAGCAGTTTTTATCCCAGCTCTGTGAAGGCATTTAATTACCCAGACATTGCAAGTTACATCTATTCTGCTTTTCCAACTTCTGTTTCCAGTCAGTCAGTGGCTGTGATTTGAAGACAGCATAGCTCTATTTTGAGCTGCCATCTGCTAATAAGACCACAAGGCTCCTCTTAGGTATATTATTATATATACTATAGGTATAAAGAGTGGCTCAGTTTACAGTCGTAGTCTTGCAGCAGTTAGAACTAATAATTTTTGCTAGTAAAATCAAGTAGCATTTTTTTCTCTTGTTTCTTTGTTATACTTCTTCCTGTCCTCTCTGCCACAACAATCTCACAAATTCTTTGGTGTTTCACATGCACAATTTTCCATGTTTTGGCAGTCATAGTTTATGGGGTTTTTTTGCAAGTTCTCATCAAATGACATCATAGTCTCCTTTTCATTTTGTGTGCTGTTCTCGGCATGATGATGAACAGAAAAGACTGGAGAGATGTGTTGGACATGCTACCTGGGACAGGTTGTTTCCAGCACGCTCCCCAGCATCTCGCTGCATGCTGGAGGGCCTTCTTGGTTACCATCTGCAACTGGAAGACCTCTGTCCTCCTTCTTCTCCTCCTGACCCTTGCAAAACGATCTCTCCTCCTGCCCTGTGCAGCTTCTAAAGGAATTGGTTATGTGACTCTTGAATACTCTGGCGAATATGCTGAGGAACCAGAATACTTTAAGACATCCCAGTGCCTGGTTTATTGATGTCTTGGGTAGCAGGTGTCTTGTTACGACTCAGTGACATTGAAATTTTTCTTATTTCTAGCCAGGCTAAGGTAAAATGCAAGCAGCATAATTTATTTACAACATCCAAACTAGACAACAGTTAAAGGTGATGTTGCATGGTCTACTTTCATTGAGAATTAAAATAATTGGAAATGTCCCTCTCCTTTTTAGTCAACTTATTTTTTAGTCATGCAAGGGACTGTATCTTTTGGCACCTATTATAGAATGCCTCTCTGTGGTGGAGCTTTAACGGATGGATTTAATTTTTTGCCTTGAAATGCATTTATTTTTCTCATGGAGGAGATAAAGTTATCATACTTCTCAATTTAAAAAAATTGTCTTTTTTCTTTGGTAATACCAGTACTTTCCTGTTAGACTATCTCCTGTGTTTCTCCCATGTTTGACTCCGTGTTACAGTGAGAGAGAAAAACTATCTCTTCTTCTCCCTTTTTGGTGAGTATTTTTCAACGTGAAGAGTGTCAGGGTTCGGTATTGAGGGCGAAACCCTGAATCTTGTAGTTCACAAAATCCAGTACAAACATACAAATGAGAGAGCTCATACTGGCTTTTGACTGAGGTGAGACATATTGGTCATTAGCCGCTTCAAGCCCACTGGAAATACCTCTTCAAACATATTATAGATAGATTTTCAGTGACTAATTGAACACACAATTATACTGAGAATGTAATAATTGTGACATTCCATAAAGCTTCACGCTCAAATAAAACAATACATTGCGAGGATTCAGTAAGTCAAATAACCAAGTAAGTTTTTGAGGTTAACTGAGGTAAAGGTGAGTTGATTACAAGGAAAATGGTCCAGCACTGTCCTCTTTTATTTTAAAAGACTAGGCACAGTAACTAAACAGTGTAAGCTTTGAAAACAGAGGTGTCAATAGTCTTTGTGCCTTAGGATGCATGATAGATACCCACTACATGTCAAAGCCTCATGTAAAACACACTGAATACATATGTAGAGGTGGCAGAGAATGAAGCAGGAGAACTGAGGAATGGAAGGGGAGGTTGCGTTTCCCTACGCGCCTGTTAGACTTAGCACAGCTGCACTATGGAAGAAATCATGGTGTGCTGTGTGAAATAGGGCTGTGAAGGACATGACTAGCATTGTCAGCAAGGCCCAATGTACACATTTATACTCTACTGGGGGTTTTGTTGTGAATATGGACAGCTCTACAGTTGTCTTACTAGTTTCTATTCAATTAATTTAGCTCTTTTACTTACGTGCAAAAGAAAGCTTGTCCTCTCTGTGCTGCATCTGTTACGAGACTGCTTTCAGTTGTGAGGCAATCTATGTTTCTGCCTGTCCTAGTGGCAATAGTTTGCCCAGGAAATGAATTCACCCTTAAGTCATTGAACAGCATTTGTTGGTATGGTCCAGTGAACATGAGAAAAATAACACAGAAGCTTATTCAGATTGTTTGTGGCCTCTTTCTTCCTCCCTAGCGATATCTCTAATACTTTTTTGTTGCCTTTATTTCCTACTGGTCGACTCTAGAGTTGTTCAACAGATAATTATTTTTTTCCTCTCCTCAACCCTCTTTTCAATAAAATACTTCTTGTGAAGAGCAATAGACTGCCAAACTATTGTTAGAGTCACCCATTAGGAAGGAATATGCACATATTTAGGCTCTGTGTGTAGATGCAACTGAATGGTTATTAAGGGCTGCTGGTCCCCCAACCACAAGCTCTTAAAAATGAAGGTACAACAAAGAAGAGGCAAGCATTAAGTAACTTTTATCAGAAGGGAATGGGAAGTTATCTGACAGGGAATGCGGAGTTGTGCAGACTGCGTCTTGGAGAGGAAAGTTTCAGGTATGGGAGCTATAAAATTGGGTGAGACGATACTGATGAGGAGAGTAAGGAAATAAAATGAGAAGACGGTCACTATTCAGAAGTTAGTGGCTTGATATGAGAAGTGGGTGACAGTTAAAATGACTTATTTCTGTCAGACACATTCTGATTCATGATCATGAAGGTAGCTCGGGCAGTGCTGACACTCCCCAGAGAGGGCTCAAAGCGCGTGCACGCCGTGTGCCCGCGGCTTCCAGCATGCACATGCATGTTCCCTGCAGCATTGTGAAGAAGGAAACTCACACCATCATGAAGGCTAGGACAAGGACTGTGAATCACTTTTGTCCCACTGTAACCTTGTGTGATTTTCTGCTTGTGGACTTCATTGCTACTTTAGAGTGTTTTGTGTCCCATGTGCGTAATTTCTCTGAAAGTGCTGTAAGGAAAAGAATCATCATTAGAAAGAGAATTATATTCTTGTCATAAAGGAAAATGTGGTGGGGTTTTTTTCTGCTGTAATCAAGTTTGCTGTATTAAATCACATGGAGGGGAAGAGGAAAAGAAAAAAAAAGACTGTGAAACAGTGTAAATATTATATTCTTATAAGTAAACCTAAAAGTCAAGTAATAAACACTTTAATACACTACATTCCATGTTATTGTTTGATGCCTGTTTTGGGAAAATAGCCAAAAAGAAAACATGTTTCTAGCTTGCCGTTTACATGCTGTGTTCCCAATGATTATTTTTCAGGGCATGAAGCTCTCATGTTTATTATGCACCCTCAAGCTTCAGCATACATATCATATCAAGTGTTGCCTCTGCTGATTCAGCAGCCCTGACAGATGCACTGTGAATGCCATAATGTTGTCAGGATGGGATTAAATGGCAACTTTTAAAAATAAGCCTTGATGTGGTATCATTAGAAAATGTGATAAAAGACATTGGACAAAGAGACATTTGTCACCTTCCTGTCATTAAATGTACATACAGTCTTGTTTAAAACCTTCAGTTACATGTAATTTATTACCTAACGTCAACAAAGATTTATGATTAACTGTATTGATTCAAGGCAGAAGTTTTACACATGCAAACAGATATCATGGGTCTCAGAAGTATTCTACAACACGTGTTACTATCTCTGAGGTGCAAATATAAGTTCACCAGTGAAGAAACTATTTTAAAGCCATAAGAAAGATTGATTTTGCAACAGTACTCTTGTGTGTTCACAGATGAGCAGGACTTGACAATAAATGAAAGGCAAATGAAGAGCTAGACTGGAACTTACCATCCCTAATCCATCCCTCTCAAAACAGACACTGAATGGTGTCTATGTTGGCATTACATATCTGGTACCATCTAAAGAGTAATTCAGAGTAGACTTTTCTCAGCATAAATATAAAATGATACATTAAAAGAATAGAGACTTTTGACCAAAAAGTATACTAAGCTTTACTTCTTAATAATATTTTATACTTCTTCAGCTGACAAAAATATTAATAGAGTATAGAGAATCAATTCTTCCATGACTACTACTATATTTTCCCAATGCTATTGAAACATTGTGTTTTGGCTTGCTCTGAAAGGCAATAACAATAAAAGTATTTTGGTCAAAATGACCTTTCCTTTCAACTTGGTTTACAGATTATCAGTTAAAACTCAGTGTACATTTTGGTTTCTTGGAAGTGAAATGGTTCAATCCACCTAAAATGATCATGTTTTGGCTTTGTAAAAGCTGTGAGTGGGTTCTTCAGATAACTTCAAAATTGAGGGGCTTTCTTGGTACTAGAGCAAAAACAAATGTGAAAAACTTAAAATCCTTTGCATAGCAGAACTTCTATTACCCTCAAAACTCTGCTTTTCAAATAAGGCAGGTCCCTGTGATTTTTAAAAAGGAAACTCCTTTTGCCAGTGTTTATGCTCCCACCCCCTCAAAAAAAAAAAAAAAAGCCCAATTCCCTAAAAATTTCAAATACCCTAAGTATCAGAGCAGAAGGTTGCTCAGCTCTAGAGACTGCAGCAGCATACAAGTTGGTATGCTGAAGACACCAGGGAGGAACGCAAGGTGCAGCCGTGGTGGCCCTCTGCCTTTGAAATACCTGAGAAGGCTTTGAATGAAGACAATGTTCTTGACCATCTCATGTCTTCTAAGTAGAAATATATGCCTATTTTGAATGCATGAGGAAGGATATTTATCAGCAAATACACTCTTTCATGAAATGACTGTCAGGCTGATCCAACGAAACCTTCCCTTGCTACCCCTCTCTGCTGCCATAGGGAGAGGAATGTAATTTTCATTTAGTTTCCTTTATAACCTCATAGATGGCATTCATGTGAAATGACTTTTGCTTGTGATTAACTGAGGAGCAGATTGGCATGTTTCAGGGATTGGCTATCTCCTGTATGTTGAGAGCACCACCCAGTGGTAAAGCAGAACTTAATCAGAATCTTCATTAATGCAAAAGAATGGACCTTCTCTACAAAAATTTACAGATTGAATAAAGCTGTATGAAACTGTTGGCTACAGTGCTCAACCAAGATTTAGTTGGCAAGCAGTCTGATATTCAAGCCAAAAAAAAAACCTGTCAAGAAAGGAGTACAGAAACAGGTTTGCCCTCCAAAAGAGTTTACAGATAGACTTGTATGTTGCCTTGTTTGAAGAGTTCTGTACGTATGCATGTAGGTAACCTGGGCTGCCTGATAAGCCTTAGTGTTCTGTTAATATAATCACCTCACTGAGTGTATTTTGCTGTATTTTACAAAATGTGTGTTACATTTTTTAAGAAAAAGAGCACCTAGCCTGTTCTCAGAAAATAATGTAACTTATTTAAAAAATAAAAGAAAAAAGGAAAGAAAAGAGTGTATTCCAACCAGGAAGGTGATGCAGGTAGAGTGTGAAGAGAAGAATACATTAAAGAGCTAAAGAATAGGTGGTCCAACATGTACCGATTAAGAAATAAGTACATGAGCTGCAGCTAACAGTCATATTTGTTGGTCTGGTTTTGCATCCACTTGTCTCCCATCAAATAAGTGTGTCTTTAGGAAAGGAATAGAAAGAAAATTATGAGATTTCAAATGCCATTTCATAAACAAAGACAATGAAAGGAAAGGCATTTTCATGTATTGGCAATTACTTAGGGCTCGAAGCTTAAGTCAATGTGTGGGTGCTGTAGGTAGGAACCAAGCTTGAAACGTAAGATGGGGAATCCATATGTGTTTGTTCAGTATTAAAAATCACTTGTTCTAGGGACAAATTGTACGTTGCTTTGAAATAGCTCAGTGAACATTTGGTGGCCAAATGTTAAAAGACACCCTGGGCAGACATCACTTAGCATCTTCATGTTAGATAGACTTAGATGTTAATTTGGCCTTTGGACTTCCAAATTGAAATCTGAGCAGAAGTGGGACGAAGGAAGGCAACCACCCCCTGAATCAAGCGTGAGACTCTCCTCTGCCTTAACATGGCTTCCTGCAGGCAGTTTTCATCCACTGTTTCTTTTTAAATGGAGAAAGTACCCTCCTGTGAAGCCCAGACCCACCCATGACCACAGTCTGAGAGGCCGTGGTGGTGCTCAAGCATCTCCCAAGTTCAGCTGTCACTATGGACCTCTGAATTTCCACAACTATGCTTGTGAAACCCCTTCCTTTTCTCCCTGGCCCAGGTCTGAAGCTCAGAGGCTCCCAAATTAGTTATTTCTCAGGCTCCCTGCTCTGTACCCATTCATTAAAGCTCAAAGATTGCTGGAGACATGAAAGCGCTAGAAACCTTGGCACCTGGAACTATATTGGCTCAGTGTTGCTGAAAAATACATTTCATGTTTGTTAAACACAGGTTGTTGGACTTTCCCTTCCACAGGAGCTGCAAACTTTCTATAATTTGTCCCAAAACAAACAAACAAACAAACAAAAATGCTGTGGAAGAAATTTGGTGCTGAATGCATACCTTTCTCCTCACAATTAATTAGGACAAGGGAAACAGCATGTCATTACTCGAGACAGTACCTTGTGGCCATCTGTCTCTGAGCTATAGCAAGTGTGCAGGCTGTGAATATATCTAGCTCTACCTCTTCTGACACAAACCATTAGCCAAAATTCAGTTCTTGTGCAGTTTCCATTAGGCAGATAAATTGATGAGGAGCCTCTTTGATACAGTCCTCCTATCTGTTACAGGGAACACAGATATGACCACTTTTCACTACCTCATTGCAGAAGTTAGAAAGAAACGGGGAAGAAGAAGCAAAACCAGGAATTTCTTTTTCCCCAGTACAAGCTACTCTCCATTTTAATAAAAATGCTTTTTTACAGTCTTCTTTCTCAGGTTGAATGTGCTTTTCTGGCCATCTTCATGTCTTTCTCTACTGCTGTTTCTGGTTCTGTCCCTGGCTGGCTGATGCCTAGCCACAATGAAGTTAATGGCCTGCCCTGGTGGTTTTTAACAGGCTCCTGGGCAATCCCTTAAATTGCATAGACAAAAATTAGCTTCAAGAAGTCCAGTTAAGTGGTGGCTTTCTGTTGAAAGTGCCAATGAAGAGGGCTTTTAGCTGTTCCTTTATTTAGAATTATAGAATCGTTTAGGTTGGAAAAGACCTTTAAGATCATCAAGTCCAACTGTTAACATAACCCTGCTAAGTCCACCACTAAACCATGTCCCTAAATGCCTCATCCACAAGTCTTTTAAATACCTCCAGGGATGGTGACTCAACCACCTCCCTGGACAGCCTGTTCCAATGCCTGACAACCCTTTCAGTGAAGAAGTTTTTCCTAATATCCAGTGTAAACCTCCCCTGGTGCAACATTTCCTCTTGTCCTATCACTTGTCACTTGGGAGAAGAGACCGACCCCCACCTCTCTACAACCTCCTTTCAGGTAATTGTAGAGAGCGATAAGGTCTCCCCTCAGCCTCCTCTTCTCCAGGCTAAACAACCCCAGCTCTCTCAACCGCTCCTCATAAGACTTGTGCTCAAAGATGAACAAAATCATATCAATCCTGCAGACTGTCAAGGGTAGAGTTCTTGTCAAGTCCTGCAGCAGATGGATTGTTCAGTTAAGTGGCCAAAACCTGATACTTAGGTAGAAGTAACCAAAACCAGTGACCAACAAATTCAGCCAAGTAGTAAAGTTTGTGGTTTTGTCCACTAGCCTGTCAACTGCAGAACATTATCATGGTAGTTGGTAAAAAAGGACTGTATTCCTCCCCTGACAAGAAGCATGTAATATCAATCCTATACTTTAAGTGTAGCTCTGTAGACAGGGTTTTCTCTGGATAAAAGGTTAGTTTAGGTTGCCACAAAATCTTTGCATACACCATTATTTGAGGTGCCATTAAAGATTAAACCTCCTAAATTTATTCAGGTAGTAAACTAACTTTCATTTCTGCCTCCAAAGATGAAAGAGTCCAAAGATGAAAGAAATTCCCTTTTAAAATGAAGGCAGCTAGATAAAGAGGTAAACCACTACTGATAGTTTCTGACTAGAATGTGGGTTGTTTTTTTTTCAATTAAGAAGTCTTTCTTTAAAAAGCAAAGATCTAAATTTTAGTATTTAATGTTAGAGATGAGCACAAGCACTGAAGAAACAAGAGCAAGTCAAAAACCTGCTTTGCTGTCAATGACGCTGTAGTGAATAATCTCATTCTCAGAATTCTGTTATCAAACCACAATTTGATTGCCTCCACCATTTTTTTGTACTGAGTTATCAGGTCTGTCTGCATGACAAATGATTGCTGAGCCAGACCTTTGATCAACCTTTCTTTATCCAAAGCACGCGAAGAAAATCAGACGAAAGAGGTAACGTTTCTGTAGAAACTGCTACCTATAAACAACCATCTGCCACTTTATCGAGTGGCATTTGTCCCTCTAAGTCAAGCCATTTGAGAAGAAAACAGGAGAGAGCTGTCAGGTAGTGCAGCAACATGAATCTGAAAATTAATTACTTTGCATCAGAGGCTATTCTCAACCAAATTGTAACGAGACAGGGCCAAGTCCCTGCATCTCAGAACTGTGCTGCCTGTTCAGATACTCTGATTGACTCATTAAGTCTGACCACACAGGGCTTGGCATCAATTCCAGAGAGACCTTAGTGAGTCCACCTTAGTGATGCTCCTCTCCCAAAACATGATGAAGGGCAATGCACTCACCACCAATGCTAACTACTTAGCGCTGCATCACGCTGCAGACAGAATGGCGAAGTGTTCATGAGCCTGAAGAAACACTCACAGTTCAAAAAAGACATTCCCTCTCCTCTCCAGGAAAAGACAGATGCTTAGATGAAAGCATTGCATAGGATACATATTTGACTATACCAAGATAGCTAGATGGAATGCCTTACTAGGAAATTTCCTTAGAGTAGACCTAGCTTAAAAACTCATTGGTGATACAACACTGATTCCCTACAGGCTGTTGAAGCAAGATGGAAATCTCTAGCATCTGTAAAGCGATACCAAAGACTGGCTAACATTCCAAACACTAAAAAGACCATGCAAACATTTAGAAAAAAACAGCAGCTGAGGATGAATTTTGATCAGGACTAGATTCTTACTTTTATTTGTACGACATGGGGAGCAGGAACATGAGCGGAGTCACACCATACCATAGGGAGTGTAAGGAGGCGTCCTACCATGGCAGACTTCTACTTCCTCATACACAGAAAAGTGGATAATGCCGTGCTATGCTTCACTGAGTTGAGCTGAGTCAGTGATAAGCCAGCTCTGACCACTACTGCAGAGAGAGGCAGCACTTTTCTCCATCTTTATTTCTCAGCTACGTTTGAGGGAATTATTGCCACGCTAGGTTTCCTATTGAACAATCCTACTATTCTTTCCTGGGTGTTTAGAAAGCAACTTCTTGCTAGGCCTGTCTGGAGGCTTGTGTTTTCCCACCTTCATTTTTTTCCAAAACAATCCCTATTGGGAGTTCCAATTTGGTCAGGATGTACTTATCCAAATTAAAATAATTCTTTTATACCTTCTGATCTGGCAGATCTCAAAATCCTTTCCATGGCACAGAAGATACATTAAGGCATTGCATACAAGTTTGTTACTGTTTTAACTTTCCATCCATTATCACCTTGCTGCAGTGCAAAACATCACGGAAGACACAGTCCTTTCTCCAAGGAATGTAACATGGACAGGTATGTGACAGACTGGGCATTCAACATCAGTCTTCCAGAAAGTGGTACAAGCAGTCTTTCTCCATGGATTTTATAATACTAAGCAGATGTAGTTCTTTTTTTGGAGGCAAAGGTGAAGGATGTTGCTATTGATAAAAGACAGGTTGTTATGGATCATCTACTACATTGATGTTGCTCAAATAGAAACTTCAGAGATTGCAACAGCCACTGTTCTGGAATTTACCTTGCCCATGCTGCCATCACGTGTCAACCTCTGTTCCCCAGTGTTACAGTTTGAATACTTATGTTTCTGAGCTCCATGTTGGTATATTTAAAGTGGAATCAAACTGAAAGTTTAATTACATTAAATAATTTATAGTGTTATAGATATACCCAGATACATAATAGTGGCATAGTGTATAAAAAAACATGGAATATTTCCTTTGTAGCATGTAAAAGAATCTTGCATGTGAAGCTTGTAAACCACTACCATCTCAAGTCATCTAATTTACTTCATTTTCCTCTATCTACAACATAGCTGCCTACGTCCCACACGATGTGTGTAGGGTACCTATTTCTGCTCAGTCAGGCTTGGAGTTGATGCAGTATCTTTCATTTTTCTGAACAAATGAGATAACTTAAATGTAAATGAGAGATTCAATCACCCAGCTGGGCCCATGAGCATCATTAAAGCATCCTATGGCTTTGACAGTTGTGTACTGATGTGTATTGTACATATACTGATACAAGGTTTTGGTCTGATAAACTTGCAAAAATCAATAGAATTTTTTCTTTTTTTCTTTTGAGGTTCCCAGGCTACTAAAAGCATATTGCTTTGACAGTATTCTGCTGGCACTTTAGAAAAAGGTTTTGATTTTTAGTGGTATAGATTTTATCATATGGCTTTCAGGCAGCTAGCAATAGCCGGGCATTAACGTTTGTGTTCAAATGACTAGATAAAAGTTCATTCTAATATTGCTTATTTATCTTTATAAGGATGCTGTTGTACTACCTGGTAGCTTTAAGAAGAGTGACGAGAAACATGGCATGGTACAGGAAAATCATAGGACTCTTTTAAGAAAATGCTCGTCAAAACCCCCCAGGAAAAAAGTATTCTGGAAGAGAGAAGCAAGCTTTTTGCAGCAGGAGAAAGAAGCATACTGATGTCCCTTGAAAGAGAATGGCCAATTTATTTTTTATGAGGAAAGGGGGAAATATATATGCATGTCCAGATATGCATGTATTTTATTAAACAAAGAAATGTGATTTTTTTCTAAATTACTGAGCACCTGGAGGTGAAAAAGTTTAGAGTTTCTTGGAGTCTTCTCATGCAGCCCAAGAGGCTGACAGACTGCATGATATCTTATGGCACCCTCATTCAGTATCCTGACCTAACAATGGAATGTCAAATACATGGGGTGAGGTTTTTCATCTCTTAAAGTGGCAGTGTGTCGTGGTTTAGTCCCAGCCGGACTAATCACCACACAGCCGCTCATTCACTCCCCTTCCTCAGCTGGACAGGAGAGAGAAAATATGACGAAAGGCTCGTAGGTCGAGACAAAGACATAGGGAGATCACTCACCAATTACCATCATGGGAAAAATAGACTTGACTTGGGGAAATTAGTTTAATTTATTACCAATCAAAATCAGAGTAGGATAATGAGAAATAAAACCAAATCTTAAAAAAACACCTTCCCCCCACCCCTCCCTTCTTCCCAGGCTCAACTTCACTGCTGATTTTCTCTACCTCTTCCCCCCGAGCAGCACAGGGGGACGGGGAATGGGGGTTGCGGTCAGTTCATCACACGTTGTGTCTGCTGCTCCTTCCTCCTCACGCTCTTCCCCTGCTCCAGCGTGGGGTCCCTCCCACGGGAGACAGTTCTCCACGAACTTCTCCAACGTGGGTCCTTCCCACGGGCTGCCATTCTTCACGAACTGCTCCAGCATGGGTCCTTTCCACGGGGTGCAGTCCTTCAGGAACAGACTGCTCCAGCGTGGGTCCCCTGCGGGATCGCAAGTCCTGACAGCAAACCTGCTCCCGCGTGGGCTCCTCTCTCCACAGGTCCACAGGTCCTGACAGGAGCCTGCTCCAGCGTGGGCTTCCCACAGGATCACAGCCTCCTTTGGGCATCCACCTGCTCCAGCGTGGGGTCCTCCACGGGCTGCAGGTGGATATCTGCTCCGCCGTGGACCTCCATGGGCTGCAGGGACACAGCCTGCCTCACCATGGTCTTCACCATGGGCTGCAGGGGAAGCTCTGCTCTGGTGCCTGGAGCACCTCCTCCCCCTCCTTCTTCACTGACCTTGGTGTCTGCAGAGTTGTTTCTCTCACATATTCTCACTCCTCTCTTCCCCGGCTGGCATTTCCCAGTTTTTCCCCCCCTTCTTAAATATGTTATCACAGAGGCGCTACCACTGTTGCTGATTAGCTCAGCCCTAGCCAGTGGCAGGTCCGTCTTGGAGCTGGCTGGCATTGGCTCTATCAGGCATAGGGGAAGTTTCTAGCAGCTTCTCACAGAAGCCACCCCTGTAGCCCCCCCGCTACCAAAACGCTGCCACGCAAACCCAATACACAGTGTTATGTACTTACTTCTATGCCCAGCTCCCCAGGGATGTAATTCTGCAACAATCCTGCATATGCAACTTTATACTTCAGTAAAAGTTGTAGAAATTGTTGCTTTTAGCCTGCGAGTACCCTGGCTCTGTTCCCAGTATCTGGCAATATGGTGACTGTCACATCTGCACTCATCTCAGTTTCATGACCTCTTTAGACAAGGAAATGCTTTGTCAGATATCACTTCTCTTTGGAAAGAGTTTCTAGGGAGAATCAGATGCAAGCAAGTACAAAATCAGCCTGCTGAGGAGGGGCAAACGCAAAAAACTGAGAGCATGCATTACTTCAAAAGTACATTGTCAACACACTATCCCAGTAAGCCTAGTATGTTGACAGATAGAAAATCCCTCTCAGTTAACAGACAATTGAACAATTATTTTTCAAGAACTGACAAACTACTGAACTGCATGATATTCTGCAAGAAAAAAACAGCACTTAACCTGAGGATAATGCCTGAAAAAGTGTCTGTAAGTGAACACAGTCTGACAGATTACAGGAGAATAAATACCGAGGTAAAAAGGGAAATTTCTGCGTCACAACTCCTTTAAGATACAAGAGGTAAACATGATGCTGGAGCAATGCATCAAACATTCAGGACACCCAACTCAATCCAGAATATTATATATTTGAATATATCTGAATTTATTGACCTCTGAGACTGAATGTGGAAACCCACAGCATCACACTGTAGAGGAGCTGCCCAGTATAACAAAAAGCCTTTGGCTTCTGGCATGATAGACTATATCTATAGAAGTAGTTATTAGCTAATGACTCTTTCTTAGGCCATACTGGAAAATGAGTCAGATAAAAGGTCCAGGTTTAAAATAGCAATAAACACAAAACAGCTGCTGATTTTTAAAATGAGCTTTGCATGAAAGTCCAGCAGAAAAACAGTGGCAACACAGATTTTTTTATGTCAAGAGATATGGAAAAGATATACCTGGTAAAATTAAGGGAAAATCACCCTCTGGTAACTCCTTTAACAGCAACCTGTTGAAGTACTTTTTGAGTCGAGAGAGTGTCTCTTGCATCCTGAGATGATGGTGTTAATGCCCCAAAACTAGAATACCATGTAGTATCAACAGTGGCAGTACACGTTTCCATGTGAGGTCACCTTAATTCTCCCATTAGATGCATATGATGTCCAGTTGGAAGTTTGATGTGCTGGCACTTTGTAAGTTGAGAAGGACAAAAAAGATGGGAAAACGAAGGAAAGGAAATATGTAAAAAAACCCCACAACCCAAAACTTGACTGATGAACAATAATGTTTCCAATATAAATCAGTTTAGAATAAACTACTGAAATCTTATGTTGGAGGCATTGAAAAGTGAAAAACAGTGGCTCAAAACATTACCCTTTTATGGCTGTTTTTCCTAGTTTGTGTTTTAAAATGTTCTCAATCACATTTTTATTAAAATCTTTTTTTAAACAAACTTTTTTCAAGTGAAAATTTCACTCAAAGACTCTTAATAGCTCTGTCAGTGCAATGCTAGCTCGAGAGTTTGGTACTTTTGGCGATAAGGATGAATATGAAAACAGGGTCCTCACTATGGGCTACTTTTGCCTCTTAGCGAGATTTGAGAAGGGTTCCTAAGAGCATTAGGAATATGTGAAAGAAGACAGACAGGGGATTAGCCGAAGAGAAAGCAAGGCTAACGTTTGTCAAGAAATGAAGCAGATGACTCTCGAGAAGACTGCAGAGCTGAGTACAGTTCTGACAGAGAAGGGCAGAAGCAGGAGTTTAAGAAGTGAGTCACTATTTCTCCCCTCCCAGCCCAGCTGATAAACCAAAAAAAGGAGCACCTTTAAAATTGAAGTACGCTGCCAAGGAACTGAACTGGGAACAACTTGTAGGCTTTATGTAAATCTTCTTAAGACCTTAGGAGAGAGTAGAACTTTTAAAAGGTTGAAATTATTATATGTGAGATTTTTTTCCCCCACTTGGATCTTGAGCTGCCTGAGGCCCAAAAGACTTAACTGTTCAAGGAGGGTGTTGGGCAGGTGGAAAGGTATGAAAATTATCATAATACCCAGTATCCTTTAAAAAAAAAGTAATTGAATTGTTCAACATGCTTGAAGTAATGAATATGCCTTAAGTTTTAGTGAGTTAGGATGTTTATTAGCTCATGAGTTAGAGATTTGTCTACTATACCTTGTTTCTGCCTTTTGTAATACTACTACATCAATTCTACGATGGCACAATCAAAGGCAGAAAGATGCGAGAAAGGAGTTCTTTTTTGGTATGAAAACAGCAAATTCAGTGTGAAAGTCAAAAACATTTCTAGCATAATTACCGTAAAATAATTCTTGCTGCTTGACATTAGAAAGGTAAGCTGTGCTCTGATAGACCCACTTATAGTAAAGGAAGAGACACGTCATTATAGACATAAGGTAGAGCAATCCCCATACTCCCCTCCCAGGAGTATGCCTAGAAACCACTACCCCCACTCACAGCACTGATGGCTCAGAGCATTTTAAATGGATACAGAATTTAGCCCATGTTCAATAATGAATTTTACAATGAATATCACCTGTGTGTTTTCCAAAAATGTAGCTCTTGTTTTTATTTAACAAAACCATGCATATCTCTGTGTATGTATGAAAAAGAGAGAGAGAATGACCTACCTTCCATCATTAACAGAAACTCCAAGTTAAAGAATGGTTGCCTGTATCCCCAAAGGCTGGTCCTATTTAAAATTTGACTCCTGGAGATTTAACTTTGGAAACCGCACTGGAGTATGCTGATGTTCTGTCACTCTTAAGCACCAAATGGTTGAAGTTTGGGAGTTTATGAGAGCAACTGTTTCTTGCCTCGCTCCGCAAAAGCATGTTCTGAACCTTATTGAGGTGAAAATATTACTTGTTTTTTTCAGGGGACTCATCAGCATCAGAAGAAAGGAAGAGGTAGAAAAGGGCTCTGGCTTTGCAGGGGTCTTCTGACTCCTCCCTCCAGCTCCAAGTTGTCTCAGACTTCAAGTGATGTAGATTAATCTCTAGACAAAAATGTAATGAAGCAGCCTGCCAAATCAGTACGACTCATAGGAATAATATTCCCTTATACTGAAGTAATGATCACATTTTTTATAAACCTAGCTGTTGAACAGGCAGCCCCAAGCACATAAAAATTTCAGAGACCTTCAGAGCTCCTGCAACAGAGGGAGGATATGTATGTTCTCCCCATTTTAACTGCAGTACCATGGAGGAAGGGGCCAAGTTGGTGTTTAAAGCAAACATTTTGGAGGCTTAACAAAATCCCACTTTGCATAGGTCTGCTCCTTATGCTGGTGTCTCTTACATTCTATATTGTCATTAAGAAAACTGTGCTTCCCTTGGAAAAGAAGCAGTGGGAAATGAGACAACAAGCTCTGAAAAAATGTTGTTTCCCACTTCTTCATTGGACAGAGTGTTGTGTTTAACCAAGGATCACATTTCTGTGACTGTAAAAGAGCTCTTTCTTATGCTACTAAATCCTTCAGTGCTAGTTCAGTAATACAGCAAAGAAAGTGATGCAGGAACCTGAGACTGACAGCTAATTGGATGCTTCTGGCTGACAATATTGCCTTCAATAAACCCCTTCACGCTCATATGTTCCTGACCTGTGAGCCATCCCTCTGACTTCCACTGACTAGCCTTTTTCTCCTTATAGAACTGTTTTCCAAATTCAGTAAGTTGTTATTATTGGAAACTTAGATAGTCTTTGCTACAATACTCCTGGTGCAGTAATACAAACATAATTCAATGGAATTTTTTGAAATCAATGTTTAATGAATAATCATTGCATTGTGTATTAATTCATAATGCAAGCAAAATGATAACACAGACAATGCTAAAAGAGTGCAGGAAGATGTAAGTTCTTCTGTTGTAAAGAAATTAGAAAAGATTTGTAACAAAACTGTACTTGTACTATATTTGTTTTAGGTCCTCTGTCCTTTCTCTGGTTTGTACTTGTTTCGACTACCACCAATCAACTGTACTCATAACTCAGTATAACCCACACTCTTCATCTATCTATTTGCAAGAAATGTAGGCAATAGAACATTTTTTCCAACAATTTTTACATCAAAATAAAAGGGAAGAATGGGAATGGAACTGCTGCTTTGCAGTAAGACAGTGGGAAGGTAAGGAAAGGGCAGCAGAAATTAAATTACTCTCTGAGGTTTCAAGTCAGATTTCTTCCTAAACTCCTGAAAACCCACTCCAGACCTACCAGTGCACTTGTCAGAAGTGGCCTAATGCTTCCTAGGTTTTTATTCCTAAAGCTAATTCCATATGACCGTTAAGGCAATTATGGGAATGTACTGGTAACAACTGAAAGCTCACAGTGAGTTCAGACAAATGAGGAAAAGTACAGGTGAAGGAAAAAACGACCTTCTAAAAATTCTCTTGAAGCACTACTCCTGTATGGCATTATTTTTACCTTTGACTCTCTGGAGCTTCAAGAAGCAAACACCATCTGCTAAGAGCATAAATAGAGCAGGGAAATAAAACTGTATCTGGAAAACAAAGCTCTCTTCTGCAGTTGTGCATGTCTTCAAACAGCTTCTCTGATGCTTTCAGCTTCCCCTTAATATAATTTTCATATTAATTCCACACAACAACTGACTGCTCAGTAGAGCTCACAGTCATTCTCCCACTACCTCTTACTTATCACTTAAATAAAAATAAATAACTGCTATTATTTTTTTTTCCCAAGGAGTTACAAATCATCAGAGCGGTAGATAGACTGTACTTGCAATTCTTTGGATGCATGCTTTCCCTCTCTTCTGGAGAAAGGTCCTTTCTCAGGCAAAGTAGAAGTATACGGCATACCGTTTGTATTTATTGACCTTGATGATGTTCTGTATACTTATAGAGGTAAAATTTAACAAATATCAATTACAAGATACATTTCTTATACCTAAGGCAAATAACGGAGAATTAAATGTTTCCTTTATGTTAAGAATAGAAAACCGGTAGTCAGTTCTCTGGTGCTCACTGACCTATGATAATTTAACTGGCATATAGTGATACTTTTGCCTCAAAGGGTTATTCTTGAATGCCATCTTAAATTGCTGTGGCAAACTATAGATAGCCTAGAAATGCCCCAAAGCCTGCTGCGTACACCACTCCACACACATACTGCTATTCAGTCAAAGCTACATCAAACCAGAAAGGCCAATCTGACCCACTCTTTTCCTTCCCTTGCCCTTTTTAATACTGTCTGCTGCTTTCTTAGTCTACTGATTCTTTTCTTGACATGCTTTATTTCTTCCCCTAGCCAGTCTGTTATTCTCCAACATTGTTTTCTTACCAGTAATACCTGAAGTTACACTGGGCAGCAGTGCTTTGGTATTATGCGCTTTTTTTTCCTTAGTAGAGGTTTTGAGACTTTTTTTACTTTTGTTTCCTTTCTCTTCTCTCCCCCTTCACTGACCCTGTTTATCTACCCATCACTGAGTTCAGCTTGAGAAATAAGTCCATAAGATAGCATGATCTCCCATATTCTCTTCCTGAATCTTGCCTGAAACAGCAAGCACTAGCATAACATTTGGAAAAAAATGTTATAACCCCATTTTTCTCCGATTCTTTTTCTTCTATCTTCGCTATTTACAGAAGTCTGAGACATGCTCTAAGCTAATGTTGCCATGGTGTTGTCTCAGATTGGGTCTGGCATCCTCCCAAGGAGGTGTGTGGGTAGCTCTTTTCCTGAGGTTTAAAGGTGCACCATTGACATTTTTCTCCCGCTTGGCCATTTCAAATGAGCAGAGAAGAACAACCAAACCATCAAACAGATTTCATTGAGCAGAGGTCAATCCAACATCTGCCTTGTGTACATTGTGCCTGGATAAACACTGATATGTTCAGCACTGATATATTCTGATGCTGCCATTATCATTTCATGTATTTTACAAACAAAGAGCTCATAGATGAGAATCCAGGGATTAGCTGAGCATATGGATTTGTTTTTTCTTTTTGGTGCAGGTGGTTAATCCTCCTGAAGATGGTTCTGAATTTTTTCTTTAGCTGATCCTTCTCACCTCTACTTAACCAACACACATTTTCAAACAAATGCTGTTCACCTTCCCTACCCTGGAATTTTAGAATTTCTGCATATTTTTAGACATAATTATTTATCAAAATATCATATTAATGAAAATACCTTAACATTTACAGCACTCTGTAAGAGTGCTCGCTTTTTTCAAAATATATTAAGTTCTGAAAAGCTGTTGTAAACATTTTAATTTCATGACAAAACCCAAGATTTTCAGTCCTATTTTCTGAAATCAAGGAGTGCTTCACTTAATATTTTTGATAAAACTATATATTAATAGAAAAAGCTCTACGTTGTAGTTCTGTTAAAATATGTCAAAATAAAAATCTAGCAAAGACAAGATAATAACCAAACCTTTGCTGTACAATTTTATCATTCCCTTATGGCTTCTGCATTAAAATATCTGCCTATTTTTGTTATTCAATCTAATTATGCAATAGCTTCCTAGGAAATGTTTTTCACTGGGAAAATTGTTATGGAAAGCTATTGTTTGCTATCACCAGCATTTCTGTCCTTAGTGCTGTTTTATATTCTTGTCTACAAACAGAATTTGTAACTGCAATAATGTAAGGGTATCTTGCCATGAAAAAACATGTACTAATCTGAGAACTGATATTTTACTCTCAATTGCACCTGATAAAATGGCAGTCTTCTGGTATTATATTTGACTTCTGCTGTCTTAACTTTTGAACCTCTTAAACATTAGCTGTCTTACCTGACTGTAGTGATCTCAGGCTTAGCAAGAAGAGAGAGTAATTTTAATGGGATTTGAATGTTCGAACTTCTTTTTTAAAAAAAGGTCTCTCTGCAAAAAGGGAAGAAATGTATTTTTGTTAGTAATGAAAGTAAAGCTTTAAAAATTATGAGGGCTGTAAACATCACTTTGAAAGCTGCTGATAGGGAAGATGATATAGTCACAAATCTTCTCCCTGCAATTTTTATTGATAAAGAGATAGGTGAGAGTGAAACACTACAAATCTTGCAGGCTTTTGCTGATTTTTACTAATGTCAGAAGGTATGTTAGTTCTACATTAGCCCATTTCTAGCTTTTGTGCACTTCAGTATTTTCACTGAATGCTGTTGCTGGAGGAGACTGGCAGCAGACATGCTCTTACCTATCTTTTTTCTCTGCTATAGTCCCTCTCTTGTATGGGTTTTTTTAAGCATTTTGGCAAGTTAGCTAATCGAGGAATATTCTGTAAGCCAAGTATTGGGCTGGGTATGAGCATTCAGAATTTAATTGAGGAGTTACCAAATCACCCACCTGTAAAGGCAGGTGTTAATCCCAGAGAAGAAGGACTCACTCACTTTGATTTTGCTGCAGTCCCTACTGGGTTAAGCAGCTGCATGCAATAGGAGCTGCATTTCCCCAGACAGAGGGGAATGCAACCCTCTCAGATGCAGCTGCTCTCAGAGGCTTTTTTGACCAATTTAAGATCCTACATAAAGATAAAACAGAAATTGTGGCAGTTGTCTTTACATAATGTAGAGAATTTGAGTGGGTTTTATCATGTTCAGGTTTAGGGAGGAACTTCATCTGTACTGGAGCCTGCAGCTCCAAAAAACAAGACAGAAACTTTGCAGACAGACTATTGAAAGAAAACAAGAGAAAATGCATGGAGAAGACAAGCGTTTGCTCAATAGCTTATGGTGAAATGAAACGTAAAACCTGTTCATATGTACAAATAGCCTTGAAAGGTGATGGCTGCTGATGGAAATTTCTTCTTGCTTGGGGGATTCAGCATAAAAGGTTGAACTGTTTTATACATTTAATTTTTCAAATGGCAAGTTTACAGAAATTAAACCAAGCCAAAAGCAAGGAAAAGATTGCTTGATGTTATTGAATTACCTAGTTAATTTCCCAAAATCTTTTAATCTCTCTACAACTTGCATTGCCTGACCACATAACACTATGATGCCAGAGCTGAAATTGTCTTCAGTAAGTTTTAAGAGACTTTGTTGGTTTACAAAGCAAAAACTCATGAGTGTACTGGGTGTAGGCAAGGTGCTGGCAGCAGGGGGGGAGGCTGCAGCAGTGGCCTCTGTGGGAAGAGACCAGGGGCTCCTCCATGTTGGACACAGCCAGTTCCAGTCAGCTCCAAAATGGAAGGAAACACATTTTACTTCTCATGGCATTATCATTAGAGTGATGAAAGTTTGCTAATGGGTCTATGACTTTAAAGGAAGTCACAACAAGGAGGTATCTGGAAAAGGTATTCAGGTTGTGATACAGTTTTTGAGCAGTCCTCAAGTGACAGTGTATAGCGTGTTGTGTAGCTGCAGCTCTCTACTGGTTCTTGCAACCTTTCATTTGGAAATAGAAAGAAAAAGTTCAGCCTTAATTCTAATAATCTAATTTTCTTCCTCTGTGGTTTTTCATAATTCAAATCTGATCAACTGAAAAGTGGTATTGAAAAAGAGTGCATCTCATCATTCAGTTCAAATCACTGTTTTCTTGTTAGCTCACTGGGTGATCTTTCGCAAAATTAATGCTGCACATTAATGTTGATGTAAACAAATTTCTATCTACCTAGAAAAGACTAAAGAACTCCATTGGTTCCCAGAAATTATTACAAAGGGAAAATCAAAGAATCAGATGTTCAACTCAAAGTATTGGTACTTATCTTACTTCCAGTTGCCTAAGTCTACCCAAGACATTTCTAGCCCAATTTTGCAATTAATTAAGCAACTCCCAATTCTGGTTCCAGGAATTATTATCTGCAGTAATTAGTATTGTAAAGATAGACACAACTTTTCAAACCCAAAGCTTTGTTCTGATTGCAAATTTTTGTTCAAATCTCACAGTTGCATTTTCATTTCTACATGTCCAGTTTTAATTGCTCACATTGAGCTTTGATATTCAGTTCAGAAGACAAAATGTCCACACTTCAAAATCAGAGCTATCTCAAATTCTACCAGAAGAAAAATTACAAACAAGCTTAAGTGTACAACTCCATATTTTTTCATTCACACAAGTAGCTTTGGCTGGTTTTAGTTGCACTTCTCATAGAATTAAGAATCTCATGAGTTGGATATTATGGGTCACAATGATGTCAGCTCATTTAAAATACAGGTGAGGAATCTGAAACGTTTTCTGAGCTGCATTTTAGAAAGGAATATTTTCCAAGATGCATTTTTAACTGTGTTATCTTTGTTACTTTTTGGAGTTAAAGATGTGTTAAAAATGTGACAGCCCAAAAGTACAAGTCCTTGTCACTTTCTATTATCCAGTAATTTTAAGTATATTTAATTAAAATATAATAGTATTCAGTACATCAGGAATAATTAGTCTGCAGCTATAAAAAGAAATCTGTTGTATAGTCCATAATGAAAAAATATTTTGAAAAAGTGTGAAATATAATGAGCACTGCACACTCCAGAGTAAGGTGGCCTCAACTGCAGTGTTTAATCACTTAGTCTTTCCAAAAGAACAGTAAATGGGCTATTTTGTTGTCATACATTTTTTCTTTTTTTTTTCTTTTTTCTTTGACCAGCATGTATCTGTGTCAGCAGTTGTGTTAAAGATGGCATGGAATTATGTCTTTTTTACTGGGCTGCGATTTTTGTGATGCTCCTTAGTTTATGGGGGAGTTATTTCTGTGGTCTTTAGTTCCAGAATAAGGTATCTGACAGAAAAAATTCCAGTCCTGTGTCTGTGTATAGCTAAACCCCTTACTTGCTTTGCATCTCATCTGAAGCAACTGCTTTCTACTCCTCCATACACGCAGGTTTCCTTCCTATGGAACCGTAGACAGAGTGGTAAGTGGGGCTTTCCACATGCCCTAATCTTACCCCGGTGTGAAGACAGGACGTTATCAGGACACAGAAGCTCCCACGCGCTTTGTGCTCACCACTCTGAATATAGCCTTGGGTATCTAAGCACTGCAGATAAGTGCCGAGACCTTGAAGCTGATTTGATATTCTATGGGAAGCAATTGTAAAGAGCAATGGATGGGCTTAATGCGCTCCCGGTAGCAGTGCTGTCGAGGAGACGTGCAGTTGCATTCTCTATTAGCTGGAGTTTCCCAAGTGTTCTGCTGCTTGGCAGAAAAAAATTCAAGGCCTCAAAGAAATAATGTCCTTTTAGGAAATGTGTATACAGGCACACAGTAGCAATATAGCCAGAAGACTTGGTCAAGCGGAAATTTCTCATATTTTTCCACTAACCACATTTTTTTTCTGCTGAACCTTTGTCTTTTTAATTTAAACTTGTATTAATTGACTTCAAAAAAATGCACTGACTAAACTTGCTATGTTTCTTGCTTACCATTTCAATTTGTTTCTAGTGAAATCTTTGGAAACATCAGAAGAAGACTGAAAAGTCAGATGAAATTAATAGGTATGTTTATGGGTGGTTGTTTTCATCTAAGACTGATGTCATTGCTACCCGTGTAATTGTTTTGCAGCGTGTGCTCCTTGGAGAGCTGCAAATGGAAATACACACGCTGCCCAGCAGGATCACAAGGAATAAGGAATGAATCTCAGAGGAGCTGAATGAGGGCCCTTCACAGTCATGATATATGAGTAATTTCTCATTTTCACTATTATTTTCACAAATTCTTGACATAAACCCAAACAAATCCATAGAAGTACTACAAGACAGTTCTACCAAAGTCATTCCAGTATCCAGTTTTCCCTTCTGTGTTTTATTTCTCCTGACAGCAAACTAAAGAAAACCCCAAATCCATTATGGCATATGAATGCATTCAGCCCTGCTACCAGCATGATGGTTAGACAGAGGAAGGGAGTGCAGCAGAGAGCAGAGAAAATTGTAGGTCATTTGAGACATAAAACTCTAGCATATTTAGCATGTATATGCAGAACAAATGCCTTTTCTACATTTGAAAACATAGAACATCTTATTTTTAAGTTACAGAAATACAAGCATTGACTTACTGTACTTGTAATCTACAACCATGATGAAAAATATGTTGGAGGTAGAAGACAAGTTTTGATTAGTAGTCTGGAAAAAAACCAACCAAACAAAAAAATCCCTGTTAACCAGTGTTACGGTTCTTACAGGCCAGAAATATCTGCATTTAGATTTATAATGGTTGCCTTTGGGTTAGAGAAAAACAAACCAGCACTCCTTAGCTGGATAATGTTGCTGTTCAGCCTGTCGAAGTTCACTACATTGACCAGCAGGTTATTTGGTATTGAACGAGCAGCCTATCAAGCTAGAAATCCAGAGTTTTATCTACCAAGTGACAAATGGTAATGGAAAGGAAAAGGATCAGAGACAACCCTTGGAAGACACGTAGCTGACGCAGAGAGCCCAGGCAGCACTGACATGTTGGCAAACATGATTGCAGTGAAAGTGTATTCAAGAACTTAGCTGCAAAATTCTTCATTCCTCAAACATGTCAGAAATATAATTCAGCTTAATAATGTGTGGTTTTTTTCTTTTGCAGTTTTCATCAGTCTATAGAGAACAGATTTTAGAACACCTTTCCTTGTGTTACATTTTCTAATTTTGCTTTCTACTACAGAAAATGAAAATACAGTCTTGTTTCTACCACCCACACTCTCCTGAAACATTGTGTACATCCATTAATCCTGACATCATGGTCATGTCTCAGTTTTGTGTTTAGAAGGAAGCTATTAGTACATTCACATTCCTCAAAAGAGCATTTGTAGCTTACCTTCATTCTCCCTTTGCACTTACCCATGCATTTTCTTAAAGTTCCTTCAAGTCTTGCCAGCTTCTCACTGAGATCACCTAAAACAGAGATAGGTAGTGATAAAACATACCCTGTTATTAAATATTTCTCCATAATAAAATAATCCAGAATAGTGGTACAAAGATTGACTTCTCCTGTCAGTCAGAAGATCATGAGGTGATTGACAAACGAGAGGATACATGGTAAGAAGAAAAAAAAAAAAGCCAGAACTCTGAGGTAATGAAATCTTCCACACTGCTGGATTCAGACCATGCTCATGCTATTTGATATTCACTGACTTCTCTCACACTTCTGCTCCGTGCTGTCAGCCATTAGCTCCCTTGCTCAAAGGTTTCCTTTTTTTCCCCAGCTGTGCATCTGTGAAAAGTCCTCCATGCTGTAGCATTTTCATTAATCTCAGCACTAACTTCACAGCACTAAAAAGTTCATAATATGAAAAGGGAAGAATATAGTAATAATGATTTTTAAAAAAATCTTGAATATGGACAAGGCTCAAGCTTCTCAATGACTAAAGTATTTTCTAAGGGAGCTCCAGAGTTATGTGAATACATATTAATTTTTGTCACAGATGTTGGGGGAACACCTGCAGTTAGAATGACTCCTACGTATTATAAAACCAAAATAAGTAGAAAGGTGTTGGTTTGGTATGGCTTTGATTGTGTGATGTGGTTGGTATCTTCCAGGAATGACTGAGAGGATGTGATCCCATCATGGCCTGGGCATAATGTAAGAGTTGCCCAAGTGAAAGCTGAGTACAGATGTCATTCACTATTTATTTGTAGAAATGTATACACAGAGACAGGTAAGGAAAAAATGTTTCCTACGGAATTTAAAACCCATAACATTCTATAATTAAAGGTGTAAGGCAATGTTCTGACAACTCATCCATGGTGCACGAGTGCGAAAAAAAGATGCAGTAAAACAAGAAGTAGTTTATCAGCAAAAGAGAATGTGACTGCTGTTCATGACAAAAATTTTGGTTAAAATTGTTGCAACCTGCCACGTTTCCACTTTAACATTGTAATTTCATATATGACACTGAGGACAAAGAAACGTGTTGCCCTTAAAGTGTTTCTTTGATTCACTTTCATTGTAATTCACTTTTTTTTGTGGTAACCAATCAGACATTAGAAGATATATTCTCTCCACTATCATCTTCTGCACAGAGTCTTAGGGGAACATTTCTTTTGAAAAACATGGTGGAGAGACAGGCTGCACTTGTTTGGGTTTTTTTCACTATGGAAACTATGGGATTTGTGATCCCTTTCCAGGAAATAATCTGCATTATTTTGAAAAACACATTTAATGACAAAACTTAACAAAAAACAAATGCACACTTTCTAGTTCAGCAAAACCAGCACAAAATGGATTATTTTGTTGCAATATGATATGGCATTTTCCCTCTCTTGTTTTTCCATAAATGTCGTGCTAAACTATTAAGGATGTAAGGTAGCTGAGATGATGGTAAGTGGATCTGATTGCATTATGATGGGGGGAAAAAACCCACGCAAATTCTAATAATCTCTGACTTCTTCAAGGCTTCCAGAGGCTTTTTGTTTGTTTGTTTTGGTTTTGTTTTTTTTTTTAAAGACGTTTCTCTTCCTTGTGCCCATCCTTTTAGCCTTTTTAGCTAGGGCTAAGGAGCAACTGCATTACCCTATTAGCACAAGCCAGAGCTCCACCTTCTGTGCTAGTGTCTTGCTACACTGCTGTTTGTGCTGTTAATCAAAACCAAAAGCAGGCACTTTGTTGCCAGAGTTCAGGTTTTTATCCTGAGCCTTGTGACATTTGTTGTTTCTACTTCAAAGCCCCACACCCTCAAGAGGGATCTCTGTGGGACAGGACCATGTTGATTTCTTCGGTGTGGGTGGTGGCACTGTGTCAGGCTGGTGGCAGGGAGCAGTGTTGCCCTGCGATGTATGCGAGCCCCAGCAATTTCAGCCTCTGACCTATGGAGTAGGGTTAGTCATTTTCCATTGCATGGCAATGCTGTAACTCCTTCTCCCAGGAGCAGCTGTCGACAGATACACGAGAGCGACAAGGCTCTTCAAAACCTGAGCACTCCTCCCTTATTACAGATTCCTGACCTTGTTAGTGCCTGCAGGGTGTGAGCCGAAATCTCTCGACCAGAGGTAGCTGCTCAGAGGTACTGACTGTAGGTGCAAGCACCAGAGCCTCACAGGTTTTTAATCCAGGCCGTTTGCTCATCTCCACCTAACAGACATGTATGTTTATTAATTAAGCTAGATGAATAGAGGAGTGAAGAATGACACTGGCATTAAAATGAACAACATAATATAAAGGCAACTTTTTCCAGCCCTGTAAAGTAGAATTGTGTTAGTGAGAATGCATAGCAGTACAGGTTTCTGTTTTGTTACAAGCAGCATTAGTACGAGTGCCTGCACGCTGTACGTTTGTAAATCATCTTCAAGGGTGCACCATTATACTGTAAGTGCTAGTATTATTTTAAAAGAAACCATATTGCTTTTAACATTTTCATTATGTATCGAAGTCATATGAGACACAAAGCTATGTTTGCTAATATGTCTCTTCTGTATTTTCACGGAGCAGAATTTTAAATATTTACAGCAGTAAGTGTTTATGTTCAGAAATTTTGCTTTGACAATGCAAATTCCTTAAATAAGGTGGAAAGACACTTTAATTCAGAGCCTAGAAGTAAAATGCCATTGTCTTACAGCCTTAGCTTTTGTTGTACCTTACATGAATCTACCAGATGATACCTGTTTTCACCTTCCTGGGCTTGTTTCTCTGATCCCCGTCTAAAAAATGACTAACCCAACAAAGCACCTCACCAGTGTGGCAGTGAAATGATTGGTGCCTATTCATGGAAAACGCCTGAAAGCTCTAACTGTCCAAAAGTATACTGACTATCAGATTTGTAATCCTGTTTTTCTGACAGCTTAACTGTTGCTTCTGAAAAGGAGTTTGCAGCACAGAGAGAAGGAAAAGGCCTCACGACAGTCTGCACAGTCCTGCATTATTTATACCTATCTCTATAGCACAGCTTCAGCTGGCAGGGAGAGTTAGGGCTGAGAATGAGAGATGCGTACCGCTGCTGTGAGAAATGTAAATAAGATTAAAGTTACCAGTCCCTGCTGAGAGGTAAATTTCTTTTCCAGAAGCTGAACGCACCTTATTCTGAAACAGCATCTTTGTTCGCAGGAACTGCTAGCCTGCATCCATCTGCCACACTTAAACCCCGGACCTTGTAAATAATCTCCGCTCATTGAGCGCAGCTATGACAAAAAATGTAATGTCTTCTTGTTCTACATGTCTAGGAACTAATCTTCCCTTGGCAGCGAACTTGTGGTCTGTCAGCCTGAGTTCCTTTTCATTTATATACTTATTTTGCTCAGCACAGATGAGGGTGAAGAGGGGAAGCACAAGGGGGAATTCACAAAGTAAACAAACCGTATCTAACAGCCGGGGCGATCAGCTTGTGAGTGTGGATAAAAGATATCTTCTGCTACAGTTCTCCTGATGCCCTACTGTTGTTCCTGCATCGCTGATGGGATTCGTGAGCTAATGGGTGAACCAGGTGTTGGTCATACCAGTACGATCTGGGTGGGACGAAGGTTTGAGTTGATACAGCTGTTGCAACTGGTATATCGAAGGAATTATCTATTTGAGGATGGGATTGCAGATCTAAAATTTACTACGGCTACCCATGGCCGTACTCCAGTATGCTCTGCAAGCGGTTAATGTTGAAGGCTACTCAGACTTCGGCTAGATCAGAAAATTCTTGGCCAAAGGGCATAATACAGTAGGTCTCTGGTAAATGTTTTTTTGTTTTGGGTTTTAATGCAGGGTGTACTTTTCTTTCTTTTCCCTGAAGCAATCTAGGAGATCCCCACTCTCCTAAAATACAGTATCATGCTGAAGCTGTTATGCTGATTCTGAAATGTGTAATAAATGGACTTAGTTTGCTGACATTTAAAGAAAAATAAAGATAGTGTGTCTCTCTTCAGGCTTTTTGGGAAAAGAGGGTTTGTAATGGCCTCCCAAGATGCTTGTTTGAGGAAAGTTTGTATTTAAAAGTCAGGCATGCCAAACATTTTACACGATTGAGACTGACTTACAAATACCTCAATTATCAGTCAACACAACGGGAATCTATACTCTGCAGCCTGACAAATAATTGGCCTTTAACACAGAAGCAGATATTGAAGGAAAGGAGTGAAAATAAGTAATGGTTGTTGTAAGTAATCTCTACCGGTAATACTTTTTTTCTCAGTGAGCCCTTGGGGAAACTAATAAACTGTGAAACTTTGCAGCTAATTCCACCCTAGCAGTGTCAAATACCTAGAGCAGAGCTTGCCACCTCTCCTGCCAAAACAGGCCATGTGGTCTGGCTATAAATCCACAGAAAGCCTTCTTCGTTCCAGCGTATGCCCAGAGTCTCTGTCATGCATGGCTGCATGCATTCACGCCGTCACATAGCTGGATATGCCCCTCTAACGTGGCCAGGTGCAGATCTCTCTCTCCTGTGCTTCGGTTTGCAGCGTAATCCTTGGCTTTCACATGCACATCACCATCACTGTGCTAGCCCTGTCAAACAAGCTGCCTCTTCTCTGGCAAGGGGTCTGAAACCCTGGAGCCTCATCACAGTGCCACATCTGAGGTAGCTCAAAAAAGCCAGCAGGCTTTTAGGCTGTGAGCAACCAGAATAACTCACACAGCCTGAAGCCTACTTCCCATCTTCTTGCTGGGACAGCTGTCCAAGGGAGGATGTGTCACTTCAGCCACTCCTTCTCCAGCCTACCTGGAGCCATGTCTTCTCTTGTAGTTCAGCTTGGGGTGAGTCTCTTGCTGAGATTTTTAAAGATGCAGAGCAGTGTGTTCCAGAGAAATCTTGCTTTCTGCCTAAGGCCATGAAAATGTTGTCATTGACTTCTGTCTGTGTTCCAAATATTTGTAAAAGGTTAGATTTAAGATCTGATAACAGCTTCTGAGAAGTATTGGAATTGCTTACACTGGTCAAAATCACTTCTTACCTTAGATGTTGTGCTGATTCTCCAATTTTCCACGCTCAGTGAGCATTCCTGGCTAGGTCATGAATGTCACTGATCTGAAGCAAATGATTTCTTTTCTTCTCCGAGTGACTGAGACATTACCACAAGATGAATTTTTCTCTTCTGAGAATTTCTAGGCATTCATATGTGAAACACTTGTCCAATAGATATACAGCCCTGCAAGCTTGTGCAGACCCGTCGGGTCGTGCATTAAGCCATTGAAGTGAACGGGTTAATCCTTTTGCCGCTGTGAGTCACACAATGTCCCTGCCTCCTGAGGGAAGGCAAACTCGCATGAGAGCGGTGAAGAGCTGCAAAACCAAGCATCGTTCCCTTTTTGCACCGACCAAGACCCCGGACCCCAGCGGTGAAACCTGTGCAAGACCCCCCGCACCAACCCGCTCCCCGCCACCCCTGACTCGAAACCCTCTCGCCTCGCACCCCCGGCTGCCTTCCTCGCGTCTGCTAAAACGCCCGAAACCCCCATCCGACAAGGAAGCGGCCCGACAGCCGCCCCGGGGTGGCTTTGTGGCCCGGGGAGGGACCTGCCTGCGCCCCGCGGCGCGCGCTGCCCCCGCGCGCCCCGCCGCCCCGCGCGCCCCGCCGCCATTCGCGCATCTCCCGCCAGGTGGAGCAAGAAACAAAGAATTCCGCTTTCCCCATTTCCCCTCCTTTTTGTGTGTAGCCAGGCTTTGAGTTTGCCCTTCCTCAAACCGAAGTTTTAACACAATAATGCGGCAAATCGGGAGGACGATATTTCTTTCTCATTTAGATCACTGCGAGAGCGGGTAATGCTTTCTGCAGTTTGCAGCCTGCAACCGACAGAGGTTTGCAGGGGGGAGAAGGTAGGGAAAGGAACGAGCTCTGTAAATTCTCCTTCTGCGTGCATACCAATTGTAGCAGGAAAATGAAATTTTAAAATTTAAAAAGGCAGATCACTCTTTTTTGCATTAGTGGAAAAAAAAGTTTGGAAAATCTGAACGTATACACAGCAGCATAAAATTCACATTAGCATCTCATTAAGTCTAAACGCACTTAGGGACTGATCCAAAGGCCATCAAACTCAATGGGAGACTTTCCATTGCCTTCAAATGGGATTTGGATCATGCTGTTAGTGATTGGCAAAAGCTCATATTAACAAAACAAAAAAATCCTGACATTACCTAAAAGGCTATAAAAGCATTTCCATTCTTTGTTCTGGGAAATCCCTTTTACGGCTGATCAAATGTAATCACAGCAGCCACCTCTGTGCTGAAAGCTTCCTGTTAGGCTAACGACAAGGTAGCTGAGGTATGAATGCAAACACCACTGCTATTTTATAAAAATGGGAATGGAAACCTCATTTTTTTAATCATAGTGTATTATCCATAATAGCAGGGGTAAACCTTAAGTGATCAGAAATTAAATGCTATGTAAATACTATTTAAAAAGGGGGAGAGATAAAAGCAACTGAAATCTAGCTGAGGAAAGGCATATACCTGCTCTGATAATATTTTACACAAGTCTGGTATCCTAACAAGAACTAAAATAACTAAAATGAACTAAATTAGCTAAAGTAGACTTTAAACAGTCAAAGGCAAACCAGTTTGTTGTGCACAGCAGCCTTTAGAGATATCAATACATGAAATCATCACTAATGGCTATGTTTTCATGTGTGGAGATGAAAAGTAGTACATTAAAAAAAAAAATAAATTAACTGCCTTGGGCAGCTTCAGATACCTTGATCTTCATTCACTTTTTAAAATGCTGCTTCTCGCAGAGACAGTCTGGAGCAGAGGCTCTAGCTCTGAGTAGGTTTCTTGTTCAGCTGGCCTTAGCTGGGACTATGTTATTCGGCTGATGGCAGAGATGAGCCTAGAATTTCCTGTGTATGTCTAAAAAACAAATGAAATGAAATGACAAGCCCCTTATTTTTTGTCCCAAATGTTTTAAATTTGAAACAGACATGTCAAGTTGGATGGAAAGAATGCTATTGAAGATTTAAAAGACTTTCCTCATTTTCCTTCTGCTGTGAGGTTTTAAATCCCCTTTTTTCTCCTTGTTATCTCCAATATTCCCTTTGCTTTTTTCACTGTGTTAACAGCTTCTTCCTGGTGCTCAACCCAAATAGTGTGGTGAGAGACTCCATCTTCAGGTATCTCCATGTCTCTGGCAAACTGTCTTCTTATTCCTCATGTCTGGTAGGAGCTGAACTAAAATCTTCAATTTGAACAGTCTCCTAATTTGTGAGTGCTAGAAAACCCTGGATCTAAGATGGGCAAGTGATGTTCTTGTAGGAGTTCCAGCTCTTAAAGTATTGCCAACAATGAAATTTCACTAAAGGAGGAAGGAAGGTGTAGATATTGCCCAATATTTTAAAATTAATCTAATTAATACATTCAACAGTTATGGCAGACCTGAACTTTAACATGGTATTAAAGTTAACTGGCTAACTAGAAAGGAATTCCTGTAACGAGCCATGTAGCTGATTCTCTTCCTGGCAGCACTGGTTTTATTTTTACTATTATTCTCCTGTCTCCTCCTAAGCTCCATTTCCCTTTTTCCTCTTTTTGGTCTTCAAGATGTATATTGTCATGCTGCCTTGCCCCTCTCTGTCCTTCATAAAGAATGATAGGTTCTTGTAACAAGAAAAAATATATATTGAAGCACATATTAAAATACTATTCAGTGCATATTAAAATACTGTTCACTGATTCACAGCATCAGTTCATCCAACAGCAGTCAAAAATCTGGCCCTTGGCAAGGACTTTGGAGAAACCACCAGGAACTGTTAATCTTATAGAACGTCCCCACACATTCAAGTAGAAAAGTGATGCAGGGGAAAAAGATCAAACTGGCATCTGGGGTTGGGATTGTATTTTCACCTGTCTTTCTGATTGCACATCACCTCAGGTTTCTTACAGTTAATCTCATCCCACTCCTTCTTGAGTCAAGGGGAGTGTGCTGTCGATGGAAATGTGTCAACTATGGAAAACCTAGTGGGAAGCATCTTAAGTCTAAAATACCTCTTTGAACCACAGCCTCCACACTGCTTTCTTGCTGTAGCTACGGAAGCGGTGTGACCTCCGGGCTGCTACACCAGCGCTAAATCACTGCCAAGATCACTGCCTGGGTCCCCAGCCCTGCCAGGCACTTGCCGGAAGCAAGCAGAGCCAAGGTGCTACCTCCAGGGAGGATAAACAGAGATACTGACGCTTTTATTCGTCATCACCCAAGAAGGCCCAAAGTTTAAGTGGGGATTTCTGTGGAGAACACTTGTGGATTTAGGTGCTGAGTGCTTATGTGGAAGCCGAAGTCCTTTTGTGGATCAGGGCATTGGTTAGAAGCCAGCTATACTTCATACTGTATTTTGAAACCAGTCATTGCATAGCTTTATTTTCCATTGATCTGTGAGAAGCTTACCTTTACTGTTAAAACCACAGGGCGAATTGTTTAGACAAACCAGGCTTTTGTCTAGATTTTTAGCTCCCCTGACAGAGCACTGCATTAAAAAGAAAAAAATGAATGAAAATGCAACAACATCTAAATTCGTCCTCTTAACAGCACATAGTGATTCTGTTGGTGGTTAGATAAATCAGAAAACTGTTCATTTCACTGCATCACTAGTCTTTGAAACATCAAATTGAGTGAATTGCAACAACAACAAAAAAACATTTTAAAGGCTGCTGTTGCTCTCTGCTGCGGCCATCCAGGCACATGCTGGGCATTCACAACAATAGTAATATTAAATGAGAGTCTAATTGCTTAGCCAGGATGACAATTCAATTCTCTCAGGTTGTGGCCATTTTCTCTCAAAGCACAATGAGCATGGAAATGCAGCACTGATAAAGATTGCTGTTGTCTTTATTTAATGTGAAGCAATATTGGTGAGTCACCCAAGTCTTTTGTAATTTTGTTCAGTTTCTGGTTGTGCTGGCAAGCATAAGGGATATTCACATAACAAATAGTGTCTAAATTTCACCCCTTGAGAAGTTAATCTATGTCTTCCATAGTTAAATAGTAAGTATTGCTTACTTATATCAATGTTTTACACTTCTATAGAGCCTTTAGATGTCAGATTATTGATACTTAAGTAGATCCTCAAATACTTCTCAGGGAGAGATAAATACCGTTATTATCCACAGCAGTGCAGAAAGGAGAGGTGATCTTTCTAAGTCCATTCATTGAGACAATTTAGCTTGAGAGGCCTGATAACACAGTTATAAACACCCAATAGCAGCCTGGCCAACCTCCAGCATTTTTTTTTTTAAAAAGAGCAATTTCAAAAAATGATGACAATGACTTAACAATGAATTTTTTTTCCACTTGGCTCGTAGTTTCTGTGTATGGAGAATACTTGTGCCTATTTGAGCTGAAGAGCTAGAAATTTCTTCTGTTTTAAATTTCAGTTGATAATCTAGCAGTTTGACAAACCGAGTCTAAGATTTGTAAAGACATCAGGAAGTATTGTGAGACAGAGAGGCTTTGAGCCATTTTTCCTGTAACAGAAACAGTTAGTAAATGAAATTATGTGGTGATCAATGAATTAAACCTAATCAGTGACCTTCAGATTTAATGCATGAGAAATTTTTAGTCTCAGATGGAGAAGACAGAAGGATGTAGGGTGAGTGGGTGAAAAGTGCAGTGGGCTGTCAGTAAGAAATCCTCAGTGCCTTGCTAAAAATCCCATTGCTTTAGCAGTGGGGCAAACAACTGAATCACATATGATTCAACGGCACTTAAAATTACTCAAATAATAATTAATAGCTTCGTTCAATCTTGATTAAAATATATGAATATAATTTTCTATATTAACATTTAATATCAACTTATAATTAGACATATGAAACATGAAATCCTATGAGCTAATCAATATATTTTTTATTAATTAGAATAAGAATGCAAATTACTTACAGGCACTTACATGCAGGCCCAAATTCTGCACTCGTCAGTCAGACTGGTTATCTATGGATATAGTTGTTTGGATATAGTTTTCTGGGGGAACGGTTTTCCTGTGTTTTCAAGCGTGCCTGTGAATGAATGTGTTGGACACATGACTTTATTCTGTGTTTTATGTAGGGGAAGCCTTAAAGCCCCTGCCATTTCTTTTTCTTGGCAGACATATAACATGTTTTCAAATACAGAGATTAAAAGGAAGGCATGGAGGAATCTCTAATGTTTCAAATTAGTTTGTTATACGATGAGATTGTTCATTTTGACTTGGTCGAGGACCAGTAGCACTTAATTCCATGACCGACCTTCAAGTAATGTGGAGCTGCTCTAGACACAGGCAAAATGTCTTGGGCAGCAAAGTGATTAATGACCCTTCTCTGCCCTGTGCTTGCAAGAGAGTTCCAAGAGGCCCACTTCATGCCTCTCAATGCCACACAGAAAGGCACCAGGGTGCCAAGTAGCTGGTATCACCGGGAGGGGGGATAGGTGGGGATGGATCCCCTCAAATCAGTGGTTGTAACCCCCACCCCTCCCACTATCAATCAGAGGAATGAGCATCACCTTTCATCTGTTTTTCTTCCTCTTTTCTGGAGTGAGACCAGGAGCCTTTGCTCCTACCTTCGTATCTGCCCTAGCAAAATTGAGTGCAGCCCAAGCTGCTGCAAAGCCTTGAGGCAGGTCTGATGTACTCAGCGCACACACGACTCCGATTGCTCGCACTTTCTTCTGAGTTGAAACACTGGTCATTTTCCAACAGCTGTCGTCAATAAAAGTAAGGCGTCCCAGTAGAGAGGATATATAATTTTAAAAACTCAGCTAGTTGCATGGTCTGACTGTGTTCACAAGAATGTTTAGGAACACGTTAAATGAGCTGGCTAGAAGTGCGAGGGCCAAAAGCAGGTTGGGAGAGGTGGGAAAAGGGCTTACTGTATCTTTATGGTTTCTTCATCTGGAAACTAAATATGATAAATTTGGTATTTCTAATCGGCAATAATGGTAATAATTAGTTGATTAAACAGATCTAGGTTGTTACGAAGGAAATATCCTGGTACAAATGTAGCTGGGCAGTTCATTGCCAGCATAAGTTTGTGTATATGTACTTTTAGGTCCTACCCTTGTCTGTGCCAAAGCATGTCCTTGCTCTGACACACAACTGATTTCCTTTGAATGCAATTATTCCAATTAGCATTTATTGTCAGTGTTGCCATGCTGGCACCATTTGGTCCCATTGTAGGAGGAGAGCGTTTTAGTCAAACTTGTTCTGTGGACAGGAAAGCTGAAGCCCAGCACAAACTGTTAACAGAAAAAGAGCTAGACCCACTTTTTCTATTGATTTCCTTTTGGATTTTTTATTGTTTTATTATTTGTTTTTGCGGTATGGTAGAGGAGGAAAGCAGCCAGCATTGCTGTTAAGAATAAATTATCTTCATTATTTATTCGAATATCCTGGAAGGTAAGTTCATTTAGTATGTGGACATATGAGAGACTAAGTGAGCACCATTTTCATTACAAAGAAACTGATGCTATTTATGACAAGATCCTGAAGTAAACTATTCTCACTGCAGACGGGAATCTTTTCTTAATCCACATCTTTAATGGGAGCATGAGCTGGGTGGTTCTGCTCTAAGAAAGTGATTAAGATGTTAATATGCCTGGGCGAGAATATTAAGGAATATTAATCCATGAATTTATGGTCTTAATTGGATTGAGCGCTTGCAAATAGATGAGTAAAGCAACAGAACACACCAAAATCAAGATCCCTAAGGAATGCCATAAAATAATGCAAAATGAGTTTCTACAAAATTTATGCCTTCTTCTGCTGATAACAAGATTTCATATCCTTTGTAGTTTCCTTTTCTCTCTGTTTCATCAGTCTGAAAGAATCTCAACTTCGAAGCTCTTGCAGCAGAGAACATAACCAGTTCTGGCTGATCTTTGTTGCACTATTCTCAGGGAGCATCACTCATTGTTAACAGAAACTAAGTGATCTACAATGATGTCAATACTGCAAATTAAAGTGTACTTTGTGTATTCTGGATTTTATGAATTTGTCTTTAATATCTGATTCTGGTCTTAGTAAATTAACAGTAGGGAAAATAATGCAAAAATAATCCCATGAAAGTAAATCAAGGCTGTAAAGAGGATGGTAATATTTTCCTAACTAACTGAGAACACAGCACAGTACACAACATAAAGAAAAACTGGTTTTCTCCTTGAAAGAAATATTCTATAAATTATCTAGCACTGTGTTTACTGCAATGACTTTGAAAATATTTCAAGATTTCAGCTTGGGGGATGTATGTGGGTAGACTTAGAGTTTGAATTCACATGTGCATGATTATGGTACCTGAAGAAAATTGTTAAAAGGGGATGAAGTTAGGAGCAAATCTGCTAGAGATGATTGCCATTTTTCCCTAAGGACATAAATGTCACGCATAGCTCTCCCTAACCTGAAAAGAAAGGCTGCTTGTATGTGGAGTTAACAATTTGGTCTTTGGACCAAATTCAGCCTGACATAATTGGGTTCAGTGCCATTAGCTTCTGAAGAGTTGCATTCACTCTGCCAGACTTGGATTTGGATTTGAAGTTTTGACAGTCACCAAGAAATTATTAAAACTGCTCCTTCATAATTTCCTGTGATCACGCTTGCATAAATGAAAACACCGACAATGTGTGAATAGGTCCTCAAAGTATAATATCACTAGCAAGACATTTCTGTATTGGTTACAAGCATATTCATCTTTATAATCACTTATTAATGTGGAAATTAATTTTCAAGACCAAAAGATTTTAGTTTTGAGATCCATATAAATTGCAGGAAATATGAATTTTTAAATGCGCTTTTTCTAACATGCATGTTACATGATCTTTTGAGTTGACATCACACCAACTAACTCTAATTTCTTCACAGAAATATTGGAAGTTGCAAGCCAACACACTGGCTTTGAAAGCATTGATCTAATTTTTTTTCCACTGTAGCCGGTGTTCAACATGCTGTTACATCCATTTTGTGGATGTATTTTGTTTTCTCAACAGAACTGAATAAAAGGGCAATTCTTCATTTTTTTATGATGCATGATTCTAATGATATGATGTGAAGCTAACGACAGATTTTCCCTTTATAAGTATAGTAAACTTCACATATTCACCTGCAGAACATGGAACAGAGGTTGGTTAAGAAGCTGAAGACTATTTTTGTTTAAATTTGGAAACTCTTCTTTAATAAAAAACAAATCCCTATGAGAATGAGTGGTATGTGAGAGAAGAGTAATAACAATTACTAGAGTGCAGTTACTTCTCTTTGAAGACTTTTCTCTTAATATTGTTGATAGCCACTATTCCAAAATGCAGACATTTGAGTTTTCCCTTACATGTAAATAATAGTAGTAATTAGTAGTATGTTGTATAAATAGTAGTATATTATGTAAATAGTAGTAGTAATTGTTATTAATAATAATGATTACTGATGTCAGTAGTAGTAAAAGGACACTAGTGGCCTAGTGGTTCTAAGAAACTACCTCAGGAATACAGGAACTATGCAAAAAACCACTGTGAGGTGGGGGCTTCATTTAGGGCTGAAGGCTAATGCTCAGATAAGATAAAACACACTACCATTTGCCCAGAAACACATCATGAAAAAAATCAGAAATTTTGCTTCTCGTTACCTTTTAGTTAGCTACTCAGCAAGCTATATTAATGATAAAAATGTGACAGGCAGGAAATAAGAAATTAAGTATCTATCTCATAGAAGCATCTTTCTCTCATTGCACCTAAAGAATTCCACATTAAAAATATGTTTTGAAAAATATTCAATATTTGTGATGTAGGTGAGCTCTATATGCTCATCTTTTTCCCTTTTGTGCATTTCAGAGATAGAACTCTCAATGTAGCATTAATAAAGGAGGGGAAAAAAAATCTACATTTTCTTGTACACAGTCAAAGGGACCATAAACTGTATAACTTTAATTGCATTAGGTTTTGAGTTGCCTACACAATCTTTGAAGCTCATGTCTCATTGAGATGTACAGTGTAGGAAGTTCATCCCCTTTCCACTGCTGTTTTTTGACAGCCTTCAGCTAGACTGGGCTAAACACGGGAACATCACATCATTCTAATATTAATCAGAGCTCTATTTAAAAATATGAAAAATCTTTAAGACTCACACTTATCTTCATATTTCTGCATCTTAGTAAGTAGCCTGGTCTTAATCTTTCCAGCCTTCACAGGGGACAGGAAATGCTCAACACAACTAAGAATCCATTAGCTTAATTAAAGACTTTAATATGATGCTAAAGACCTATCATCAGGGCATCAAATATGAAAATGTTGCCTTTTTTCCCCCAATTCATTTGTGGGAAAATACTGCACCGTTTGGAAAGATGCTGTGCAAACACAGTTGTCAAATCTTTCTTTCAAATTCAAATCAAATGCAGAGTAGTTGGGGAATTTTTTGTATTTCATGCAAGAAATATTTTCTCAGGGGTAGGTGGATAGTTTGTGATTATATTTACAACGAGGCTTTGCATCCTGTGGATCCCGTTCATAAAGAGTAACGCTGAACAGGTCATCTAGCTTTATAGGCCAAGATCAAGATGAGATAACCTCTGCACTAGTGACTTGAAAGAGGGGACACCATGCACGCTCAGCAAGTTTGCAGGTGATACAAAACAGGAAGAGTGGTTGATGCACCACACGAATGTGTTGCCATTTAGGGGGACCTTGGCAGGCTGGAGAAATGGGCCAACAGGATCATCATGAAGATCAACAAAGGGAAGTGCCAAGTCCTGCACCTGGGAAGGAATAATCTAATGCACCAATACAGGTGGAGGGCTGGGAAGCAGCTCTGCAGAAAAGGCCCTGACAGTCCTGGTGGACACCTAGTTGGACATAAGCCAACAATGTGACCTTGCAGCAACGAAGGCCAACAACACCTTAGGCTGCATTAGGCAGGGCAGCACCAGCAGGTCAAGAGAGGTGATCCTTCCTCCCTGCTCAACTATGTTGAGACACATCTGGGGTGCTAGGTCCAGTGCTGGGCTCCCCAGTATGAGAGAGACATGGACATACTGAGAGAGTCCAGCAAAGTGCCACAAAAATGACTAAGGGACTGGAGTAACTCTCGTGTGAGGAGAGGCTGAGAGAGCTGGGACTGCTTAGCTTGGAGAAGAGAAGGCTCAGGGGCATCTTACCAATGTATATAAAATACCTGATGGGGGGAATAAATCTGACAGAGCCACATTCTTCTTAGTGGATTGCCAAAGACAGCACAAGGGCAATGGATACAAACTGAAATACAGGAAATTCTGTCTGAACATAAGAAAAAAAAACTTTTTCCTAAGAGGACACTCAAACACTGGATGCCCTGAGAGGTTGTAGAGTCTCCACCATTGGAGATATTCAAAATCCAACTGGACACTTAGCAAACGGCTTTTGCTGACCCTGCTATGAGTGAGGCCTGGCTTTGAATAGTGATGTTAATTGCCTGAGATACTTAAGATTCTTGCCTGGGATACTTATGACTGAAATCTAAGGAAAATTAATATATTTGCATACGTAGACTCACACAAAACTAGGCATGTATGTGAATGCCTAAAAGAATGCATGATGCAGGGGTGGACTATAACAGTTTTTAAAGGAAACTGTGTGCATACATTCAGATAGGTATAAGCAAATGTACATGAAAGGGATCAATGGTGCAATTATTGATAGTGATGTATGTGCACAAATCAGCAGCAGAGACTTTAATCTCCCTGTACAGCTTTGGATTATGAGAAATACTGAGTGAGAAGGCAATTTACTCCTCAGGGAAAAGTATAGAAATAGAAGTTCCTTTGTGGATCTCTTTCACAGGATTAACATTTAGATACGTATCCAACAAACACATCATTTTTGAGCCTTGCAATGTGATTTCAAAAGTCAAGCAGAAAATAATCATGCTTTGCCCATAATAGCAAAAATTGCCTTGTACAAACTCTTTTCAGCAGTAGGATTCTTTCAAATAGCTGTAACTTTTATCAATATTAGTCCAAGGAAAATTAGGTTTTGTTCTTCACATGTGGGATATGGTGTCTGTGCTGGGAGGCTGTATAAATTCTTTCAAAAGCCATATTCTTTGGGATTCTCATGAGGAATCTTATGAAAGGCTGATGTGTATTGTCTTTATCACAGCATGCTTTGACAATAAAATGACTATCTGTCTCAGTTCATTTGCTGTCTCCAAAGGAAACTGATTTACAGATCTTCCTGCTAGCTCATCTCTTATTTAATCTACCTGCTTATAAATATTCTTGTAATTAATTTATAAATTATTATTAGTAGTTTATTCATACTTAGAGATGGGCATTCTGACAGTTGCTCTAATGGCATCTAGCATGTTATCTGTCCCGGCGTGATCTGTTTGCTCAGTTTTACCATAGCTTTGCACTCCAGACCTACTGGTTTCTACATCTGAATATCCCACTATGATATTTTGGGAACCTTATTGCTATAGGATGCTATGAAATGTGGCTGTTCTACTTCAGAATGTTACCATTTCTCTAATTCACCCAGTCTGAGGTCATGTGCCTGCTCTGTTCATCCCCTGGGAGTGCTGATAATTGGAGACAGTGAAATAACCTTACAAACACCTGCACGCGGGGAAAAAAACCTCAGAAATCGAGAGTAGGACTGGTCAATATGGTTTCTTTACAGCTGACTTTAAAAATGCCTTTTCATAGTCCATTTTTTATGTTTCAAAATGTGAAGCAGATGTGGGGAATTTCTTCATTTTTAGTAACCATATCACCTTAGGAAATATTAAAATCATGAATCCCTTTGTTTTATTTCTTTGCATGCCAGAAAATGCTGTCAGGCTATGAGATATTGCTTGGGTAAAGAATCGGTATTGCAGCTTTTTACACGCACCACTGAAGATTCCCAGCTGGCAGTGTGCCTAAAAACTGAAGAGGAGCAAATGAAGTCACAAGATTTCAGGCATATGCTATAGGAAGGGGGTTGACAGATACAGATCCTGTAAGAGGTCACAAGATTTTCATTTCATTATGGGCAGCAGGAGAGAGAAAGAGCAAGAACACAGATCTCATGCTGTAGTGGCACAGTCAAAGACAATCAGCAATATACTTGATATTTCATAGCGGTTTACTCCAATGTCAAAATGGCTCCTGTGTAGTTCCTGCAGATGAACACAAAGCACTAAGTTATATTGCTGCCTTTGTCTTCTGTTTTCCATACTGGCATAAAAGACTGTGGTCTGGAACCCCTCTCCTGAGTTATTGGGTCCAACTGCTTCTTCTCACATAAAAAGGCAGTATCGAGAATTCAATGGAAATTAAACCAGGATATATTATATTAGTGATATATTCCCACACATGTATACATGCATATTAAATAATTTATAAATAATGATAATGATTGCTTCTCTAACACTGTGTTAGTGATCTAACCAGTTCTTTTTAACTGTTCTTGTTAACTTATCAGAAAAGAATATAGCAAAAACTAGGATGGAGGGGAAAATAATTGCAGAGGTCGTTGAACTTTCACAGGGAGGGAGACTGAAGAGATTGAAGGCATGTAGTTTACAGAAGAGATGAATGAGAAGAGGCATGATAGATGTCTTTAAAATAACAACTCATATAAAAAAGAAAGCAATAATAACTCCCCACCTCCTTCCTCCCATTGGCTTGCTTTCCCTTTCACTGAGCTGTAGGCATGTGTCTTGTCCCTGCTAACTTTGAGTAATCAATCACACTGTCCTCTTTTTCCTCCTACTCTGATCTTTGAGGCTTTTGTACCACTGCTCAGTTTAAACCTTAAACAGTTTTGGATGGAAGTTCCTTTGGAAAGTGCCTAGACGGCTTAACAACACAAATAATAAATTGTTCCAATAATGTATGCAGTTTGAAAGTTTGATGTATCCATTTTTTCCTTAAATGGTCTAGGCTCTTTAGTTTGGGTTGTTTCAGACAGAGTGGACACTAGATATTCTTGTGATCACCAGGAATTCTGAACATAGATTGCTACAGAAGGACTGCTGAAGCTAAAGCTGTGTGTGGCATCTCATTATCATAAGAGCAAGTCAAGTTTTCATGACAGCATTTTCTATATCTCCAAGGTATTTCTAATGCTTTAATATAATTTACTAATGATGGAAACTAAAACCTCAAAATATTTTTGGGGAAAAGAACGCAATTATCAAAAACCACATTAAACCCAAGAACAGAAAGTAAATGCTAGCTATAGAAAAGAGAGCTTGTCTTGAAGCTTCACACTATTTAAGGGTCTTTCCAAGTGTATGAATCTTACTCTTCAACCTTTTAGTAAAGACACCAACAATCTCCATGACATTGTAAATACTATTGGAGATGCAAGAAAATAAAAGGTTATGGTGTCCCATTGGTGAAAACAGTTTTCTCCAATATGTTGTGGAGTCTTTTCTGTAAAGGGGATCCACAAAGCCTCTCAGGAAATCTTTTTTTAAATCAATTTTTTCCCAGTAGCCTCCTTTAAAAAAAAAATTATTCTAAATACTTCAGGTAGCTTATTGTAAGTTATTTTGCACTTACAGTGCTTTCTTGCACATTTGTATGACACAAATGTACAATGTAAGTTGTACAGTCATTTCTCAGTGATTTTCAGTGGAACTGTATACACTAACAGATGCTGTTGAACATGATTTTGGATTGATGAATTTAGTCTCCATGCAGATGAGGTTTCATACTGGATTGTAATTGCCTTAAGCCAATTGTACAGGGAGTAATAGCTCAACAGGGAGTGATAGCTCAACATACTTACATAACATTCATGAAAAAAAAAGTCTTTACCTTTGTCAGGGTTTCCCTGGTAAGATTTGCCTGATTTGCTCTTATATCAGGTTTTTGCCTGCCAGTCATTCACTGAGAACCGTATACCTTTACTACAATTCTGTGAGTTCAGTCAGCACCTGAACGGTGCGCATGCTATAGCTCTGTGACACCAAGGTGTATGTTACCACCATATGTGTTTGATCTTTCATCAGTGAAAGTGTTCCTTGTCTCTGCTGTAAGCTGAGATCAGTTTTCAGGCGCTGTTTTCAGCCATGAAGTGATTTCAGTGATCAGTTTTCAGTCCTGATGACTCCCGTTATTCATATTAGAGGTAGTTGCTTCTTTAAACCTCTTTCACAGCGAATTCTCAATATTCCTGAGCAGATGAGCATTCTGTGGGCATGGAAGGCGTTTGCTGACTGAGAGCAAGTTTTGATCAATTCCTTTATAAAAAAGCAGTGCTTGATTGGGACAGAGGTGTGGTTGCACTCCAGGGGTCATGGGCTGAGGGGACTTAGAGACCAAGGTGTAAAAATGGGGGAAAGTGGGAGTAAACATCAGGCTTGCTTGGATGCTTACACCATTTGTAAAGGAACCCATTCTAGCTGTGGCAGGAAAAAAGAAGTGGAAAATACATCTTCTGTTTCTCTATAGTTTATATTCTAAAGAAAACAATACAAGATCTGACCCAGGAAAAAATGTCCAGGTGAACAATTTTTCTCTCTCTTGGTTTTCCTGTGTGAGTGAGACTTTCTGTCTGAAGAAGAATGAGACAAACAGATCATTTAAGAAAAGATGAACTAGAAAAGATCAATAATGTCCGAGAATGTTTTCACATAGAGACCCAGTACCTTATACTTTGTATAGAGTATATCTATACAATTTCTTTCAAATTCCTATTCACTTCACTGGAATTTTAGTGCATATGATAGGCATCTATTTATTTATTTTTATCAATGCCTGAGCTGTATTTATACACAACAACTTCAAATTAAAAAGATTTATGTTGTCATCATGCTTCTCTCTTGTAGGATATGTCTGACACTTACATGACAATGCTAGCTTTTTTTGCCTGTCTAGCTTAAATGCCCCCAAAGTTATCAGGCTTCTAATGCATCCTCAGTGGGTTCATTTCCTGCAAATTTTTATTCTGTAGCGTAACTTGTTATTTTTTTTAGTCTTACTTTTTTCTTTGTGTTTTGGCTTGTGATAAGTGCCTTTTTTTTCCAACAGCTGAAGATGGCTATATGTTAAAAATTAAACTGGTTTCCTAGCATTTTCCCTTGTCATATTTCCCATTGGTTTGAGGCTTTTTTCCTTCCAGAGTCATAGTAAGTATAGTTTAGCTACACAACTATCTATAATAACCTACTCTGAACAACACCACAGCGAAGAGAACCATGTTCTCTTTGGGAATTAACATCTACAAGCAATAATTCTATTTCATAAAATCATAAGATACAATATGTGACTTGAATTATAATGCTCGGTTTAGGAGTTAAAAATATCCCTTCTTATTTATGTGGGTCCAAGGCATCAGAAGACATGCAATATAAACTCTGAGGTGCATGTCTGTAATATTGATCGTCTGAACTAATGAAAACCAAAATATTAAGTGATATACAGATTAGGATACCCTTATTCTATTTCTTTACCTTAGTCCAATTATTTCACAGAACTACTCATGGAGTGAGATGCCAGTAGAGATACTGGTACAGCAATCATTCCTATTTAGGTTGTTTATATTTCAGTGGGAGAAACGCATCCAGCTCAGCTGTAAGAAAAGCCAAACAGAACAGGACTAAGTTCTTTGGTGCTGCACATAGATTGTGCTGACCCTTCTGGGCCAGATCACTTGCAACTTGTGCTGCTACCTTTGGAGAACCTGTTATCATGGAAACCCATATGAAGCATCTGTCGCTCTCCCTCTTTCTCCCTTGCCATCTCAGGCCAGTTGCAACATAAACCTGATTACCTGTGTTCTGATATTTGCAACTTCACATCAAAAGTAAATCTTGACATTAAAGTTTAGTGACTGATGAAACAAACTGATTCTGCAGATGAAGAATAACCCCAAGTGAAGCAGTGACTCCGTTGCAGCTTTTAAAAGGATTAGTATTTATTGTAGGTGGCACAGATGGAGATTTATGAGACATATTCTTTCCCTCCCCTTTGTAGACCAAGCTTAAATTCACTGAAGCCAGTGCAACACCCAGTTATGAGTGTTGCAAATCTCAGTAAGTGCCAGTCTATAACTTTGCAAAAGCAGTCCTCTGCTTCTCTAGTGATAGTGTACAAAGACCTCATTAGATAAATGTTTCTGCCAACCAGTATTTCTTTGAAATAGATTTCTGGCCTGAAATGCTATGCCAAGCGATTTGCTAAAAAATTTTACTCTTTGTTTAAAGGACATGGTTCACTTACAATCTGACAATAAAGAAAAAATCCTTAAGTGCTTAGAGATACCATCTCTTACCTCCATCTGTTTTTGATGTTTTGCCAATCGTGTTCCTTCACCATGTTCCATCCCCCCTTCTTTTTTCTGTCATCTGACCTTTGCCTCTGTTGTTTCTCAAAAGCATGTTGATATCAGAAAGCAGTCAGTTACTTATTTTCTTTCTCCTTTATCATCATTCTCAGTTTCTTGGTGGATGTAGTTAATACAGTTCCCAGATACCCAGTTTTGTGCCACAGTTATACTGCTCATTCTAGAAGGTCCTGAGGAATATAAATATTATATGTTGTAAACTATGTAGAGATGACCACTCACTCTGCCTAGAAAAAATGTTAAGTTTTATTTATATTTAGGGTTTTTTTTGTGACAACTGCTAAGATTATTCCTGACTGCACCAACACTCAAAATTTTTGTGTGCTTTAACATATGTCCAACAGTAAAGAAGTAAAGAGGTGGCTACACCTACCACTGAGTGCCACGTTTTGTACAGCAGCAAAAGTTGTGCAGAAAACACATAGGCACAGGATGTGATAGTGCATTTTCAAAGTTCATTGGTCAGCACACCAGGAACACTCAGAGGTCAGCTTCGAGAACTGAGTAGGAATGTAAGCCCAGGACACTGAAAAGTAGCCTGGATCTTTAATAAATACAAATTGTCAAAGCATCAGGTTTATATTCAGTTTGAATGATGGCTTCGTCGTGGAACAGAGCCTTCAATGCCATCTTGGGGCACTGCTGATTTGAAATGAGGAGCATCGCTTCTAAATCATTGAATGCTCATTTTCTCAAATTCTGATCTGTGCTGACTCTTCTTAGTTTATGAGATCATAACCCAGTGTGACCTGGCTCCAGGCCAGGGAGCAGAATAGAGTTCCAGGTCTTTCTGACTGCAAATTGAATTACTCCTCTTGACATTAAAGTCAAACCAAAGTCTCATCAGAACAGCACTGCCAAAGCAGTCTTAGTATGACGTGTTGACATATGCCTGAAATTTGTGTTTCAAAAATTAATTATTTTTGCTCTTGCTATGCAAATACAGTACATTAATGTGAACAAACAATTATGAATGCATGCAGTATCAGAAGCATCTTGGGATTAGGGACTTCTGAATTCCAGTTCTTTTATTGACTTTTATCTTCTTGAAAGTGTGTCCTTGTCAATTTGCAGGGTCCTTTCAAGACCTCTGTATACTAATTACAAGCTACTTAGAAACGTATGCGCTGCACAGGCTATCCATCCCCTTGGATATCACACTGGTCCATCTTTTAATATTCACTATCCAGTACCCAACTGCAGCTTATATAGAAATCTTCTACCTTTCTGCCTATAGACATTATTTAATTATTTACTACTTAATATTGTGCCTTAGTTCTCCACCCATACTAAGGAATCAACTTTTTCTTTTTTTTCTTTTTTGCCTTTTTTTTTTTTTTAGGATTGATTACTAATACTGGATCTTTGTTTTGAAGAAATAAGACACTAAACTAATTTGAAATGAAACAATTAAACCAAGTCTATGCCACTTTGGAAGACAGGCCTCCAAATCTGGTCTGTCATTTACATGGTTGCCTAGTAAAGAGCATACCATATAGAGTTTCTGGAGGGCGTGTTGTTAGTGACTCTGGAATATATACTTGCAGCCTGGAGATAAAGAAGACAATCAAACCTGATTCTAAGAGTAATCAGAAGGCCACCCATAACAGACAGTATAAATGTAATCTTCTAATCAGCCAGCCACTCTTCACCTCAGTGCTAGTCACTGTAGAACATTAAGTACCACAAGAACAAAATATAAAATATGTGAGAGACAAAAAGCCTGAGAAACTGGGAGTAAATGTCTCTGTGCAGTTAGCTACTTTCTCTTGCTGAATGTTCGAAGTATATTTTTAATTTTGAGGGTCAGAAGAACATATGGGGGTTTTGTTATACTTTTAGTTCCTTCTATAATGGAAAAAAATAGTTGTAATATTATGGTAAGATTGTGTCAGAAGCTATTGCTCCAGCACAGAGAGCAATGTTTCTCAAATGCAGTGCTAACAGAAAGAAGAAATACTTCATTCAAGTATTATTTTCCAAGCATTCAAGTAATGTTTTCCATTGCCATGTGCCTTGGTTTTATTAGATTATAGTCTGAAACAGGATTTTGGTTTTCAGGGTTTTACATAAATCCTAGATATAATCTTTAGCAGATACTGGCTCCACCCAGTTTTAGCTTCTGGCAGTCAATATATTTATTGGGTATTTGCCTTCCCGTAACAGTTTGTTTTACCATTAAAGGTAGTAGATTTGGGCTTAATTCCATCTAGCCTTCTAGGAAACAAGGATTTGCCAATGCTCACTCCCTGGGTGGAAGCTTTGCTGATGGAGAAGTACCCTTTTCTGCACTTCAGGGAATGATCTCTCTCTCTCTCTCTCTCCCCCCTTTACTTCATGGCATCATATGGCAAATTCTCTTTCTTAACAAGCATGGGAAGAACAGAAACACTACAAAAAAAATACTGGCTCAAGAAGTGAGCTGGATGTGAACAAGCAGCAATACTTCAGTAAGTCAAAAACCAGGAAACTGGAGTTGCACAGCTGTCCTGTGGCATTGACTCATCTGTTGGGCTCCACCCTGGCTGCTGACTAGAGCCCCTGGCTTCTGAAACTTACCCAACACTAGGCTCTAAGTTGTGCCAGATTTTCTTAGCAAACAGTAAGATGTCACATTCGCGTTGTGCAGGCTGCAGCACTGCACATCTGCCTGTGCAACATTGCTCACAGGCACACGAGCAGGTGGGCCGAGGACCTTCTGCCTCCCACTGCAGTGCCAGTAACCCCTGGGGCAGCAACCACCAGACACGAGTGGAAGAGACAGCTGGGCAGTATGAAACCAAAGCTATGGATTTAGGTGTTGGTGACAATGGCTGCTGGTTGCTGTCTCCATAGGACTCCTCCAGTACTTCAGATCTGTTTACCGAAAGAGCCACCTCTCAAGAGTTAGAAGTGTGTCTGAAAACTTCCGATAACCACGAGGGTGAGGAGGAAGAAGGGGGCAAAAAGTCACAGAAATACTACACTGAGGGCTCCTCGTGCTGGCTACACTAGTGAAAGAGTCACCCTAGTGAAAGCATGCAAAAAAAACCAACCAAAAAGGCACTGTATCTTGCATGGTCAAGTCTACATTGCCTGCTCTAACACTGATGTTCTGTGGATAAAATCATACTTGTCAGTTTCTTTTGAACATTGATGGTATTACAGGATTGAATGATTCCTGTGAGGATTTAGCAGCTTCATTTGGCAGGACTCAAGCAGTTAACAAAGCATTGTAGAATTAAGTAAACCAAATCCTTATATTCATTCCTCTGTGAGGATAGTCTAGTTTCCAGAATTCAGGCATGACATAACTGAGATACATATGGTGACATAAATAGTCGTATAAATCTGGTTTAAAAACTCACAAGGAGCTTTAAAAAAACATAAACATTAGCATTTTTTATATGGCTACAAGAAATGAAGTAGATAATTAAGTTAAAGAGAGTAAATTAAATTACAGTGGTTTCTGTTGTGTGGGTTTTTATGTGGTTTATATGAGGAACTATAGACTTAATTGCACAAATAGGTCTTCACTAATAAATTCCCTACTCTTGTCCTCCAGCTGTAAAAGGCAAATTTTAATATTTTAATTTTTTAATATTTTTCTTCCAAAAATATTTAAAAATATATTTTCATTTAATTATTTTAATTTTTGAGATGAAGCTTGATTTTTTTACAAGCCTGCTTATACAAATCAGCAGAAGAGAGTCTCAGAATAGGATAAAGAGTTGAGAGTGATGACTGAAGCCTTGAAAGCAAAGGGTTTGTGATTATGTGCAGTTTTCAGAATTCAGACTGTTAGGTTGCAGAACCTAAAAAGAAAATCATCTCTATTTAGTGACTTTCCAAAAGAGTTTAAGGTTATTACTTGCCCATGAAAAGAAGCCTAAGAAGATGTAAATCTGCAGCAAGTTGGACACTAGCTGTTCTGGAAAAACCCTGGGCCAAACTCAAAGGAAAGAGAGAGGAAGAGAAGAAGATCCAAATAAGACTGTAGCTCTGGGGTCTGTCTGACACAGACTGCAGAGGAAGATAGAAGCTGAAAAGCAGACTGTGGGAGATATATGTGAGCTCTGTTGTGACCCCAAAGTTCAGCTAAGTCTGTATTTCATGTGAAGATTGAGCCTGTAATGAGAAATCTTTCTAACAAAACTTAGACAGGGAAGCCACAAGCAGAGCAAGGAGATGGCAACACACGGACAAGGGTCTTCACCTATTTAGTACTTCTGGTACTCCTCTAAACCCTTCTGGGGAATTCAAAGGCTTTGAGATGGATTTGTAACATGCAAAAGACACTTTTAAGCAATTCTGGTGGACTTTCCAGCTTGTGTTGTGTCCTACAGCACAAGGATCTGAACCCCATTCTACCTAGACAAGCTGAAATAATTTCTTTTGATGTGTTTTGAACAGTTCTTCAGATTTTAATTTCAAAGTATAAAAAAATCCCCCCCCCAAAAAAAGTGACTCAATTAAGCAAAACTTGCTCTCCATTACAAAAGATCTTTCTTCATTTCGCAGTTGAAACAGAACCCATTATTTGCACTGCTCTATCTTTAGTGATGTGTGTCACTTCAATCTCAGAGTAACCTTAGTTAGATAGAAAATAGTGACTGACAACCAAGCTTTTAATTAAATGGGTTGATTCTATTGTACAAAATAGTATCTCCAAACTCATCTATTTTAGACAACTTTTCCAATTTGAGCTTCCTTCCAGGATCTGTGAATGAAAAACTAATTTCTATTTCAAAGAACCAATTATTCCATTTGGTACGGAAGCATGCTAAAAGGCAGATAGCTTTTTTCTCTTAAATTCAAGCAGCATGTCTAGCCAGTGGCATCTTTATTGATAGCAAGTCTGCACCAAGACAAAACACATCTTCCGATTCTATTCTGGGCCTCATATAACTTCAATTCACCTTCCAGTGCAGTTAGGCTAATGAAAAGTCAGGTATGAAGCTGGAAATAAATGTCTGATCTTATTTAATTCTGTGCCCATTGTAACTTCTGCCATGTACTGGGATAGTTAACAGATGTATGGAAAGAGCACTAAGCCTTTAATGGAAAGGCAGGTTTAGAGGAGCTTCATATGGGAGCAAAACCTTGAGAATATTCTTTTGCCATTAGGCAGAACAATTTGTCCTTCTTTACAGAGGCAGTAGTGTATTTAACCCCCAGAATCTGTTTATGTCTCTGAAGACAGAGCATCTGCCACCATAAAAACACAACCACCTTGTCTTCCCTCCTACCAGTGAAGCTCTGTGAGCTCCTCTGTAAGCAACACTCACCTCATCCCTGACCATCTCATAGAAATGCTTCAGAGTGAGAAGCACAAAATGCAAGGTCACATACATGGAGAATAGCAGCAAAATTTGTTCTTGTAGTCTGGGAACTCATCCTCTAGAAGTAACAAAGGAAAGGCCTACACTGAACTACGAGATCACAGGATGGACGTGAGGATTTGCTGTGCAATGAAAATGGCAAATGCAACTAAAGGGGGAATGTTTTTAGAAGTAGGGAAGCAGAGTGAAGTATGGTAAGACCTGGTCTAGAATCTTCTGAAAATTCTGGTTGCTTCTATTTAATTGGGATATAAATCTCAACAGGAATGGATTCAGAGAAAGGCTACAACTATGAGCACAATAACTGAATTCCCATCTCATGAGATGAGACCAAAATAATTTGACTTAATTTTACAAGGCAGAACAATTCAAAGAAAGGTTTTGAGAGTCACCAGAAGTAAGAAGACATGGTTAAACTGAAGGGCAATGCTGCACAAAGAGCAATGGGCCCATAAACTGTCTACGAACTCAGGCTGGAAATAGGTGTCCTGTCATCAGAGGGTAAAGAACCTTTTACTTTCTCTATACTAATAGTGAATAAACTCATTTTAGACTGAGTCAGAATTCTTTTATAAAAGCAATTAGATAATGTGATTGTCTGCAGTGGAAAAGGAGAGTTATAAAGCAGGAGCTTCTGTTTAGTCTTAAATTCCTTTACTGCTTAATGACTTCTCTATGTTATCTGTTCTCCGAAGTTAATGAAAGTATCTCAAATGCTAGGCTGGCCTGCTGCAGGTATAGGAGGCTATGTACATTTCCCTGGCTTGGTCCTTTTGTCCTTTCTTCAGCAGTGTACCCTAACTTTACACGGAATGCCACATCAAGTCTGACTCCAGTTTCAACAACAGATGAATTTTTATGAAGGGAAAGGACAGGTGAATACTACTGTGTTCTCTAAGAGGCATCTCTCTCCTGCATGTGTGCAGGCTAGAAAAGGCTTACAGAGTTGTCTGCTCACACATGCAGCCAGTTGCTTGGAAGGAAACCCTCTCAGCTCCTCTAGGCGATGAACACCACCATGTCCTTCTCCAGAAACAAACACCCTTCTTTTTTGAAACAAACCCACATAAGAAAAGGAAGCCCTGAGAGACCCAAGACCTTCTAGACCAGGAGGAGTTTTCTTTGTAATTGTTCAGTTCTAGGCATTTAGATTTGTTAAATGTGGTACCAAGGCAAAAAAAAGAGACCCAATAGCTTGTTGATCGTTAAAGAATACAACAGGTAGTGTGAAAGCCATGTGGAGTGAGCCAGAAAAAAAATTCATATAAGCATACATAATCACTGCTCCTTCTCTCTATATGTCAGTCTCTGAGAATGGTGTATCTCCACCTCTCATTGCACACAGTATTTGAGTTGTCACTGTACTGAATAGAAATTCTGAGGAAGGTGTCAGAGCATGGTATTGAAAAAACTGTTTTGAAACCGAGAAGAAGGAATGATTTCTATAGATGTAGAATAAGAAATTACTCCTCAGTCAATTCACACACAGCCTACTTTCTGAGTCAGTCAGTTTATAGTAAAAGGCATGTATTGTTACAGGTAAAGGAATTCCTGTTCTCTACCACAACTTCCCTTGGTTGAGTATTAATTGAAAAAAATATGTATGCATGTGGTTGTATACATGCATACACACATAAAATAAGCATTATAATATCTTAAAGCAGAGAGATATTAGATAAAGATATTATAATATCTTAGAGCATCTGCTGACTCGAATAAACTATCTGAGCCACATGGGCAAAATTGGTTACATTCTATAGAAAATAGTATGAGCAAATGCAGGATATGTCTATACAAAAAATACATTTTCCAACCAGGAAAAAATATATCACACTGCTGACAAAGCTCTGTGACTGTACAATATGCACATAAACATGCTAAAAGTCTTGTCCTGACTGGTTCACTGGGTGGAGCTTAGCTAGAAGGCTATTGCCCAGGTAAAACAGAAAGATCAAGCCCATAGTGTAGGATATGACTGCTTTCTCTCTCTCCCGAGCCAGACAGAAAGATCAAAACCTCTTCATTTCCAAGAAATGAGGTTCAAAACAAACTGTGCCTGTTCTTTTGTGCATAGATATTTCTCTGCTTCAGTGGCCACACAGAATGTGGCAGGGCTGAAAGAAAGGGATTTTTCAAGTTGTAAGAAAGATCATGTTGATTTTACTCCCACCAGTCTTTAATGTCATACATGTCTGGCTTGACTGGTCAGGATTATTTTATGTCCCAGCAGTTTTCAGCAAATACCAGGTCTGGCCTTACTGCAGCTCCCATTTGCACTGACAAACTCCTCACAGGATGTAACCTGAGCTCTGTGTAGTAAGGAGTACAATAAATTACATCTGGACCAAGGTAGTAGGCATGCTGTCAGTTTATTTAAAACTAACCTTTCAGCCCTTGGCAGGAGTTTGTCAGGCTCTGAGGAGTTATCTCAAGAATGGACATCCATAAAGCAAAAGGGAAAGCAATTTAGAAATATGGCAGTGTCATGATGCTGGCCAGGTCCTGAAGACGCAACTGCAGTTGGAATAGTGTGCCCTGAATTAACAAACTAACTGGCAGTTGGGCTATTCAACGTGATTAACAGCTGTTTTATGGGTTGTCTGCTTCATTTGGTGCATATGTGTACTGAGGGGCTGCTGTAGTGAGGCAGGAGAATAAATAAAGTCTCTGGGACTGTGGAGAAAAACATCCTCTGTTGTTTTTTAAGATAAACTGAAATACATGTACTATTTTGATCACTTAATTTAAACCCAGTTCAAAAGAATCAAAATGCCCACCCTTTAAAGTGGTCTTTAGTATGGTAAATACGACGACATGGCAATAAAACAGGAAACTGTGACTTTGTTGTTCTGCTGTTTTATAGTTTGGCAGAGAAAGTGCTGATGAGCACATGAATACATAAAAGAGACTGGAGAATCTTGGCTGAGTCTCCGTTAATAAGGCTTTATTGAAGTAGAAGTATGCCACAAAAGTACAAAGCCAGCTACAATATCTCACAGCTAAAGCAGGTCGACTAAGACAAAGCCATCCCACTGGATGTTATCAACACTGCTAACTCACATTGCTAAAAATTAGAGTTTCAGTTTGCTTGCACAGAGTAGTTAGCTGCTTTCCTCTCTTAGTGAGGGTCTGTCAGCCGTACAATTGAAATTAGTTGAACTCCCAGGATTCCTAAAGACAGCTTTGGTTTTGTTCTTTTCCAATGTGAACTTACTCTTCAACATAAGTAAGGCAGATTGGGGGGCGGGTGTGCACAGGTGGTGGCTAGCAAATGTTTTGTATTCAATATTTATTTTTTAAAAAGCAGGTTTCTATATTTTTCCCAGTTTCTTTTCTTTGAATATGAGATGCCTACATCTGTAAATGCTGTCTTACACTTTGAAAAAAAAAAGCTATTACTTCGTAAAGAGTTTTCATTTCCTGTAATTGGCACTTAAGCATTCAGCTTCCTCTAACAGACTCTCATGAAGCTGAAATGATTCCTTTTTTTCTTGGAAATACAGACAGAATAAAACCTAAAGTTTTATTAAGGAAAATGCATTCTTTTTCTTTTTTTGTCCAGTTTGATGCTGAGGGTCAGAACTACTGTAAATTGTATTTTCTCTTTGAAAATCTTTTTAGCATTTCTAAATGTAAAAATATGTGCACATATCTGCAGTCCTCAAGAGAAATATAATTACTGTAAATTCCATGATCTGCCCCATTTTTTTCACAAATCTAATCCAAAAAGCCTCAACTCATTTATCATCTCCATTCTATGTGGAATAAACTCCTGTGATTTCCACATTCTCTTAAGGAGAAGTCCCTTGCTACCATAATTATTTATTTATTTGTTTTGTTTTGTTGTTATTTCATTTCAGTAGAATGAGAAACCACTAGCATAAAGGACTTAAATAATTATCTCTTATAGAGCTTCATTGTGTGGGAAACAGTTTCTTGCAAGAAACAGTGATTGTTCTGTGTTGAGGCATGATGAGTTCAGTCACAACATAAAGTGAATTTCTGTTTGACACCGAGAGTTTTCTGAACATCTCATAGGACAGTACACAAACCAAACTACGAAGACAGTCTGAGTGGAAGAACATAGTAGTGGGAAGCCTCATCAGGGCTGATATTGTCCCTTGGAACTAGGAAAGAGCAGGAGATGAGTGTGTTTCACTCTATGGATATGTCTATATGACAAAGCATCTGTGGCTCATTGTAGCTCAGCCTGGGACCTTGTGACCTTCCCTTTTCCTGACTATGTGTTTGCTTGTGTGTTTGTTTTATCACAGTGTTTAGGTAATTCCTCTTCTCTGTGGTTCTGCAGTGTGCCTGCTGGAACACCTCGGAGATGACGCAGCCTGCTGAAAACACACTGGGATTTCCTTTTGCCAAGGGAAACAGCCTTCCTGGGAATTGGCCTGGGGTGTGTTACAGGGCAGCTTGCCTTCCTTTCATAGCCTAGAAAGCAAACCATTGCATAAGACTTTGGGGATGGAAATTGTTGCAGTTAGCCATCAGGCGTAGATTTATTTACCCCGTATGACATAGCATTAAATGCATTTATAATAGCATGAAAGAGTTGTAGACCCACTGGAGGAGCTCTTCTGATGGCAATGAAAGTGTAGCAGAAGAGCCTGTGGCTCACCCAAGGAGCTTAGGGACATGTATAGAGTTGGGGCATGGTTCCACAAAAGCAACTCAAGCAAATATTCGCAGAGTTAGTAATGAGATCTTTCCTACTCCCCCTAATGCTGTTTTTTGCATTGAGACTGTGCAGCACATTGTCCTGGCTGACTTCAACACTTGGCAATGTCTGTTGAGGTTGTTAACGTGTAGTTTATTTTATGTCTGATACATCTAATGTTTTTGTGGGTACAGCTTTGTTAATAAGAGTTGTTAAAAAAGAAAATCACTTGACTGAAGAATTATATTGTTGCAGACTGGTCTTGTTAGTTCAGTGAATGTAAATAATATGGCCCCTTCTTTGTGACAGCAAAAAATTAGCTTGATTCATGACTCTGGGAAACTTCTGGCTGATGTTGAAGAGACTAATTTCTTCCCCTAAGCAAAGAAGCATGGTCACAAAGTTGCTCCAGAAACATGCTAACGGTTTAAGACTTTATAATCTTTATTGTAATAGTAACCCAGCAGTTCATGTGACTGTTCCTAACCTGTTTCACTGCAAAACAGTCAACTAACTCTAAGCATCTTGGTTTTCCAAGAGATCCTGTGTCTATATTCCAAATCATGTGCGTTTTTTCTTTTCTTGGGAAAACTCTGCAGGGTTTGGCCATGGCCCTGGAAAAGTCCTTATCTGGTTTCAGAACTTAGTTCTCTCTGGCAGCTACTGTCAATGTACAACTTTGACATTGCATACACACTCTAACTCTAATAACTAGGCTTAAGAGCTCCTAAAAAAATAAAGAAATCCCAGGCTGTTATGGCCTTTTTAAAGAATCCAAATTACATATACTTTGGTTGACTTCAGTATTTTAAGCAAATGAATTTTGCATGATAATATAGCAAAGGCCAGATTGAAAACTGATCAAGGTCAGTTGGCATCTGTCTCTTTGCCTCCGAGTACTTTGGAGCAAAGCCAGACTGTTTAGACATGTAACAGTTTTCTAACTTAAGTGGTGGAAAGTAGCCTTCAATACTTTCCAATACCAAATTGGTATTCCAATACCAAATTGGTATTCCAATACCAATACTTTTCAATACCAAACTTCAATAAAATTCCATAAGCTTGTAAGCTAAATAATTTAGGTGGAAAGGTACCTTCCTAAATGAGCTTCATTCTGTGTATTTCAGAATTGTTTCACATTGTCTTCACATTGTTTCCTTTAAAATGAAAGTTAGGTTGAAGGCAAGAGGAAAACTGTCTTTGCAATGAAAATGTTGAATACATGCTTTCAGAATATGTCATGTCTTCTTGCACAGGGGAAAATGGCCCTAACCATGAGGTAAAAGATTATCTCCTGCCAGGAACATGAAATTTTGCCTCAATAGTTATTAAATTAATTCCTGTAAAAACTTAGGCAAACCTGAAGTTTAGCCTGAAAACCAAAAAGAAAAAGCAAACAAAAAGTAGGTCTATGAAGTACAGATGTCTCTGAAGGCATAAGCAAGACTTATACTTGACACTCCTAAAACTTACATGCAGCTAGAGATAAGACTCTTTGTGGCTATCACCATTATTAGAGGATTCAGTGTGAGTGTTTGAAAGCAATATAAGAAGCAAGCTGAGAAGGGATGATCCTTGTAGTTTTGTTCTTCTGCATTGCAAACTAGGACTCAAAAATTGCTTTCCAGTGGTGTTGCAGGTAGTGTGCAGTACTCTGACATACTATGAAAAGAAAACCTAGTAGCAAGTAGAGAAAGCTGATACTCCAGGATCTAAAGATTTCCCTGACAGGTAAATTTGAGGCAGTGCCCTCTGGAATTGATGCTATGCTCAGTTAATTAACTAAACTTGTCTTACTATCCTTGTTGTTTTAACTATCCTGTTATAAATCCTGTCACAGTGCACCTGCTGGGTCGCAGTTCTGGTGAGCTGGTCTGAGAAGGGCAATCGAGCAATTTGTATTGCTTTGGTGATTGTGGGCTTTTGTGCAGCTGTACTAATTTATGCCATTGCCCTTGGAGAAAAGTGGAATAAGGAGAAACAGAAAGGTTTTGTTCCTTTGTCCTTTGGGCTTTCAGAAGCTTAATGCACACCATGTGCAAGAAATGTGCAAGAATTATTTTATGGCGACAAAGACACAGGAGGGAACTATCTTGAAGGGACTCTGAATAGTTGGGGGGTATTATAACAGTGAAATATGGTAATGACATGTTAAGTATTCAGACACAATTTATTTACATTTCATTCTTTCAGCTGTTAGAGGAGCTGTTTCTAGGGATGAGTGTTACATGGAACAATTTGGGTTTCCTTACATTAGGATATGTTTACAAAGGCTGATCAGGAATGTAATTTTTAACATGGCTTTTTGCCTGTGTATGCATGGTTTTAACAGGCTCAAAAGCTGAATTTAGGCTTTGTTCTTATAAAAGTCTGAAGTCATCAGAAAGTAAGTTATATAGTAAGAGAAAACAAGTAATATAGTAAGATGTTTGTGTTCCTGCAGAAAGGAAAAATAATAATATATTCTTCGATTGTGTCCAGCTCTGGTCACTTCAGCTCAGCAAACAAGTGCAATTGTTTCAGAAAGAAGCAACCAAATATTCAAGGCAGGAAAAAAATTCACATCACAACACTTAAAAGACTTGGATAATTTGGATGATAGGGTGAATAAAAAGGGACAATAGGAAGGCATATGAATGCTCTGAACAGGTTCCATGTGAATCATGACATGGGTTGGGTTCCTTTGTTGATAATATAAACAATTATACTAGTATTTATAGCAGTTTATTTTGAAAGGGATAAAAACAGTTATATTTTTGGGAATAAACTAGTCTGTATCTGAAAAGAGTTAAAGACAAATATATCTTGGAAGCACAATTATCTTCTGTCAGGTTCAGCCTCATAATTAAAAAAGTATTCCCAAAATGGAGCAAAAGATATTTTGCTGATTACATTTATAAGATATTCTTTTTAACAGATGGACCATAGATCAATGCAGAGTTGCTGATTTAGGTGCTTAATGGCTTCCATTATTGCTGAGTGCATTGAAATTCTTAATATTTATCCATATGAAAGGCAAGGAACTACTCCATTGTAGAAATAGGAAACTAAAGTTTTGAATAAATATTTAAGTGACTTGCCCAAGGTCATGTAAGGACTGGCACACTGGGGACTCAATGTCAAAATCTTTTAGCTCACCAACTTGTTTCCTTATTCAGTGGACTACCTGATGCTGGTATGAGAGAGGTTGTTAGAAGCATCCAGTTTTCACTGTTACAAATTCAGGGGAGGTCACAACACTCAAAACCAGACCTTGTCCGGGACCTTTATGAATCTTTAGACTTTTCTGAGGGAATATCAAGACTCTGCAGGAAGCACATAAGCTCAGGTGGTGGACACACCTCACACAGCTCCCTGCAGAATGCCAACATCTGATGGTCCTCTGCATAGGACCAGCAAGCCTCCCATAGGTAGCCAATGTTGACTGCAGGTTTTTTTATAATCTCTGCCTGAGGAGCCAAATACAGAAAGCTCTTTTTATCCTGCATCTCTCTCTGCATATATGGCCTACAAATGTGTCCCTGCATGCACAGGGATGAGGAGAGTGATTTAATTTGTGATTATAGATTATAAATTTTGTGAAAGTACGTGGAACACTTTGGAAACACTTTTTATAAACACAAATAAATAATTTTAAAGAACACTAGTCTTTGATACAAGAAAAAAAAAAGCAAGCAAACAAAAAAAATACTATGAGGATACATGCATCAAGAAATTGTGGAAGTAAGTTTCAAAATGTAGTTATAAATTGGCCAGACAAACTAATAGGAGTGAAGTCAGGTCTTTAAAACAGCCAAACCAAGTTCTGAAGTAGTAAAGGAAGGTTGATGACTCTTTCAAAGAATTACCTGGTGTTAATTTAAGTGGTCTTTCATGAATTACAATGATGTTTGTCTCTAAAGACAGTTTTGCTCTCTGTATGCCAGCATCAAGAACTTAGGAATACTTTTATTTTCCTTTGTAATTATTTTAGAGTGTTCTGTTTTTATTAACTACTGGGAAAATAAGGTGAAAGTGACTGTTGGAGAAACAATTTTTTGTAGGCTTTTTGTTGGTCTTCAGAAATGTATCTCTTTGGAATAGGTATTCAAGGATTCTGTTTTTCAGTTAATTGAATTCAATATAAGATTTTCAAAAGTTCTGTGTCCTGAAGTATTTCAGAGAGTGTTGTCTATTGATTCTAAACGTGTGTGCAGTGTGCAAAAATGTTGCAGGCACATGGATACAAAATAAACTTGATGGAAGGTGAGGTGAAAATTAAATAGAGGTAAGAAAACTAAAAAGGAAAAAACCCAAAACCCTAAGAACAGAGAAGGCAAATGTAACCACATTACAGGTATAGTTCAGGGAGTGTCCTGTGATCCTTATTGACATGTGTACACCTTGCCTCTGTTGTGGCTCCATTTTGGGATGATTTTGCTATCTCTCTGCAGTCGTTATAAATACAAGGCACACAGTCTTTCTGTATTAGACCAGAGGCAATCTTTTTTATTTTATTTCATTTAGGTGCAGACTTTGGAACCTGGCATGTTGTCAATAAAGCCTTTGAGAAAAGTTTAAGAGTCCCTGTGTGATAAGAAGTTTGAATAGAACAAAGTATGGACAGAAAGGAATCTTAGACTTAAATATTTGAAGCAGAGAACAAATGGTCAAAAATTTGTCTCTGTGACAAGTCAGAGCCAAATGTTTTTTTCTTTAACACCTCTCTTTGCAGCTAAAGGCAGAGAAACATGAAGACTGTGAATAAATATGACCGAGAAAATATTTAATATATTGAAAGAAAACAAGCTTGCCCCAGTTCCATAATTACTGCGATGTAATTTTACTAGATCAGGTAGTATTTGTTTTTTTTATTAAGAGTGATGACTAAGTATCAGGCTTTTCAAGACTGTTCTGTTCTGTTCTCTCCATTAATTCCAAATATCGCCAAAAGACTTTTGTAATATGAAACAGTAGGAGATTTCTATATTTTTCTTTTAACTCTGTTTTCTGTAAAATCCATGTCAATAGTTGCTCATGAAAAAAGAGGTTTTACAGCCTCTGAGAATGCCGGGCATAGCAAAGAAGGCATCCAAATTACTTTGTATAGTAGTGTTTATATTATTTTTTAAAAGACTTGTAAAATGATAGCGGTATAGGCCTCATTTCTAATTTTGTTTCCTTAAGCATATTCTCTTATCTTGTGCATACTTCTGATGATAGGAATTTTGAAGACTCTGGTAATGAGTTAACTTGAGCTCAGTTAGAGATGAACGCCACAAGTTGCTGCTTGCATGGGAAAAGCCCTGTGGCATAACTCTGCCCTCTGCTTTTCACATTCATTGGAAGAGGTTTCAGAGCAGACACAAGGAATAAGGAATTTGTATGTCAAAGACTTTAAATCCAAGAAAATAACCTTCAGATCCATTTCTGAAGCAGCCCTGATTTTCAGTGCTCCTGATAGTGGAGTTTTTGCAGCTTTATTGGTTCAATTGCAACTCTGAAAAATGATTGAATTTTGTTCTTGTTTGCCTTTAAAAATAAGAAAAAAGAATGTAAGAATATGAAGAAATTAAAATAAGCTTTTCCTGTTTTGGCAGTAGAGCATGCAAGGCCCTTATTCTACGTGTGTTGCCGTGTAGCACTTCTTGAGCAAGTGTCTCTTAACAGTTCTTTACCATTAGGCCTTTTAGTTCTTGAACCGATCAATATATTCCTGATTAGAAGTGGATGAAAGGGCAGTACACCAGTCTTTAAATTCATGCCTGCAAAAGTGAGAACACCTTTTTACCACACACACTTTACGCCAAATGTGAATTGCCTTATCTTCATTCCAGTGCATCCAGGTTGCTGTGGGTGGTTTTTTCCTCCCTCCCTCCCTCCCTCCCTTCCTTCCTTCCTTCCTTCCTTCCTTCCTTCCTAATTGCACATCTGTTTTGTACTGCATTGGATTACCAGCAAAAACCTTTTCATTATGAACGGAACAGGGTGCTTAGAACTTAGACTACAAGAAGCGTTAGTTAAGGTTTTGGGGAGAGGACTTGTTCCCTGCAGCATGTTGCTTTCATAACCTGAACAGCACCATTGAAAATCTGCTCAAAGCTCTGAAAGAAGAAAGAAAATAGCATTATGACTTTTCTGGCTTTCAGAATGTGGTCTTCAAGACAACTTGTAGTGCTTAGATAACTGTTACTTTCTGTTCTTTTTAACCATTGTTGTGTCTAGCAGTGTTAAGGTATGTAGAATTTCATGCAAAGAAAGTCTCGAGCTTCTACACAACTTGCTGATATTTGAGAACAGTATTAAGTAGATCCCTTCTTCATTTAGATGGAGAAAACCTGTAGTGTGGGGTAATTCAGATTTTAAAGCTCACTACATGTTTGAACTAATTTATGTGTGTTCTTTATAGCTGTTTCTTAAAGATGTGAAATTTCTGTTTCTTAAATTTGTGTTTGTCTATCCTCACCCTCCTGCAAGCTACATTGCTGAATAATTTCTATCAGATCTTACTGAAGCATGAGGTATCAAAGGTGTTCAGTTTTGACAAGCTTAATGAAATTGTTGGTCATAGAGAATGTGCCCTCAGTGAGGGAAAGGCAGAAATGCCAGCATATGCTTTACTAGACATGAGTGAATCGACATTGGAAAGCACCATCATCACACAGATTTGTAGAACACCCAGCTTTGGGATCAAAGACTGGTTTACTTTCTGAGAAACACTCTGGATGAAAGACAGAGAAGAAAAGCCTAGTTGTATAAAGAATCTGTAGAGCTGGGGCAAAGAATTTTCAACACTCAGTTTTCATAGCCTGGAAGGAGCTTGTTTAATCAGGTTACACCTTTTACTTGATGTAAATGTTCTTTAGATTAGAGGCTTCTTTAATAAAAAGCATGCAGACAAAGAAAAATGCAATTTTACAACTGAAAGAAACATTTCTCTTGAAAATCAGAGTATGTCTTTTATTGGTGCTGCCAATGACATAAAGAAAGAAATTAATTTCTTTTCTTTTGTGCCATATCTAAATACAATAAAGGAATATGTTTTAAAAGACTTGGCTCATTTTTCACTCTATCCAGGAGAGGAAATTTAAGATGCTAATAGTTTGGAAAATATCACTTGGAGAACATAGGACTCTAATAATTTCTGGTCTTGGCTTGTGCTTAGGGAATTTTAACCAAAAAACTTGCCTGTGTTCCTCTGGCAGATTTTTGTGTTCATTTCTGTGTTTTCTGCATTAGTCATGTGGTTTTTAGACCTTGGTTTTCTGATTTATGTGTGCTGGTGTCCAATCAAACTTTGTATGTACTTGTCAATGCTATTTGTCTTCATCATTTGTATCCACAAAAACTGTATCATCTTCTGGAAAATTTCAAAAAAACAACTTTCACTTCTCTAATTGTAGTGTGTGAACCATATGAGAGTATGTGCTGTTACATGGAATGGTAGTCCCAACACTTTGAGTTGAAAGGCAACTCAATTACAGATGAAAGGCATGATGTCCTATGTTACATGCAAGGCAAATGCCTTTAGACTTAGCAGTCCAGTGCTGGAAACCCAGAGGTCACGTCAGAGGTGATAGCAATCTACAGCAGATTTTTTTTCTTTTAGAGCTGTAAAAGTGTTATGTTGTTGCACTAAGGTACTTAGGACTGTACAGGACCTCTTAGGTAAGCAAAACTAATCATCTTCCATCACAGATACTGCACATTAATGACTTCCATAACCTTAAAGAGGACAGTATTATAAATAATCAGGGGTTTGATTTGGGGTTTTTTAAGTCTCCAGTGGTGGGGACTGGGAAGCTGTTCTACATCCCAAATGTTCAAAGCTCTAAGAATTAGAAACCTTATCATTTCCATAAAACGCACTTATAAGCATTTTATATCTCTTTTGAATATGCAAATGTTTTCCTTTGTTTTAAATAGCTCTTCTGTCTTGGTATTTTTTCCGAGATGTATTTTTACTGAGCAATCATGGCCCACCTTCTCTTTTCTTTGGTAGACTAAATGCAAAAATATTAAACAGAATGTGAAACAAATCTTTACTATTAGCTCAAGTCTGATATTTCCCCTACAGTCCCAGTACAGTTACATGTTACAGTACTTTCCTTTAACACTTTCTTGTCTGCTTTTTAATTCATCACTTGCATCTTCTTCAACTGGACCAGTATTTCACAAATTTTCACTAGATCATATATGCTGAAAGCCCAGAGATGGAGGAATTGCTACATTTCTATTGTCTATAAAGCTTATTAAACTATCAACTCAGCTAAGCCAATTTCTTTTTGGTAAATTATGTTATATCCCCATTTCCCCTTTACATCTGAGTTCGTATTGTTTCCTTCAAAATTTGTTCCAAAAATTTGCATACTTTAGACATCAGCTTACCAGGTGTGATAATTCCTCCATCACCTTTGTCCTTTTTTTCTTGCTGTAAATACTTTGTCCTTTCTTATTCACTAATCTCAGACTTGGCAGAGTTAATTAAGATTTTTATTACCAGACTTAACATTTGTTTTGCTGTCTCTTTCAGGTTTCTGTTTTGTTCCTTGAGTTTTTCTTTCCTTCCTAGCATGGTCATTTCAACACCTCTGTTCTCATTATACATCTTGCCTTTATGTCTTCAAAGCATTCGTAATGAAAACTGAGAGTATTAATTTGACTTTGCTTAGGAACCCCCATTTTTATTGTCTATTTTTGTTTCTTTAACTTTTTTTTTTTATTTCTTTGTAAGGTCTCAGCTCTCAGCTTGACTTCTGGCAATTCTTGCTTTAGCCCTACATTTCTTGATAGCTAAGATATAGCTTGCTAAGTGGTGCTTTTCCTGTTCATAAACCTGAAGCTTATTCCTGATATTTTTATTGGTGTGATTAGGCCAGGTGTCCTTTCCTCCTCCTTTTCTTTTCTCCTTCCTTGATATAGACACTCTTGATAGTCTTAGGTCTACAACTCATGGAGATTTCAGTTTTCCATCATTCAAATCTCTGCACTTGTTGTCACAGTGCAATGCATCAATTAATTTTCTTAGTTTATAAAATGTAACCCTTTCAGAATGCCAAATGTGGTACTGTTTATATTCCTTTTTTATTTAAATTGAGTAATTTCATAATGACTCTACCAAAGCTTACAATATGTGCTGTGATTTTTGGAGTCTCCTCAGTATTTATGAATTTAAAAGAAAATTATCTTTTTTTTTTTTTTAGTGAGAATTTAGGGAAAAACTAACAGCTTTTTATTTCAGCCAATGGCTGATGTTATTTGATGTTAGATAAAATTCCAACAAGCAGGTTGCATGTTGTTCAAACTGCAACCTAATCTGAAGCAGGAGAGCAATAGCAGGGCATACTGCAGCATTCCTGCTTTCGAGACAATCAGTGACCCACTAATATGGTTCTCCAGCTTCATTACTATTATTCTGCTGTATAAAAGAGAGAGGAAGATAATCAATGACAGCAAGCAAATGTCTAATACATATTCATTCAAACTCCTTTCCAGAAGATGTACAAAATGGATTTATGCATGTGAGGGAACAAAGAAAGTAGCTTCATCCTCATTAACAACCATCTCTTCTACTATTTAATCTGCCAAATGTGCTGTAATAACAATCTTTTAAACTTGTATTTCCTTATACCTAATTATCTACTCCCCACTTGTAAAAATTCTTCTTTTGCTTTCTTCATAATTTTATTCATAGTCTGTTTTCCAGAAAAATGATATGTCCTCTTCTATCTTTGCCCACCTCTTCAGATGCCTTGCAAAGAAAAGATTTTCAAAATAATTACTTTGTCTTTAATTAAAAGTCAACACCTATTGCAGTCAGCTTGTTTTGCAAACCTTCAGTTCTTTCATATTACAACAGTGCCAATTGCTTCCCTGTTCTGTTTTGTTTGTTTCAAATCCAGCTAAAAAGTTAGTTATACTTCCCTGGCTGGCAGTCTTCCAGAACAATAGTAATGCTCAGAAATTGATTGAATAGCTCTGTCATTCCAGAGAGCAAATTAAATCAGAAATGCACCTTTCTAACTGTTGCTCCCTTAATTTCCTTAATCTGCAACCAGTGCACAGGAAACAGTTCCCAGTCCAATTATCTGGAACACTGAGATCTTTAAAAAATGCACAAGGAACTGAAGGGCCCCTCCCAGGGACACGCATGTGGCACCGCAGAGCAGCTCAAGCCAAAACTAACCCCTGCAAGAAGTTTAATGCATGAAAAAAACAAGTAGAATTAAAGTGAAAATTTAACATTCTGTTTTCAGTGTTTTGATTAGGAAATTAATAAGTTGTCTAAAATTGCTTCATGGAACTCAATTACACAAATTTAAGAGTAGGAAACATTACATAAACCCCATGACGTTAATTGCAGGGCAATGGTATCATTAACATCGATTTAATGATTGCAGGCTGCTAACCAGCAGTTCGTAACTTAGCAGTTACCCTGCTTTGCCACATTCTAGGTGCTGACCACCAGACAAGGCCCGCCATGTACTGATAGATCCTTCCTGCAGGGGAAAAGTGCAGGTAAGACATCTCTGGATGCTCAGACTGCTGCTCTTTATAACACCACCAGAGTCCACAGAGTGTCCCAGTGGTGCTAACTGCTTTCATTACCACAGTGTTGTATATGCCTACCTAGCCTCAAATGTTAACAAGCAGGTTGCACGTTAGATTCCTGAGAGGTTTTATAAGACAGACTCAAACAGAGCAATTCTGGTTTGTACATCTCAGGAGATGTTCTTTCTATATTTAGCCAAAGTACTTTTCTCAGCTGTGTCAATGGGGCATAAAAGGAAAGATCCCAAATGGTGAGGAAGAGTCTAAGAACCCCCTGTGGCGAGTCCTTAACATTGATGTCACCATAGCACTGTTCTACATCTTCCTCCACTTTTAAAATATGCTATTAGAATAAATGCATAGTATCACATATTGGTTTAATTTTTGGTTTAAAGGATGAATATATACGTATCAGCATTTTTCTGTCTGAAGAACACTATTCTTCTGTTCTGGTGTCTATTGACTTCTCTTTTTGCCCATTTGAAGTCTGTAAGTCTCTCTGAGTCTGTTAAGGTTAGAATTTCCGTAGTGTTTCTTTTTACTTTTCTTTTTCCTGCACTTCATATATGGATCTCACTGTTTTCTGATCAGAGAGACTGCAGTCCCATTCTAGACGGTAAATCAGAGTAGGAGATTTATTTCTGTCATTGTCCAAGGAAAGTTTGGTAGCCTTTCCCCAAAGCTTTTCTTTTGAATCATATGAACCTTGTGATATAAAAGATATATTGTATTTATAGCATTTTATTTCATGCCTCTAGCTTCTTTCAAATGCAGTTTTGCTTTTTTTTTTCCCTCCCTTCACAGATGAGAAAATACTTTAAGTGGATATGTTTACAGTACTTCACAATACTGAGGTCAAAAGACCAGCAACTGTGCTCTGCCTTAGGAATAGAAAAGCAAAAAAAGGATTTATTCTGGAGCAGCATTGGAAGCTTCAGTTTACCATGTATGGTTTCATAATATTGCTAGAAATTAGTAAATATAGTGATGCCTCTGAGCAGTGAAATTGCGAAAATGGGACCCAAACAATCTTGTAGTTAACAAGAAGAGTCCCATTGCCTCTTAGGAGATTTAAATTTCATCCACTATGAGGAATGCTCTGTTTTTCAGCATTTTCAGCGAAGCAGCCTAGATGGGTGTTGCGGGGGAAATTTCATTTTCTTGAACCAATCTGTAAGATAGTCCTTTGGATTGCCACACTTGAATAAAGTGGTAACTCTTGCTATAATGCAACATGTCTTTGTTTTATATGTTTTTCATACTTTTCAGTTCATGTCATGATTCAACCATCTCCATGTATTCTTGTTTAGCAATAATTCATACAGATAAGACTGAAATAATTTGATCTACAATTTAACAGAAAAGCTGGGCTATTGGATTTTTTTCCCCAGAAAGTATAAGAAAATATAATAATATAAATATATTTGATACCAAAAATGTTACACAAAAATAATAATTAAAAAAATTATTCAAGATCATTTCTGTACTATAAAGTATAATATTTTCCGTATAAAAGTGTGAGGCTGCTGGTTGGTCAATAATCCACTCTTTGGAAAGAACTTTTTGGTTTGGTAAATTAGTAAACCATACTAAAATATTCTGAAATCTGCTGCAGAATAGTAAGCTAAGACTTCCTGCATTTTAGGTCACTGTATTGGGTTTGTGTGGCAACATTTTGGTAGCGGGGGGGCTACAGGGGTGGCTTCTGTGAGAAGCTGCTAGAAACTTCCCCTGTGCCTGATAGAGCCAATGCCAGACGGCTCCAAGACAGACCTGCCACTGGGTAAGGCCGAGCTAATCAGCAACAGTGGTAGCACCTCTGTGATAACATATTTAAGAAGGGCGGGAAAAACTGGGAAGCTGCAGCCGGGGAAGAGAGGAGTGAGAATATGTGAGAGAAACAACTCTGCAGACACCAAGGTCAGTGAAGAAGGAGGGGAGGAGGTGCTCCAGGCGCCAGAGCAGAGATTCCCCTGCAGCCCGTGGTGAAGACCATGGTGAGGCAGGCTGTGTCCCTGCAGCCCATGGAGGACCCCACACCAGAGCAGGTGGATGCTCCTGAAGGAGGCTGTGACCCCGTGGGAAGCCCGCGCTGGAGCAGGCTCCTGGCAGGACCTGTGGACCTGTGGAGAGAGGAGCCCACGCTGGAGCAGGTTTGCTGTCAGGACTTGCGGTCCCACAGGGGACCCACGCTGGAGCAGTCTGTTCCTGAAGGACTGCACCCTGTGGAAAGGACCCACACTGGAGCAGTTCATGAAGAACTGCAGCCCGTGGGAAGGACCCACGTTGGAGAAGTTCGTGGAGAACTGTCTCCCGTGGGAGGGACCCCACGCTGGAGCAGGGGAAGAGTGTGAGGAGGAAGGAGCAGCAGAAACAACGTGTGATGAACTGACCGCAACCCCCATTCCCTGTCCACTTGCACCACTCGGGGGGGAAGATGTAGAGAAAATTGAGAGTGAAGTTGAGCCTGGGAAGAAGGGAGGGGTGGGGCAAAGGTGTTTTTTTAAGATTTGGTTTTATTTCTCATTATCCTACTCTGATTTTGATTGGTAATAAATTAAACTAATTTCCCCAAGTCAAGTCTATTTTTCCCATGATGGTAATTGGTGACTGATCTCCCTGTGTCCTTGTCTCGACCTACGAGCCTTTCGTCATATTTTCTCTCTCCTGTCCAGCTGAGGAAGGGGAGTGAGTGAGCGGCTGTGTGGTGATTAGTCTGGCTGGGACTAAACCACGACAGTCACATACAACCATCAGAAATTTTGTTCCTTGAGTGAAAAATGTAATTTTTGTATATGAGCAGGTATTATGCAGAGCCAACAATTTTGCTGTCATGTTTCTTGCTTTTCAGATATGGTATTTTCAAAGCAAGCTCAGAAAAGGGCTTTAGAGTCATTCTGAGAAAAAGAATGTAGGAACTGTTCTTACCCTGTTCCTGCTCAGCGACAATTTTTTCCATTAACACATGGTTCAGACTGAATTTGCTGCAGCTCTTAAGGGAAAGGCTGAATTTTCACCAGTTCAGATGAAATAGTAAAGAGGAAGAAGACTCCAAGATGTCAGTCTGGGATTAATTCTCCCCTTCATGTATGAAAAAAGGTTTAAAGTCAATATGATAGCACAGAACTTCAAAATGAGAAGCCTCTTTCCAATATATCCACAAATTATCACCAGTTTGTTTTTAATTTCTCTCCCTCTTAAGCAGGAGTTAGGTAGCTGCACCGCAAACTCTGTTTCTTAAGCCTGGCATTCAGCAGTGTGCGCTGCCACATGCAAGGCCATGCAGTGACATTTTTGATATTTTCTACGGGGAAAAAAAAGAAGAAGAATTATAGTAGGCAGGGGATATTTTTCTTTTTTCAGTCAAGAACTATACAGTAAAAAAATGTTTTTCAATTATTTTGAGAGCAAAGAGTATTTAGGAACATCCATTGATGCTGATTTGTGTATCAGCTCCCAGTGGCCTCAGTGCAAATTATACTTGCTGATAAATGGCAGCACATCTTTCAGAATTGCCTTTTAGAATTAAAGGGAAACAAATTATAAGGAGTTAAAGTGTTTCACCTCATGTATGGCCCTTCTTACTACTTCACAAAGTTCAAACAATTGTGGCAATATTGGAAACCCAATCTCTTATTACACTGAAACTCTTCCCAGCTTAGGAAATTCCACATTTCTCCTGCCCTAAACCTGACATTTCATTAAATGAAGATAAACTACACACACATTAGCAGCTTGTATGTGTATTACTTTACCAGCCTGTTTCAATTAAAATAATGTTTAGACACAAGAAATTTCAGAGTTTTTTTGTGCAGTATACTATGATTCTCAGATTACAGCCAAAAATACTGTACTCAGTGTATTTTTACAGAAAAATAAATTATCATTTGTATGCATGAAAAATGATGAGAATTTAGTAAAGGGGAGATACAGTCCACTCAAATGAATTAGATTTCTAAATTGGTTATGCAGCCTTTCATCATGCATTTTTGCCCGTTTTCTTCAGCAATGTAGTACAGGGAGCTGATTTCACTAATATCCATTTCTCATTTGTCTTATGACATAGCCACATACTGGTAGTTGCAAATTTTTGCAGTTTAAAATAATTTATAATTACACTTTTCTGCACCTTTAGTTTATATGTTTCAAGGGGCAAGTTAAGAGGAAAGAAAAAATTATTTAGTTGGAAATTTGTTTTCTAATTCTTAATTTAGGTTCATTTAGAAAAGACATTTGTGTGTAAGTATGTAATTTTTATTTCCTTCATACATACGCACAGACTGTAACGTATCTTTTGAGAGAGAGCGTATATATGTGAATCTGTGAGTAACAGTGTGCCAATATGTACAATGACTTTGTGAATTTTGAGTCCTCTAGTTTGTCTTTTAGTTTGTTTTTTGAAACAGCAACAAAAGATTTTTAATGCTTCTCTTTGCTACATTCACACAACAATAAGTAAATTTAGGTTTTGGATTTGAATCTAAAAAATGAAATGCAAATGAAACGCATTGTGTAATATGTCTTTACAACCTGTGTCTTACGTTGCATTACAAGCTTTCTGCTTTAGTCTGATGACTACCTGCGTAATGAAATTCTGATATTCTCTTCCCCAAATAGGGTGTTTTCTCTACTTGCATAGGTTTAAGATTGTGGTGTCTCTCTTGATTAGAAGTTAATGTCTTGTTTGTGAAATGCATCCTTGAACACTGAATTTCTTTGCTCTGTAACTTATTTTTAAATCCAGTCTTCTTCAGGAGCACTGCAGTCTCAGTTGTGCTCAGTATACACCCAACCAAGGCTGCAGATAGTATTGATTAGTTTTTCAGTTCATCAGCTTCAGACTAAACCATTTTTTCCTTCCCTTATTTTGATGATGAAATACGTTATTTTCAGGCATACTTGAAAAGTAGTAGAAGTCAAGGGCTAAATAGTCAAGCACTGCCAATAATAGAGCTATATCATGTTCCCATATCAAGTAGCTCAAGAATGAGGAGATCATGATTATGGCAGCCTACTTTCCTTCTTCCCCTAACATATGGGCTACATGCTGTCCCACACTGCTGTCCATCTGTCTGAAGCAGGTGATTGTAGTCGTTTGGCAACCTCTTGTAAGGGTTTGAAAGATAAGGAGAAAAACACTTAAGAGGGGAACATATGACCTCAGTCTTCAATATGATTGCTGACAGCTGGGAACCAAGAGATATATGGGGCAAAAGCCATCACACTCTTGGATGAGACTGTACTCAGCATCCACAACTAATAGATTTAAAGTAAAAACCTGTGTAGACACAACTAAAACAATAGTTTTAGTAAATTTACTTACATATATAAAAACAATGTATTGTTACATAATTGTACAGCATGTATATAGAATACATATGATATTGTATAATATTTGTTCTATATTATAATTATATAATGACATAATTATATAATATAATGTATAGAATACTGTATGATCATACAATGTAATTATGTATTATTATACATACATGAAGAAAACCCAAAGCAAATATAGTCCTTTTCTGTATGTTTGGATTGCCCTGAAACCAGCTGGAGAAGAGTTCAGCTTTTAGAAATCCCTTCAGACAGAGGAGCGTGGAAGGTGTAAAGGTGCTGAATCAGTTCTATTTCTCGTTTCTGGAAGTTTTGTCCTCACCAGTCTCCATGCTTAGACCTGTTATTTTAATCCTGAAACATGTTAGGGAAGTATAATTTGTCAGCTTTCCTTAGTCTTCAGAATGAAGATTTCCCTCTTGTGGGGCTTCAAGTCTTGTAAAATTCCTAATAACTAGGGGACAAAAACTCTCTTCCCAAGAGTCTGTGGCAAAAGAAAGTCAGCAAATGTCCATCTAAAAACTCTGTGAGGAGTAAAGGTATCGTCCAAACCTTCCTCATTATTTTCACCTTTTGTTGCCTGTCACTGCCTCCCTGTACCTCTCAAAGACCCCCTGGGAATGCTGAGAATGTATTGTGCAAAACATGTTTCAAACCCAGCAGATCAGGTTATACCATTTAGATATGATACACTTAAAGTACAGCTTTCAAAAATAAGAAAAAACCTTTCTCAGTGTCGTGGGCTTTCCAAATGCTGATTCTCTCACCAGTGCTGCTTGACCCTGACAGTTTTCTTCAAACTCACAGCATCTTGAACTGCTTACAGTTAATTTCCTATATATGAAACCCCTACAAGTTCAGCAAGACTTAATTGATTGCACTGGACATAGCTGAAAGTCAGCATGGAGCTAAATCTTTCCCCTTAGGCAGTTAATCAAAGGAGGCCACTGGAGGACCTTCAAGGCAAGCAGGTGATGTTCTTCCTCTGTTCCCTCTCAGGAGAGTGACTTTTGAAGTGAGGAGCAGGTTGCAGGTCCCCAGGGACTACTGGTACTCCTCACATCAATACCAGCTTCTCCACTTTCTCTCCCTAACCTGCAGCTCCCTGGCAGTTCCTGCTGTCTTCAGCAGGATGACCCCGTCAGCATGTAATATCTTTTTCTCGAGATGCATAGAAACCTGGGAGCCAAGTTAATATTATTTCAAAAGATATTTGAGAGGACGGAGAGGAGGAGAGAGCTCTCCACACACCACAGAAAGTATTTACTGCTCACTTTACACAGCTTCCTATTTCCCTGTGTACAAGAAGGGGAAGTGAGATAAATTAAGACACCTCATAAACTCATTCTGGCCTGAATTCAACAGGGAAAGGATGGCCTTTGAATGCCTGGTCTAAACTTCAGTGATTTCTTTTTTTTCAGGTGAATGTAATCTGGTTTTAACTTGCCCTTCATCATTATACTGCCAGATGGTGCTTAGGCATAGCAGATGAAGTCAGATTACCCATGTCACCCCTCCTTTTTAGCCTGGCATGAATATATTGAACACCAGTTCTTGATAACACTCAGCTGCTGGATTAAAGATGCCTTTGACATTTACTTTCTCTCCGGAGCTTGAAGAGCAGGCATAATCATGCCAGACAAATAACTGACAGTTATTCACCATATCATCAGCTGAGCCATTTTCTGTTGTGACTCCTTCTGACCTCATAAGGTAAGTGAAGCTGGTATTTGTATTACTTGAAGAGAAACTTCTAAGGAACACCTTGAACACTTCCAGAGTCGCACAATTTAGTACGTCACTGTTGTTATTAGCCCAGTCCATAACTGTGCTTTGGAGATCAATGTTCCTGAGCTACCCAGGAGGTATAAAATCAAGTTTATATGGAGCTAGTCTGCAGCTAGCCACAAGTAAGAAGTAATATCTTTAGGAGAGGGTCAAACCTTTTAGAGTGTGTAGAGGATAAAACCCAGTCAGGATCCTAAGGGAATGCAAGGATAAAAATATATATAAAATATAAAATACCAAATTCTTAAAGGGTCTCATCCACTGCCATCTGCAGTAAAATATAACATATAGTCACCTTGCATCACTTCCTTTTCTGGTATAAAAAAAAAGAAAAGGACTAATTTTCAATCCCTTCTTGGGGAACCAAGGTCCATCTTGCCCTGGTATTGCCACACTTCTTTATCTGGATCAGCAAACTGTGCAACCCAGTAAGATTGGATTTAGAGAGCCAAAGAGTGCTGAGGCCCTAGCGGGTTTACTTTCAGAGTGAGGGGTTTACTTCAGAGTCGCTCTGGTGTCCTCCCATGACTGAAACCCTTTTACCAGTTGAAGCACATTAGGTACACCTTTGAGACACAATTTCTGGTTTAGTTTCATCCAAAAGGAGCCCCAGCAGTGGGTGCTGACACCCCTGCCTGCTGAGAACCAACCCGCAGGAGGTGGGGATGATGCACTTTAAAAGTCCTCTCCTGATCCAAAAAAGGCACCGCAGATGCCCGCACTGAGGACCACAGCAGAGTCACCTTTTCGGTCTTGCACAGGCTCGGGCAGGTGGGGCAGCTCCCCTCCGCACTCAGGGTGGCATCTTTTGCAGCCTGCCTGCCCCCCAGGGGCGCATCTGGTCTCTGTCTGATGGCTTTGGAACCATCCCAAGGCACTTAAAAATGAAAGGCTGTAAGTTGCTGGTGTTTTTGTGCAGTGGAGGTGATGAGTATACTGTGTCCAAATAACTTTGCCCCAAAGTTGTAACTGGAGTACAGTATTCTTGCCTTCTTATCTTCGGTTGCTGCACAGCGCTGCAGTGAAATGTAAATACTTGCTGTATTTTTTTTACCAAGTGCAAAACAAATTTTACTAATACCGCTTTTAAATGCGGAAAGTACTTTAGGGGCTTTCAGGGGAAAGGCAGTTGGGCCAAGAGATGATGCTTTAGTTGAGCAATGCATGACTTGACTGATGAATCCAGATCTCTTGCTATTTTTATGTTTTCTGTGGAGACTATTTTTTGCTACACATATGTTCCATGCCATGCTGTTGCATTCTGAAATAATTATTTAGTAGAAAGTTTAAAATATACCTGCAGTGTACAATGATATAGGTGGGGTTAAGCACTATAAATCCTCCTACAGGAGCTTCTGGGGAAACCCGAAGATTGCCTTGGAGACCATATTTCCTTCCAGATTGCAAACCTGTCCTAGACCTGCCTAGAGAGTAACACTAAAAGCTGCTTTCATGCCCCACCGCCAGATGTATCTGAAGCCAGGGAGTAAAGTAAGAGCAAAAAAAGCAAATGTTTTCTCTCAAAACATATGCTAATGCAAGATTACTCAGGAAACTGGATGATCTTGGCAGGAGGGTCTTTATATAGCATTGTTTTGGGCAAAGCAGTCTGAGATGCCTGAGGCTGAGAAAATCTTGAGGAAAATTGGTGTGTGGCTCTGATAGAAGTCTAAAGAAGGGGCTTTTGGGTCACAACATTGACTAAGAGACAGAGCTGGGAGAATCCCCTAAACTGTCACAAGGTGCTTAGTTTGAAAGAGCCATTCTACTGTCACTATAATGGTAAATTATAACCTGAGTTAATATTATCAGTTATCTGTCAGAATTACAAAATTCCTCTAAATAGTCAAAGTCATAGTTTTTTTAAACTAGGAGTGATACTTTCTTATTATATATTGCACTTCTTCCTACTACAGATAGCAAATCATTTTGTTGAATGGCATTTTGTGGAAAAAACCAAATTTCTTTCCAATTTTCATTCCCAGATTTTTGTGGGTAAACCTGTAACCCATACCATTTGATACAAAATCCCTATGATTTACACAAGACTCATTTCTTGTTTTGACTAAGGTGAAGCTGTCTTGTCGTTTTCATTTGGAATTTTAATCTGACTTGATTTGAACAAATTGTCAAGGTACCACATTAAAGACTTTAATGCAAAATATACCTGTATGTATATCTGCAGATATATCAGAAATCAAGTTATGTAAGTTGCAATCTCTTAGGCAATCCAATGTTATCAATATGTGCATGTGTATATATATGTATCCACACATATATGGGAGTAATTACTGAAAAATAAGATCTTTTTTGGATATTTTATCAGCATAATTTTATGGAGAATAACTTAGAGTTACATTGAAGGAATATTTGTTGTTACCTTCCTTTATGGTTGATAAGATAACATGAAAGGGAACCTAAGATGTCTTTCAAAATAACATTATTAGCAATAACACTACATGACAAAGCTGGTTGTATTAGCAATAAATCCTTATGAAAACACTGGTTACAACTTTTTACTGCCATGTCACAGATACTCTACCTAAGCTCTTCTCCACCAATCCCTGATAAACCAACAAATTATAGGACTACTTTATCACATAAATTCTTCTTCTCTGCTCATCTACACAATACTTTATATTACGCTGTGCTTGCCAGTAGTGCATTAAGTAATGTGTTTACAGGTTTCCCACACACTGCCCACATTTTCATCATCCTATTTTTCATGTCCCCTCAGACTATGCAAAGAATGCTTTATTTTGTTAAGTAGGTACTTTTCAGTGTACTTGATGCTATATATTTTTGTTGGGCAATATCACAAACCTTTACTCACTCCCTCTTTGATTTTACAGTTCCTGTGGGGATTGGTTTGGCAATCTCGGACTCTTTTCCCCACCTTAAGATCAGCTCTGGCATATTATTTAATAATAAATAGTTTGGCTGTGACAATATTATATTATTAAAGGGATTATTCAACCTGGACCTTCAGGGGTATCCTAGCCCCCTGTATATTTAAAGACTGGCTAGTGCTAGTTAATAGGAAGATAATTAGGACAGGTTTTGTATACTCTTGTTCATGCAATTTCCTCATGCACTCATGGTCAAGTTTATTAAATAATGAAACACATGAATAAAGCCAGTTGTGTTTGTTAGGATAGCAAAGTGCTTTGTAACCCCACCAGCATTTGGTATTAGTGAGAAATTTTATACAATTTTTTTAACTGCAGAAAAAAATTGACCAAATGTGGCATTCAGAAATACTGAACAGCACTATGGCTTCTTTAAAATGTTTCCCTTGATCTAGCAGTCTTTTTCCTTGTGTCCAGCCTCAGCAACCTGGTTTTCATTCATGAACTGATGATGTAAAGAAACAGGTCTTCTTGGTAACAGTGGGATGATTTTACATGATGATGCATCAGCAGAGCTGTGTAATATCCAGCAGGTGTTTACTTTAATCCTTTTTTTCCAGCTGTGCTCACACAGTGGCAGCAGTTCTTCCCCTCTCCAGAGGAACTACTTTTATACCCCATACAGTAAGTCTAGCATGGAGGTATGGCTGACTGTGACTGCTTCTTTTGTATGTTCCTGAAAAAACATTCTGATATATTATGCCTGGATTTTTTTCTCCATGTCAGATAACACTGGGTGACCATGAAATAGTGTTTCTAAATGCTGCAGAAACGTCCAACAGTATAAAAAATATCCACTGCTATTCATGAATAGGAGGAAATTATCTACATCATTACTTTTACTTTCCAAAGCTAAGACTGAATGCAAATTGTTCTCAGCCTAGATGAATCAGATGAACTTAAAGCTGGCCTTGTGAATATGTTCATCAGTACTATTTTACCTAAAAATTGTAGCTGGATATTGTTGCTGGCTAGAACTGACATATCCTGGGTAAGTAGAGCAAATATTGCCGCATGTGTGAAGAACTAGCGGGTATGACTTTCTCTGTGTGAATTGTCACTGCTCATGGGTCTCTTTGCCAATCCAGAAGGCCAGGCTGTGTCCTTTAATCTTTTCCTTTTGAAACGGCCAGAAAGTTTTGATACCTGAGCTTGGGGAGGGCAGATGAGCTATTAATGAGTGGCTCTGGGTGAGATGAGTGCCTGCTGTTTGGTGTGGACCATGCTGTAGGTGTGGGGGAGTGTGTTTCATCCTTCTTCTAGCTAGGTTTCACTCTCTACCATATTGCTTTCCCTTTATTTTTTCATCTGGTTTTGAAAGCCAAGGAGAGTCATGTGGGTAATGAGGAAGAAGCTGTTGGTAGGATAGTTGGTTGGACTGTTCAAAGGTGGGCATCAATACTAATGGCTGATTTTCAGAATGCTAAAATGCTTTAGCATTTTGTAAAAACAATTTTTACTTTTGTTTTGGAATAGCATATTCTGTTTACCTTTTAACAGTTAACTTCAAAGGGTTATACAACCCCAAACCAAATATTTTCTTTAGTTTATTATTGAACTATTTTGTTGGGCGAATATTTTTCAAAGATTTTAAACACTCTTCCTAATTTGAAAAAGAAGAAATTTGAGAAATTGTGTTATGACTGGCCTTGAATAATCTTTTAAACTATATACATGGTGATTTCACTTCCCTATTTGCTTAATTTTTTAATAAATCAAGTTAAATGACTGATTTTTAGCACATATGACTTGAATCTAAAGCTAATCACTTGGCCTTCTAAGCGGGAATTATAATTTAATTATTCTTTCAAATTTTTTTAAATTTATTGTCTGTATTTACACTACAGCTTTTTAGAGGTGTTATAGCCTTGAATTAGAATAACTAAAGCTGCCTCTTCTGATCTGCCAGCCTGGGTGAGAATAAGAACGCACTAGGTTGCTAAATGCATTGTCATCTCACTCATTCATGCATAGTTTAGAATCCATCATAAAGCTATGCTCATTTAAATTCCTTACAATCCAAAAAATATATTTCCTCCTCTATCAGGGTTATGAAGAGAGGTGTTATCTATAAATCAACTTTGGGGTTTTTTTGTATTTGAGGATTTTCTGGTCTCTTCTCCTGAGGATTAAAAATCATGTCGCAAGACAGGCCATTAAGTATCATCTATCTATCTGAGAGATTTGTAGGTGCATGAAAAATGGTGGTTAGACTTGATCAAGGAAAGAACTACAGAAAGAAGAGACTCAAATTCTCTATTTTTTCTGCTCTGTTGGAAGTTAGGCACTGCTGTAGTTTTCATTTAAACTTAAATGCATTGCATTTCACTATATGAATCATAATATCTAGTATATTTTTTTATGATAAATTGGGAAGGAGAGAAGAGCATGACATTGTGCTTTCACAACTTGCAAATTGTTCCTGTCTCTTTTTTGAGTGGCTTAAAGTAGATGATGGAAGCAAAACTTCTCTAGGTTAGCAGGGTTTTGGTGGCAAGGCAGACCTAATAATATAATTAAGGTTGTCAAAATTAGCATTTCTAGTTGTTAAGAAAGACTTCATGTGAACACTATTAGTACCTAAGCAAACACTTTCTAAACTTTAGTATGGATGAATAGCAAATGATAAATTCAGCAGAAGATAAAAACATAAAAAGACAAATTAGGATTTGGGTTTTGTCAATAAAGTCTCAGTGGTCTATCAGGATTATTAAGTGTTTATCTCCACTCTTTGTTATATACCTGAGAATAAAAGACAACAATGGGACTTCTATCTTCTACTGCACAATCTTTGGAAGCAGGGATGATGCAAAGTGAAAGACTGGGTCCAGAATCTATGCAGTCAAAGTGACAACTCAGAGTTACAGCTGACTCAGAAATGCAAGTAGGTTTTTAAAATTGTTTTTATTTAACATAGTAAAGGCAGACTCAGTGCATGAAGCAAGTAGTATACGTAGTGAATTATTATTTCACAAACTTCTGGTTCATTAAGGTGTATGTACAAGTTATTATTAAGTCTCCATATTAAAATTAATTCTCACAGCATTGCTACATATAAGCAGTACTATCAAGCATTGTGTTTAGGTACCAAGTATCATTACGAACTCAATATTCACTCCCTTCCTGATACCTAAAATAGCTGACAGCTTCTGACATTTTAGTCTCTGCAGAATAACAAATATGGGGTTTTCCACATACAACGTTCTCAGTACTGTCCCAATTACATTTTAGCCATATCAACATAAAACGTATGATTTCATTATGAGTTCACTGCGCAGCTTTTTAGATTCATGGGGAATAAGCTGAAAAATGAGCCTCTAGGCGAGAAGTGAGGCTTTGTGGTCTGTTTGACATGAGAATTTGGAGAAGCTGTCAGAGGCAGAGTACTGCTGAATTATTGCTACTAGCCAGTCCTGCCCTATGTTTCTTCCTGAGGACAGTAGAGTGCAAGTTCAGCAGGATTTGTTGAGAGTAAAGGAGATGTTATGATGCTCTCCATTTTCTGCCTAACTAGCAGGCACTTGGGATCACAGCTTTCTTCCAAGAACAGTACAGACTGCATTGCAGCTGCACCCTGATGTCTGCAGTGACCTTCCAAAGATCAGGATGCTGCAGAGCCTATGGCAGTTTGACCTTTGGTCTTCGGCAAGCCTGTTTCTCCACATGGCACCATGCAGAGCAGGCTGTGGCTCTGAGACCTGCAACACCTCCCCAGGCTTCAGTTGTGTGGGCATCCCCAGAACGTGGGAGGAATGGAGGAGCTGGCATGGGGACATCTGGATGTGGGGACCAGATATGTCTTAGACATAGGCTGTGTGACTCTTTCCACTCTTACGTTAGCTTTCAGCACCTCCAAACCTGTGCTGGCCCAGAAGCAAGCCGAGTGACAGCGGAGTGTGCTTTGGGCAACAGCATGATACTTTGCCTGTCTTGGAAGGCACTAGATCACCAAGCAGCTTCCAAGGGACATGCAAGTGGTGAGCTGCTAACTGGCTGGGGACCACGGCTGCAGAAAAGGAAACATTACAAGGAAGTGTGCTTTCTTGCTTTATGTTAATTGAAAAATTGAGGGCTAATTTATTTTCAAGGAAACAGTCTCCTTAAAAAATGAAATTTGGATTTCCCTTTAGCAGGCAGATAGAAAAAATACTTGGATACTTACCTCTCAGCCTAGTGCCAGGTTATCCCTCTTGGCTTCTTTCAGAAACAATAATCAGCAAGATCAGGCTTTGGGTAGAAAAGAAATACAGGTCTTCCTGGAAGGCATAGTAATAAGTGCTTAAGTAGTCATATTGCAACTGGCTTTTCCTTGCTGTCTTTTTCTTTCTTTCACTGATGTACAGCAGAATATGGAAAGCAAACAAGTAATTAAATTGTGTTGCTTCTGTGAACTTCTGCCTGTTAGTGTGTCTGTTTGTTGACTGAGTTCATTAAACCACAAGCTTAATATCATCCAGATTAGAGTCAGAAGTAGGCACAACACCTCTTAAAGTTAACGAAAAGTTTCATTTCCATTCTTGTTATGTGATTCACAATCAGTGGTAGTTATCTACTAACACATACTTTGTCCTGACATATGTCAGCTTGGGTGTTTTTAATTTTGTTTATTTTGCTGCGATTATTTTTTGAATAGATTAGTTTGCAGACTTATTACATTGACTAATAACTTCTATGAATATATTCATTTAATACTGCTCCAATTTTGCTTTGCTGATCTTTCTTAATAATAGAGGAAATTCATTATAATGAAGCATTTTAATGTTTATGTCAGTCCCTGATGATCACTGATGTATTCAAGCTGTTGACAGGCCAGCTTGGAGTTTGATGGTTAGGAGGGAGAGGGAGGAGATGTTTCCAGTCCAGAGTCACGAGAACTATGCAAGATTGCTGAGACCACAGTTTCTTCTGTTAACTAATATTATCCGACTTGTTTTGCTAATGGGACTTATAGACCTACTCTGCCCTAATCCATCTGTTACCTCTTGCAGTCTCTTGGGGAAAGAGACTGTCTTTTTGTTCTGTGACTGTACAGTGGTTTAGTGCAATAAGGTCCTGATCTGTGAAAAGGTCTGATAGGTACTTAGTAACACAGATGAGTAAAAACACTGCTAGCACCTGCTCATCACTGAATACAGAGAGTAGACTTATGTCTTGTAGTGCTTTCTTTTGCCTCCTTGGACAAAAAAAGGGTCTCCAGGTGTACTGTGCACATGGTACCTGATGTAGATGACCACTCGTTCTGCACAATGCCTTCAGTTTCCCTCTTGTCCTCACAGAGCAGAGCAGCAACGGGCAGAGGTAAGGTTCTTCAGCCTATGAATTGTGTATGAGAGACAGGGCGAGATCGTGAAAGGGACCAACCGTGAGACGCACTTTGTACTACAAGGAGTTACTCTAGGAGTATCTAGTCAATCTTTTCTGCTTCCTCCTGCTGCTGTACAATTCACCTTTCCTCCCCTGTTTCTGAATAGCACAGTTTCCAGTCTCACCTTCAGTCTTGCACTTGTGCTTAGCCTTGGATGTCCCTCTGCTGAGACGGATAGAGCATGCAAACAAGCCATTTACACTTGCAGACAGGCCCAGAAGCAGTACTACCTGTGAGTCACATTTATGAGCCTGTCAGAGTCTTGCTGTTAAAGAAATCCTTTTCTCAGCTTGGCCTCCATTTTATATGAATTTAAATGAAGGCAGAGAAGTTGCTAGGATGCTAACTCTTCTGTTACACTGTGCTGTAGGAGTATCATGTGATGCAAGGCAATAGTCAGATTTTCCTTTATTAGATATGACTGACTAGAGCCATTAATACTTAATGGGAAGCAGAGTGTTGGATAGTCTTACCCAGGATGTACAATGGTTCTCCAGAGCATTATAAATTGCTTTAAATCCTGGATTCTTCCAAGTTCAGCAGTCTTTCTGCAGGACACCATAATGATTGAAATTGACGGAGGCACTCACCCTAATGGCTTCCTAATCAAATTGGAAAAGACTATTTTCAAGCATGGAAGATCACCTCTGAAATTTGCTTCCTTCCCTTTGGACTATCACTGTCAAAAATGGTTGGCCTGCTGGTTACTCTGCAAATTTCATTCGTTTTCCCAAACTTCTTTAATGGCAATGGAAGTGGTGAATCGATTGGAGAGAAAATCTTATGATTAGTGTACTAGGAAGATTTAATATCATCTATATATTTATATATATGTGTGTGTATTCATATATGCGTGTGTGTGTGTGCACATATGTGTATTTCATCCTCTGCTCGGTAGATTTTATAAAAATTTATACCTTGATTTTACATCTTGGGAGCCTTTGGTTAGATGTATCTTTACCTCACTTTGAATTAAGAAAAATAAATCTCTTCTGGATAAACTGTACTTCTGAAGCTGAGATTATATTGCTACTTGAAAAATGTTATTTTTCATAGAAGAAAAACTCCAGAGGTTTATTAGAACTTGAAGTCGGTTAATAAAATACAAAAAATGTTAGACTTGCCTTCCTGTTTTGATTGCTTTCTCAAGCCAGTGAGTTTACTGTTTCTCAGCATTGCAGTAATGCCTTTCAGCTAGTTCCATCACAGTCATTAGGTAGTTTCTTGACTGTCCTGTGCTTCAGTCTCTCTCTTGAATACCTGTGCTGTGGGACGAAAGGAATTGTCACAGGACTGGGGGACAGGATATATAGAACTGCTGCCATGGCAGTCTGGACAGTCTTCCTAAGCCCATTGTTGCTTTAGAACAGGAAAGTAGAATCAAAGTGATGGCATCCAGCCACTGCAGCCGGAGTGGCTGAACAGTTAGATATGATACAACCCTGTGTTCCTGACTCACCAGTGATGACCAGTGAAGATCACTAAGCAGGGTAACTACCATAGAGCTGAGGTAGCTGAGCCTGGTGGACTCTGGGACCCAGGAGATCCCCCCCTTCCTGCACCAGAGCTGTGGGACATTGCTCTTTTCATCCCCGATCCCAGGTCCACCCACTCCTCAGCCTGATCCCCATCCTCAAGGAAGGGAAAACCACTTCCATAACTCTTCTCTTTCCTACTTGCCTGCTTCTCCAACTTGAAGTTTGCTAGTTGTTCGCACACATGCACCTACTGCGGCTTGTTGCAACTGCTGGCCCTGGCCTTTGCCCCCACCCCAAGCATGTTCTCCCTGAGGTGGGGGCACTGCTGCTCATGTCCCATCACTGGCCTGCCCCACTTCAAGGTCCCTGGCAGTCTGCACCTGCACCAGCTCTAAACGGGGGGGCATGCTCATCCAACACTGAGTTAGAAGTAGGATTTCATAAGAAAATAGAACAGACTGTAGCCATCATGCATAGCGCTCTGAAAAAATTAACTGAACGGCTGCCTGCTTACATGTGACTGGACCCTTTCATTCTCCCTCTTCCACTTTTTCCTGTGCTTGTTCCTTCTTGATCTGCCTTGATCCCTCCCTTTATCATCCTGCCTTCCCTCCCCTAAACATCCAATAGGTATTGTATGATCCTAAACATCTCATCTGCTCCACGCCAATTTTTTTTTTGCCCTGCATCCCACCATTGATCCTATACCCCTTTAAAAGGAACATCCTAACTCTGTCAGGCAGAGAGTTTCTTTGGTGGGTTTCACACCAGGGACAATGGCCTAATCATTCCTTGCTGTGCGAAAACTTAGTGTTTTCTATTCTTCACTGGTCTGATTGTGTGGGCTCCTCCACCTGTCAATGATCCTCTTCCCCCTGCTTATTAGCAATTTGATTAGCCTTTAATCAGATAAACCAACAGAGTTAGCCTCCAGCCATGGAGGATTTTCTCTAGCTATGGCTATTCCCTGGAATAATCTATTCAAGAGGCTAGAAAACCAATGCAATTGAAAGAAAAGGCCCCAGGTGAGACCCAAGGTCTAGACATGCTTAAACAAAGAACTGGGCAAATATTGTGTTTGTGCATAAAGGAACACATGTGGATGGAAGGGTACCTACTCCAAAGAAAATACTTTCACTTCAGGGAATTACACATGCGATTTGGGAGGGGTTGTGGCTTGTCCTTACATAATGCTGTGTGATTAGCAAGTGAAAACTTGTTCTCAGGCACCCACGAAAGGCTTAATATAGTTTTTCATCCTTGACATTGAATCAAGGAAACATGGGCATCTTATGGACCTCAAAAAGAACAAAGCTTCAGTGCTGAGCAAAGATTGCACTTGTTGGAAGTAAACTGCCAAAAGACTACAGTCCCAAATGCTGATCTTAAACAAGGAAGAGTCTGCACTTCAGAAAGGTGGGAATGCACCCTGTTGATGTTTGGGAAGAAAAGTATGTAGGTTTCCAAACCATAACCATTTGCAAGATGTTCTATTTTCAGCATTATTTATATTACCATTTTCAAATATGATTTTGGGTAGCATGAAGAGAAAAGATAGATATGAAGCTAGTAAGACAGTGGCTAGGCAAAAGGGCTGTGCATATGCATAACCTAAGAAGTATAGATGTTTTCTTGGCTGTCTGGTTTCTAACCATCCACCCAAGGGTGCTGAGGGAGCTGGCGGAAGAGCTTGCCAAGCCGCTCTCCATCATTTATCAACAGTCCTGGTCAACAGGGGAGGTCCCGGATGACTGGAGGCTTGCCAACATGACGCCCATCTACAAGAAGGGCCGCAAGGAGGATCCGCGGAACTACAGGCCTGTCAGCCTGACCTCGGTGCCGGGGAAGGTTATGGAGAGGCTCATCTTGAGGGCGCTCACGGGACACGTGCAGGATAACCAAGGGATCAGGCCCAGTCAGCACGGGTTCATGAAAGGCAGGTCCTGCTTGACCAACCTGATCTCCTTCTATGACCAGGTGACCCGCCTAGTGGATGAGGGAAAGGCTGTCGATGTTGTCTACCTGGACTTCAGCAAAGCCTTTGACACTGTTCCCCACAGTATTCTCCTGGAGAAGCTGGCGGCCCGTGGTTTAGACAGGTACACTCTTCGCTGGGTAAAAAACTGGCTGGATGGCCGAGCCCAGAGAGTTGTAGTGAACGGGGTGAAATCTAGCTGGCGTCCGGTCACAAGCGGAGTCCCCCAGGTCTCAGTTTTGGGACCGGTCTTGTTTAATGTCTTTATTGATGATCTGGATGAGGGGATAGAGTGCCCCCTCAGCAAGTTTGCAGACGACACCAAGTTGGGAGGGAGTGTTGATCTGCTTGAGGGTAGGAAGGCTCTGCAGAGGGATCTGGACAGGCTGGATCGATGGGCTGAGGCCAACCGGATGAAGTTCAATAAGGCCAAGTGCCGGGTTCTACACTTCGGCCACAACAACCCCATGCAACACTACAGGCTTGGGGACGAGTGGCTGGAAAGCTGCCCCGCAGAAAAGGACCTGGGGGTGTTGATCGACAGCCGGCTGAATATGAGCCAGCAGTGTGCCCAGGTGGCAAGAAGGCCAACGGCATCCTGGCTTGTATCAGAAATGGTGTGGCCAGCAGGAGTAGGGAGGTGATCGTGCCCCTGTACTCGGCTCTGGTGAGGCCGCACCTCGAATACTGTGTTCAGTTTTGGGCCCCTCACTACAAGAAAGACATTGAGGTGCTGGAGTGTGTCCAGAGAAGGGCGACGAAGCTGGTGAGGGGTCTGGAACACAAGTCTTATGAGGAGCGGCTGAGGGAACTGGGGTTGTTCAGTCTGGAGAAGAGGAGGCTGAGGGGAGACCTTATCGCTCTCTACAACTACCTGAAAGGGGGTTGCAGAGAGGTGGGTGTTGGTCTCTTCTCCCAAGTGACTAGTGACAGGACTAGAGGAAATGGCCTCAAGTTGCGCCAGGGGAGGTTCAGGCTAGATATTAGGAAAAAGTTCTTTACTGAGAGAGTAGTGAAACATTGGAATAGGCTGCCCAGGGAGGTGGTAGAGTCACCCTCCCTGGAGATATTCAAGGAGCATGTGGATGTGGCATTGTGGCATGTAGCTTGATGGACATGGTGCTGTGTGGTGTTGGGTGGGTTGGGGCTTGTTGTTGTTGTGTGGTGGGTGTTTTGTGGGTTTTTTTTTTTGTTTTGTTTTGTTTTGTTTTGTTTTTTTCCCCAGGTTGGACTTGATGATCTTACAGGTCTTTTCCAACCGTAGTGATTCTGTGATTCTGTGATTCTGTAACAGATTGGTGGTTTGCTCTTGGCTTTTATTTTTTTACCGCACTGTAAATCTGCTAAACTCCTATGTGTTGCAGAAGTTTAAGCACCTCTGAATTTGCAAAATTTGGAATGCAATTTGCAATGCATGGCAGGTTGCATTTATAAAAGAAGGCAGAAGTTTATTTGTAGAGATCCATAATAATGCACTGTATGTTACAGAAGTATGTAGGATGAACAATTGTAATAATATTGATATCATAAATTTCTAAATTGCTGTTAGGGATTAGTGCTTGGGGAGGCTGGTAGCAAAGGTACAAGCATTTTCCTGTAATTGCTCTAAAGTCATGTAAGTCAGACTCTTTTCTTCTTTTTTTCTTTTTAATCATCAATGAGTAATCCCAGTTTATACAAACTATCTATTCTTGCGGGTAATATTCCTGTTGCTTGTGCAACAAATTTGAAAAATGGTTTTTGTGTGTGTGTGTGTGTACACATACATTTATACATATGCATAGTTTTATCTCCTATTATCTGGAAAAGCTTAAAAAGCCTTTTTTTGTTTTGAGAAAATGGAACATGAGACTTGAAATGTGTGCAGCTTGTACTGTCGCTACCTAGACTTCCCTGTTTATAAAATGGGATTGTCAGAACTCAGGAAAGACTTGTGCTTCTCCTTGTTGCTGTGAATCAAGCAAATTGAATCAAGGAAATGCTGGATTTCTTCAAGTGTCTTGTGAATAAGAATTACTGGCAATAAAAAGCTCAGCATTTTGTAAGCCTCTCATCCAAACTCCTACCCTCCCCATACATCTTGAACATTCACCTCATGGCTCCTTTGTTTCTCCTTCTTTTTCTTTTCTTTCCCTAGATCACTTTCTTTTGTCTCTTTCGTGTACAGTCAGAGTTATTCTCTCTTCCAGCCTGCACTCTGTGCCAGCTCTGTCTTCCCAGAAGGAGACCTCTCAGAGGGCGACTGCCTATTCTGCTCATGATGGTGTTTGTTGAGGTGGGTCGAGATGTGGCTGAGCTGATAGTTCTACATCTGGAAAATATATGCAAGGCCACAATCACTCCACACTTCCCTCTCCACAAGTCAGCACCAGAAACGACATTACGTATAACATATTGCTAAATAGCCTCTTAAGCATTAAAGAAGGCACAGTCTCCTACCAGTTTCCAGGGAACTGTGCTGAAGAACATTTCATTGTACCCTGAAGGGTCAACTGAGAAACAGTTTGGAAAATTATGTAGCATGCCAGGCCTTTAAGCTCTGTGCAGCTGACCTATATGTTCGCATACTGGTGTTCAATTTATCCTTGTCAATTGCCTGGTGCTAAGACTAATTTCCCAGTTCACCATTTCTTCAATTTACTCACTTTTTTATACTAAATATTTTAAATATACAGAGCTTAGCACAATGCAGACCTTTTTCTTTCCGTACTTAGTGCGTTTTAAAGCATTGCCTGACTTCTCAGATGTCTAAAACTGATAAAGAGTTTAAATGCAAGAAAAATCCAGTAAAAACTACTGAAAATAATTTTTATGGGCACATATAATTCAGGGGGCTTCTGGCTGCTATAAAGCCCACAGCTCTTCTATATGTGGAAAACCACTGTGTGGTATGGATAACTTTGATAGAGTATTGGAATATTAAGGCAAGTTCTAAAGAGTTTGCATTCCTAAATTATTCAGAGACTGTAAAAGTGTTCAGTGAGATATTTTGTGCTTCAATAAAAATGCCCCAGTGCTATTCCTTTCTTTCAGTGGATGCATTTTCTGCTATTGTCATTTCTTGTGCCTCAAAACTGTGTTCTCAGGTGATTCTCTGTACAGAACAAAGGCCTAGTCTCATTGCCTGTCACTGTACAGTCTCCTAATGACTCTTTGGAAGTCAGACTTGGCAGATGTCCCTGGTGTATTGTTGCAGGGAAGCTCCCAGGTCACAGCTGGGGTGCCAGGCTGGCATGACCACAAGCACAGCTTCTGCCTTGGAGCGCTGGGTGCCGGGGTGCACAGCCAGCATGGGTGCACCTCCTCCAACCCCTGGGCTCTGCTTCCCTGCATCCCTGCCAGCCTGTGGGGCCAGCCTAGACCACTGCCACCTCCAACGTCTCTTGACTGCGGCATATCTTATGTGCCTTTTTAAAATGTCCACAGCTGCAGCCCCTGCAGGAGCAGGAGCAAGAGGCACCCAGCTCTATACTAGTGGCTGTACAGTCAAGCCATGGGTCTATCAGCCTGGCACCCGCAATGCTGAGCGGTCTCACTGCAAGTATGCAGGATGAACAACTGTAATAGTAATGACATAATACATTTCTAAATTGCTATTAGGGATTAAGGCTTGGGGAGGCTGTTAGCAAAGCTGTACGTGTATAGCCCCTGAGCGGCACTCCTGTTCTCACTTTCTGCCTTCCACCTCTTTGCTGCTGCAGCTAATCCATGTCCCCCATGCAGTGAGACCTGTGCAGATGGACTAGTGGTCTGTGTCAGACAGCACCGGTGCTGCTGACGTGGGGAGATTATAGAGTGCAAACAAGCACCAGTGTTAGATGAAGCTCCAACAATGCTGCTTGGGCTAGTGCCAAACCCAGATGTTAGGAAACAGAACAGAGGTCTAGAAACCATTTTCAAAAGTGTCTGAAAAGAATCTGTGACATAGTGATTGACGTGACAAATCAGTGTGCTATGTTGCTGTCTTCATGAGAACTAAGATATGACGCACAGAAGAGATAAATTTTTAGAATACTAAATATTTAGAGGCTCATAACAAAATATGGTAAAGCAATGAGAACTGTGAATATCTCCGTACCTACTCTGAAGACAGCTTCATTAGCAAGTAGAAGGCCAGGAAGCCAGATGAGTTAAGTTGAATAAAGAAAGAATGTTAATGGAATGGCAAATTGTTTTAAAGCACATAGTGATTTCATATAGGAATACACAGGATAAAATGTCACTTTGACATAGATAAATACACAAAGACCTTAATGAAATCTGCCATTTATAGTGTCCGTTATTCTACTTCTTAGTTGTGCATAGGCACAGGTAACATCTAGTTAATTGAATTAGAACTTGGGAAAATTGAGTTTATCTCATTGGCATCTGAAAAGCTGCGGCATATGCTATTATTACCCCTGATACTGTAAGCCCTGATCCCAGCCCTGCATAATACAGAGAAGTGGAGAAGATAGTTCAAGTTCCCAAAAGCTTATGCTCTAAGGATAGTAAGAACTGTAAAATGCATGGAGGGTGTTACTGTGCAACTGCCAGTGTGAATTCTGCATTTTTAAATTGAGATGGGAAGAAGGAAAAAACAGTGATTTATCTGTAAAAAAAAAAAGAAACAAAGAAAGAAAGAGAGAGGGTGCAGGAGAAAAGTATATGAAGAGATTGATGGAGAAAATGTGTTAGGCTTGACATGAGAAAACAGAAGGAATGGCTGGAACTAGCAGCTAAGTAGAAAGACAAACAACATTCAGATTAAATACTACAGAAAACAGCTTTGTATCATCATCAGTGTTGAAGGTCAAAGCCTCCAATGTTTCTGCAGCTGTTCTTGCCAATGTAAGTCGCTGGCTGCCTCTATTCAAAATAAATCCCAGATACTATTTAAGTGATAGCTGGCATATACATTTCAGAATTTGAGGAATGCTAAGCTTTCATTGGACATCATCTGCCAAAGTGATTTATCATGGAAGTGAGCTTTCAGTGACTCACTTGGTGGGAATATAGTCTTATTTTTCTGTAGTAGTAATGGCAGAATGATTAAATAACAACTACCTTAAAGTAATGCTTATGTTTCTTTATTACATTTCCTACGTGTATTTTTATTTATTATTTCTATTATGTCGTGGTGCTCTCCCAACCGGTAAAGTACTTATAAAAATTCCAAAGATTCATTTTTCAAAGGGAGTAGGCAGTAAGGAGCCTCTGTCCAATGAGCCTTCAGCTGGGTGTCTGACAGACATAAGGCAGCAAATTGTGTCTGTTAAAGTAAATTTAATTTAGCAAATGTCTACACTGCAGTCACTTCTCCTCTGCTCTCAGGGCCTGCACTAGATGGTTTAAAGCAAAATCATATATGCATAAATGAGTTGTCATCTCCGTAATACCTGTGGGACAGACAGTCGCTACAGACTGACATAGTCAAACCAGATGGCTGGAGAATCCCTCGCTGACAGGTGGGAAGAAGCACTGATCATGGCTTGACATTCAGACAGTGTTCCTTGGCAGGCTTCATGGTCTGCAGTAATTCCGTGTCAAGCCTTGCAATGGAAATGGCACTTTGGAGTCACTGCACAGTACCATTGGTTTCTTGTGCCATGATTCTGTGGCCCAGCGATGATCTCCAAGACCTTCCTTTCCTCTACTCTACCTACAGAAAAGGTCAGAAAGGGAAAAGAAAGAAACTCATCTACTTTGTGGTTTCCTTCCTCATACTGTGGAAATCAGCACTGTCTCTTTTGTTCCTGCTTGACTGTATGGAAAACCTCCATGAATGCATCTGTATGTTCAGCCCTTTCCCCACAGCCTTGAGAAAGCCCAGCTGCACACAAAACATTACTCTGCCAGCACTTTCAGCATCTCCCTTCAGCTCTTAGATGTCATCAGCAAATCTCAGCTGGGAGCCAGACTGCCTGAAGGCAGCAGGCAGGCCCTGCAGGGCCACCAGGATGGGAAAAACTGCAGCAGGAGTGCCCATGATTTAGAGATGCAACCTGAGGAAACCTACGGGCGTACTTACTGCATGCAGCTGAGGGGATCTCTCGAGTCTCCTGAATGCAGGGAGGGTTACTATGTCATGCAGAGACTATTTCAACAAAGCCATTTTTATCATGTCATCATATTTTTCTCACTGGAATTACAAAATTGCTACAGTACCAGAAACCTGGGAGCACTACTGTTGGTCTTTGCTGACTAGTACATAGGAAAAACTTCTTTACTCTGCTTTACTCTGTTGTTCTCATTTGTTTCCAAACAACTATGAAAACTTTTCAGCTGCCAACCTTTCAGAGGGATTTTTTGTGTGTAACTTTTGCTTCCTTGATGGGCAGAAGTAAGCAGGAAAAAGAGAAGTATTTCTAACAATCAGAAAGAGCTTTTCTAACAAAGCTGTTCTCACAAGCCTATAAGTTGGCAAGGTCTTATTTTTCTTACCTTGAGACAGGAGATGCATGCTGTTCAATTTAAAACAGGAGAAAAGCAATCAGCCACTCCTATAAATTCCTGTAAATAAATAAACAGCTTCACAAGTTTAGTCTCAAAAAGTCAAATTCTTATAGCTTCATCCTCCTTCAGTTTTGCTCCTTTACTAACCCTTGCAGAGCAAAGCAAACAATTGGACTCCACTGACCATAGCTCATTAGTTTCCAGCAAGGTCTGGTATGGCTGTGATTTATGTTCTGGACTTAGAGGTCGTTGCACTTTGTGTGCACCCTCCTATGGATTTATTCTTGGCTGCTGAGGCCATGTCTTAATGACCCCGGCTTTAGCCACGCTTTCTCAGCTCTCTGTTGCTGTTGGTCTGTTTTCTTTTCAGTTGATGTGTAGCTTCACTTGGTCTAAAGATGAAAAAATTCAGTTTATTACCTCTGATGCCATATGCTCTTTTTTCACATATAAGAATAAATACAAAATGGCTGCCCTAACAGAAAAGTAATATAGAGTATCTTAATTACAGTGAGAATTGCGAGAAGATGCAAAAAAGCTTTTTCATTTTCTGTTTGCTGGCAGATGCAGAACTTGCAAAATCATTCTGTCCAGCAGGGTAAGAGACAAGTCCTTTTTTTTCTTTTTTTTTTTTTTTTTTTAATTTGATTGAGTGATAGATAAAATATTCCAGGTCTTCTTTATAAACCATGTGCTTTGACTGTGATTGTCCCCCAAGTGCATGACTTAGGAAAACCCAGAGACCCCCGCAACCTTTTAAGGAGACATTGAGTATCTCTGGCTACAAATACTACTCTTTTACTTCATTGTTCTTTGCTAAACTGTGTGTATTCATATTCAATTTACACAGTCACTCTGATATCATAATGGCAGATATGCTAGCTGTCAAAATATAAGGATTTGTAAAGTATAAATTACAATCAGGCATATAACTTTTTGCCTACATGTTGTATGAAATCTCTGACCATGTCATTTAAAAGCAGCAGAGAAAATGAGTTTCTTAAAATCCCAGGAAAAAAAAACCAACTAGAAAACCTGAGGGTCCCCTTAGAAGACTGCTCTAGAAAATGAACTATCAGTTTGCTTGCAGGTGATCTTGACAGTGGATCTGACAATACATTTGTTTGGCTGCTGTGACATATATTAAGCTTTACTGCATCCCCCTAAAGGTTTAGAACATGGATGACTTTTAAATAAGGGAAGTACGTTATGCTTTGACTGCTTACTCCTGCAGCCTGCAACCTGCATAGGCAAAGATGCGAAAGAAAGACAGAGCTCCGAGAAGGAACTCTCTGGTGAAAAGGGAGCCTTTATTCTGGAGTCATTATTATTCAGCTATGGTTTTCTAATCAATAACTATGGCACTTTTCCTTGCACATAATTATGTGATTAGGTTACTGTCATTTAAAAAATAGATAAAATCCTCTGTATGTAAAAGGCCATCTAAAAATATACATCTAATACTCTTAAATACTTCTTACACATGTACAGTATACTTTTACAGGATATATTTCATAGGGGTTTGTAAGAATATTTTTCCAGCTCTTTCTCTGAAGTGGAGAACGTTGAAGCTGAATCAGATTATTTTCTCTCCCTATACTGAGGAAAGTAAAACATTTTTCCCTTCCACTGTATGACCGCAATTCAGGAATCTTGCTACTGTTTCTGCCTATTACTAGTATTAACTAGCACTTATGTAGAGCTCAAAACAAAGAAAGGCAAAGAAATTATTTTGCCAAAGCTACTGAGCAAGATCAGGAGAAGAATTTAGGTTTCCTGAATCACAGTGTCATGCTGTTTACATTAAATCCCAATGTTTCTCGGTAGCCTGTCACCTTTGCATTTGTTGTGCAAAATGTTGAGAGCTGATAAAAAAACTGATTACCAACTCATATTACCTTTAGAGAAAACTTAGAAACCTTTTCTCTATTTTTTGAGACAGAAGCCTTGAAAAGAAGCACAGACGTCAATCTGACTAACCCAGATCTGATTATGCCCATGGCAAGGAAGTTTCTTTATCTGTCCTTTTTGCAATGAACCTCTGTTTGCGTGCAGTCTTCTCACTCAGGTGCCTTGTAGGTTCCACAAGTTTGTAAGCCATTCCCAAAATTGCTTCCAATTTCTTAAAACTTTGAGATAAAAAACATGCGACTCACATTTTGCACTTTGTTTTCTGTACAATAACAAGTGAAATGGTATTTGGAATTTCTGTAATTTTTGTATGACTTTTTTAAAAGAAACAAGTCCTCTACAAAGCATAGTGGGCAGCTAGCCAAAAATAACCATAAATGCTTTCTCAGCACTGTGAAATGTCTGAAATGAAAGACAGATGTGGTACAGTGCCCGGGAAAGGAAAGGAGTTTTGACATGATGGCTCCTGCAGAAATACAGCAAACTGATATAAATCAATGGAGTAATGCAATGCGTAGCTATAAAGTTTACAAAAAGGCAGATTAAGCCACGGAGATATAGGGCTAGCTTAGAAACTTTGATGAAGACAGTTGCCAGAAGCTAAGGTGGACACGTCTAAGGTGGAAAGGACTAGGAAGTGAAATCTGCATCAATACAACTCGAGCTGCGAAAGTATTTGTGGTGTTACACTGCTGGCCTCATGATCTGGAAAAGGGGCTGAGTGCAAAATGTTGATGGAGAGTAGAGGCTAATAAAGGAAATATACAAGTTATATTTGTGTGACCAAGATTTAGAGAATAGTTTAATTGAACATTTAAAGCATCACTGCTGAATCACTGGTTTCAATGGGATGGCAAAACTTTTATTTGTTAGAGACTGAAAAATTGTCAACTCTTGCTTTGGTTATTAGCATACTCATCAACTAACCAGGGGTGTCATGCTAGATTACAGCCTGTATAAATTATTTGCGAACAGAAGCAAGTAATATATTCTTACATCTGAGCTAGTCTGTGAAATTTAGTTCCCCAGTTCATATCATCTCACAAAGTCAAACATGAAGTGAAATTAGAAATAAAAAGACAGGCTTTTATCATTCAGGCATTTGCCTTTTGAAAACATACACAATAATGCTGTTAATGGGGGTTGCAGTGCTTTAATGTTTAAAAGCTTCATGTACTGACACTGGAAATGTTCTGTACATAAAAGGAACACCCAGAAAAGTCTAATTTACTGCCTCAAGACATCTCCATCTTTTATTTTGTATTACTGATTGGCTTATACAGAAAAGGTTCTTGGTTCACTGTTGCATTGGTAAGTTTTTGTGCTCAGTTTTGTCATTCTCGTTTAAGCTTGCAATATGGGAACAATAGCAAAATTCATATTAATACTTTCCTAAAACCACCCTTCCCCTTTCTTTTGGTAATAAACCACTTCAGTGGATGTAGATTTCTGGGTCTGGTTAACCTATGCTTTCTCATCTCAGTAGTTCAGTTTTTCAATGGAAAGGAAAAAAACAGTAAGTTTTTTGACATTGGCTCTACATAACTGACAAGAAATGAGTCAAAGAATGGATGAAAACTAATCAGGCTTATACCTCAGAATAATCCTGGCTGAGAAAAGACTTCTTCATTAATTATACCTGGTCTTGCTTCCGTGAAGTTTTAATGAAAAGAAAAAGGTGGCTAAAACTATGAAGGCTTTTGTTTAATTCTGAATCTCTGTTCTTTTCATTCGATTTATGCTTCTGGCCTTAATAGGGAAGCCACTGATGATCTGAAAGCAAATATACAGCTATGCCTACATTAGCAAGCAGGTTAGCTCAGTAGGAGCATAGCATTAGATCAAAGCAGTTGATGCTGGAGCCCAAATATGATATGCAATTTGCACATTTTACTTTAGGCTACATTTAGCCTGGTCTGCAGAACTGAATGTCCTCACCATGCATGTGGTTTGAAGCTGTCCTGAGCCCATTTCACTGGTTAAAGGCCATTAGGGTTTGTAGTGCATTAGATCTGCAGCTGAATCAGGGATTCCTGTTTAATTTAATCTGAAAGAAATCCAGTTCTCATGTGTCAAAATTGCTCTGCAAAATGGTCCAAAATGCTAATGCAGACACAGCCTGTGCCAGCCAACAGTATGTATACTTTTTTCCTATCATCTTTCTGCAAGTATCATGTTAACTGGAAAACTTCACAAGCTTCTCGTTTAAATTTACAGAACCAAAGATATTTCAAATTATGTTCTTTTTAGAAAACATCTTGAACTAGCAGTATTATGCATAGATATTCTATGCATAAAACATAGACCAAAATCATATTGCCTCAATATAATAACTGAAGGGTGGATTCATTTAGTACATAACCATAGTCAAGGGGCTAGTATTAACAATCAGTGCAATAGAGCTCCAGAAATTCACTTTAAATGCACACAGAGCAAGTTATTTGTGGAGTGGCTGAGTGAATTTTGAATGCATTGTGAGGCTGCATATTGTAATTTTCCATAGATGTTATTTGGTTCTTGATATTATAGCAATCTAAGTATTTTCATTATTGGACCACTTTTATTTGTATGCCTACATCTGTTAATATATTCCTAAATTCTCCAGGTCTGGAATCATCAGTATCAACCTTTTAAATCTATGTCATGTATATTTGTGCCTTTAAACATGTCTTCCTTCATTGAAGGCTGAGTTACGTATTTTTAGAAAAACAGCACAGATATATGCTATGTAACTAAAGAGCCATTTTCTATTTTATGTGAAAAAGACTTAGATGCACTGCAAGGTCTTGCATTGCATCAGTTCTCATTTAAATAAACAGGAGTTACAGGCATTCAGCATTCCACAGAACCAAGGCAATCCTTTTAGAAAGTGCTTCCCCTAATGGTTTATGTAGTTCCTAGTTTCACACTATGGTGTCTATTTTTTTTTGCATATTTAAGCCAAACACTTGTAAGTATCTGCAGGTGTTACCCTACCCCTTTTTTTTTAAGTCAAGCTCTTTCTGTACATCCTGAAGGATATTGTGAAGCCTGTTGTTTCATGTTACTTTTGCATTTCCATTTTAAGTGCTTATGTGAAAAGTAAAAACCAAAACACTAATCTAATAACCAGATAAATGGCCCCAGTGTTAAGAATTGTTTACCAAATTAAAACATAGTTCACCTCTGTTAGGACATGTTTTACATTGCAGAAAATTAGTGTTCATTTACAAAATACCAGCACAGTTTATGGTATAGGAAACATCCATGTTGCCTGTAAGATGTAGCCATTGAACTGGGACACCAAATGCATGTGCACAGCAAGGGTTATTTTTAATAGCTAAAGCCTGTCTTTTCACATCAATAGACACTTCTGCAGGCTTTCATTCTAGACTATAGCTTTTTCTATATGCTGTCAACTGTAACCAATAAATCTAAACATATGTTTACTCTACATGGTCTGACACAGTGTTTTTAGAAGAATACATGAATTCTAACAGCTGTACAAATAGGCAATAAACCAGGACCATTTTGGAAACAAATCATTTTTCCTTTTCTTACAAAATACTACATGCTGCCAAGATAGATGAAGAAATAGGGGATCAATGTAAGGTATTAATCTCTTCAGAATTACAATTATATGCAGTCATTTGAGCACATGTCTAGAGCTAGTGAATTATTGTATTTGAAGTCAAACTGCAGATTAAACTTGGAGAATGCAGAGGGAGGCAGCCAAAGAGAGGGAGAGAAATGAATCTGTATAAGGGGGAGGGGAGTGACATTTTGATGTGACACATTAGTGTCTTTATATTACTGTTCTGCCAGTAAAGAGCCTTTCTGGAGGTGTATGAAAGATTTTGCACTTAAAACTAAACTGGCAAAATAATCTTCTTCGCTGTGTAGATTAATGTTAGGAAATTTTCCTTTGCTTGTCTAGGGCAGTTCTGATTCTCTCTGCATACATTTAAAACATCTTTTTATTTTTCCCATCTTCCCCAGGTTTGAGGTCCTAAAATTTGCTAGTCACTATGGGAGGGAGAAAAACAGTCACAGCTTTGTAATCTCATTTTTTCTCTAATTGAAGTACCTTCTACACTTGTCACAATCTCAGAACAGAAGGCTCAGGGAGGTAGAGGAGCCTTCAGGTGGCAAGCAGGCACACGAAAATAAAATAAATCAAGGTTCCAAAGACACAAGTGAGAATGAACTATTATTTAAAAGACTTGTTTTCTCATGGCTGTATTTCCATCCAGCCCCAGACTCACCTTCTCCCTATCTATACATTGACTTATCATTATCTTGGCAAAATTTTCATTATACATTACACCTCATCTTGGGTCCTTCCCTGTCATAATTTGCTCTTTCATTGCCCCTCAGATCCCATGTCTAAACATCCCTGCTTTCACTGGGCACTGGTTCCTGCCTTAGAATATTTTATGATTATCCATTGAATTCTAGACCCAGATCCCTTTGGTGATATTCCTATTTCTTCAGAGATCAAATTTAGAATTAATCTTCCTTCCACTCCCCACTTGCTCAGTTTTCCAGTTGTGGTTGCAATGGTGACTTGCAAGGGTTGATTGCCCTTCAGTCAGACATTGAAAAAGGCAGAAAAATGAAGGTCTATCTTAACTCTCTGAACTCTCTTGACTTTGCCACTCCCTCCTCTCTGATTTGAACATATGAATTTGAGAAACCAAAAGAGAAGCTGAAAAAACCCCAAAGATTACAGAAACTGTTTTCTAAATCAAAGAACACCAGTCTGTTTGCACAACTACTTACTGCTGTGAAGAGTACAAGACCCAACTACAGACAGATTTACTACCTTAAAGACAAGTGCAAGCCAACACAAGGTTAGATCCCTTTCATGTCTTTGCTTCCCTTTTCTTAGAATTAGCCACTATAATTCTGTACAAGGGTTATTTTCTTAATTTGCTTTTGTAAAATGCAAGTCAGAGCATCTTTAATCTTGATAAATTCTCAGCCTTGATGATTTGCAGCAGCAGTGAGTTCCATAGTCTATTGAAACATACTTTGAGCAGATATTTCCACTCATCAATTTATAATCTGCCATCTCTTATTTTCCTTGCATTTGCATCCCTCCTTCCTGAAGCAGGCGGAAAGTTAATTTGAAATTGTTTAATGTATACGAAGAATCTAAATTTTTTTCCCTTTCTGTACATTGTCTGTGCTTCAGCATTATTGAACCTAATGATGACCTCTGTCGGTTCAGTGTCTGGCATCCCTGAAGTTCCTCACAGTCCTCTCTGCTTTTCTGTACCTACATAACCTCTGCAACCTGCTTACTTTGCTGGTCCCCTATTCCAGACCACGACTATGCCAGAAAACATTGATCTCAAGATGGGATTTTGAGGCATTCTGTTTTCCCATAGCAAAAGCTGACAGTTTAGTTCTAGACTTTCTCTTCTGTCTTTTAGACAATTTTGATCCTCAGTAATGCTCTAGTTCACAAATATTTACTTTCATTACTAACTTCCTGTGCAGTTCCTTGTCAAAAGACTGAATAAACTGCCTGCTATTTATTAGTTTGGTGACACTCACTGAATTTTAGCACATCAGTGAGTCTTCAGAAAACTCTTCAGGCTAGGCTTTATCACATCCTGGTCCTTAAGGTGTTTATTGTTTTACTTTCCTGATACAGATGCAATGTTTATTCGTCTGTAACTTCTTGGATCACTTCTGAAGCCTTTTTAATTAGAGACATAAAATTTGTCACCCTCTAAGTTACTGATACAGTAGGCATTTTTAATTAAAGTCTGTGCACTTTGTTAGCTGCTTTGTCCCCTCAAACTTCAGCTTCTTCTGAATTCTATGGTGCCTATCATTTAGGCCTGTCGACTTGAAGTTTTTCAATTATTAGTTTCTTTCAGCATCTTTTCTTATGATAACTTAATCGTTAAGATCTCCTCAACGTTATTGACAGGTAAAGCAAGCCAGACACAGAAAATGCCACTCTACAGCAGAGACTGATGCAAAGAGAAAACTGTGTTTGTTAGAACTATCTGCATCTTCCTTAATTGCTCTTTTTATCTCCAAGGTCCTATGCCCAACTGAACCAGCAACTGTGAGTCTGCAGTTTCACACATGTCCGTATACTGAAATCAGGCCTATAATGTCCATTCACCTTGGGTCTTTTCTCTAGTGACGCCCATGCAAAGTGTATATTGATTAGCATAGTCCCCTGATAACTTCTTGAGTCTGTCAGTTTTTAACCTCAGTGCAAGGACTGCTCCTATAGTTTTCCTTGTTCCTCCCAGCTGAACTACAAAAATAGCAGCAATGCATGAATTGCCGCAATCTTCGATGCATTCTTTGAGAAAAACTATACACATTTAGCTAAACTGTGATTGCTCTCATATTTTGTATTATAGACATAATAGAAAAATATGGCATGAATATAAGATTTGTTTTAAACATATTTCAGGGAAAGAGAAAGAATATTGGTAATACTATGCATGACAAATAATGTTAATCCTTATTGAATTAAAATTCTGCCACCCATAAATAAATAATTTTTTTTCATGAGAGAAAGACAGAATTTTCTAGTGTCATTAATGTAATAACAGCTGGCCAAAGGGGGACTGAGGTCTCAAAAAAAAAAAAAAAAAAAATCCAACTGCCAGAGTTTGAAATTCCAGACACTAAATACAGAGTCTGATTTCTAATTTTAAGACCAAGAGCTCCCACTAAACTCTTGGCAGAAGACAAGCAGGATTGGCCTACTGTTAATATTTACAGGAAAGGAAAAAGCCTATTAGTACATTGTCTAGTAATGTACAGCAGAAACTCTTGATGGAATATTACCATCTGTGTCTGTGCCTAAAATGGAGCTTAATTTTGAAGATGTGATTGAAATTATTCTTTTACCGATTAAAATACCAGCGTGCCAAAGTGATGACAAGCTTTTCCCTGTCATGTTCTTAAAATTATGACAGGGTCTTTTTCTTTTTTTTCCCATCCTCTCTCTGGAACTTCATAGGAAGTAAATTTTCAAAGTAGTGACATTAATGGGACTCATGCAATTAAATCCCTGTGCATCACTGAAAATTTACTTGCCAGTGTACTAATGAAAATTTAGGTCCTTGAATATTTATGATCCTCTACGGGTTATCATAAATGTAGCTCTTATTTAAATAAATAGGTGGAAAATCTGCCATATATGCATAGTTTGCTGGCGTTCATATAATTGCAATCAAACCGTATTGTCCAATAATATCAGATTAATTTCCATTGTTCCATTCATTTGCTATTTGGCACCACCACCCTCCACCCCCCCACACCCTGCGATAATTGCAGATTTTCAGCTGGTTTTCACTTCCAGGGTTTAATCTCCCACTTTGAAGGACTGTGAGATAAAGACCAAGAGCATGGGGAAGGGAAATATTTTACCTGGAAAAGCATATTTGAAATCACAGAATCACAGAATCACAGAATCAGTACGGTTGGAAAAGACCTGTAAGATCATCGAGTCCAACCTGGGCGGGGGGAAAAAAAAAAAAAAAAAAAACAACCCACAAAAAAAAAAAAAAAAAAAAACCCACAACCACAAAACCCACGCCACACAACAACAATAACAAGCCACAACCCACCCAACACCACACAGCACCATGTCCATCAAGCTACATCCCACAATGCCACATCCACACGCTCCTTGAATACCTCCAGGGAGGGTGACTCTACCACCTCCCTGGGCAGCCTATTCCAGTGTTTCACCACTCTCTCAGTGAAGAACTTTTTCCTAATGTCTAGCCTGAACCTCCCCTGTCGCAACTTGAGGCCATTTCCTCTAGTCCTGTCACTAGTCACTTGGGAGAAGAGACCAACACCCACCTCTCTGCAACCCCCTTTCAGGTAGTTGTAGAGAGCGATAAGGTCTCCCCTCAGCCTCCTCTTCTCCAGGCTAAACAACCCCAGCTCGCTCAGCCGCTCCTCATAAGACTTGTGTTCCAGACCCCTCACCAGCTTCGTCGCCCTTCTCTGGACACGCTCCAGCACCTCAATGTCCTTCTTGTAGTGAAATACTGAAAGCTGTTAACTTTCCTGGGAGCTGCATAGCTACTCTCTTCTTTGATTTGCTTTGAAAATTTCCATCAGCTACTTGCTGGCAGAGGACCTCTTGGATGGGTGCTGAGGGTGGGAAGGGAAGGACAGGGACGGGTGGTGTGAGACTCTGTGGTGGAAGATTGTTTTAACCCTAGAATATGGCACAGACAGCTACAAAGCTGTGATTACTTCTGGACTTACCTAAAATCCATAGCTCTAGATGGGCCCTAATAAATACTCAGATTCTTCAGCGGGACTACTACAGTGTCTTCCTGCTGCTGATTACTAATCAAACACTATTAGAAAAGAAAATCCAGATTCATTCTGACATGAATTATCCACACTGTCCTCTGCTGCCCCATATATATGCCACGTCCTTGCAAACAACCTCAGGCTCTTGCCTTGTGGTATTTGTCTGCTGGGAAAAGGGCCCTGCCCCATCCATACATGAGAGAGGAAGATGCTTAAAGGGCTGGTTTCTGGGATTATGTCCCCAGCACTCCTCGACAGGAGATTGTTAGTCTGTGTCTCAGGTGCCTGCTCTTTCTTCTGTGTGCTTCTCCAAGTACAATGAGAAGTTTGTCTCTTTTGCTAAACCAAATCCTGCTGCCCTAGAAATTGCAAGTCAGGGTATTTCTACAACAATGTCGTCATGTAGGCAGTTAAAAATTGCTGTGTCTTCTTGTTGACCTAATTAGTTATTTATTGCTTTTGTGTCTGAAAGACTTTTAGAGCAATCTAGTCCTTGGAGAATGAAATGTTTTTACAAAATGATACCAACTGAATAGTGGCAATAGAATAAAGTAATGACAGAGCATTTTTTCATCTAAGGATTCAGCGGAGGAGGGACCATGAGCATAGAGAGCTATGACAGCTTGAATTGTGCCAGTAGCAGAGTTTGAGTCTTCATTGTCCTTATCCTTTGAGAACATAATTAGATCTCCCTATTAAAATTATATCTAATAAAATCAAGGTTTTCATATTAATTATATAGAAGAATGAAGAAATAGCATGTGACTAAGCAACACTGATTTCTGTCTTGTTACTGAATGACTTATCTCCCTGGAAAATTGTAGTTCTAACAATGCTTAAATTCATTACTACTGAAATAGAAAGGACCTAAGAGGGACAAGACTAAGTTTTAAAAAGGGGGGAGGGGAGGAGTAAGAAACAGAATCCGGGGAGCACAGTTGGTAACTTCTCACTTAAAATATTAAGGTACGAGCTGTCTATTTTTAAAATTACTAGAACACTATTACTTTTCTAAAAAGAAACCCAAATGAAGACCACAACCCTCAATCCACTCCGTTGATGTTTGTCCAATTTATACAACTCTCGTGTAGAATAGTCCTTGTTCTTTTAAAGACTAGATATCTCTTTCTCAAGATATACATGTGTGTGTGTATATTTGATTTTATCCAAAGTTTTTTTTCTTCTTGTTTTTGTTAAAAAGTGGTGTACTTCAGGTATCTTTTACTGCCTCAAGATTGTTGAAGAAATTCGTATTTCAAAAGTATAATAGTTCTTGTAATCATTTCCTGTTATTCCTTTAGGGACCTGAAAACACAGTAATCTGATTTCATGCTTTGCTTTTGAAGATCAAACATATATCTATTATGTGTTAGATAAAAGGGAGCGAATGTTTTGTGTATGTGTGCATGTGAGAAAAAGATAAACAGAAAGAAAAAACTCTAGTATGTGTTGCAGTTCCTCTTTCCTTATCATGAAAGCAAAAATGGCAAAAATCACAGAATTGTTGCTATGCATCTCATGGTCCTTGCTTATGTCCCCATGGTAACTAGCAGAAGTCATTCGCATTCTGCAGAAGCACCAGGGAGATGCATGCGTGCAGCAGTTCAGAGGGCTAGGTGGTCCAAAGGAGGTGGTAAATATGGCCAGTTTTGAAAGGACTCTAAAAGGTTAACCTCAGGAAGTTAATAGAAATCCTATTAATACATAAACCACGCTAAAATAATATTTTTATTTTAAGGATAGTTTGAACCTGCAGCAAGGGGCACAGCTCTGAAAGTTTGTGGTGGTGTAACATACAGTTCATGACACAGGTCCTCAAATGCTATCAGTAAGTAAAACTCCTCTGAAAGCAGAGATGCTGATTTTTTTCAACTTCAGGTTTGGTCCTCATATTTACTGCATAAAAAATGCATTAAAACATTTAATATTTTAGTTCACTATTGCATGCCTGTTCTCTTCCTCCCCAAAATCACCCCCTCTCCATCTTAAAGATTTACAAGATTTATAAATATATTTATTTATAAAAGGCACGCTTTCATAGGAAATGTCACTGGTCACTTTTATCTATATGTGCAGTGGCATCAATTAACATTTCTTAACTTAGAAAAAAATCCTGATGAAAGACAAGGAAAATGAAACAAAGCAAATAACAAAAAAGTACTAATATGAAAATAACAGTTCTGCATGTTGAGGAATTCTGACCTACATTCCACATGCTTTATATGCAGTAACTTAGATGAGTCCTGAGAAAAGACTGAATGTTTTACATCTCTTTTCTTTTTTTCATTCTACTTTCTCTTCTTTTGACTATTCTCAGTGCTTAAATTCCAGTTTCTTTTCTCTTCAAGGTCTTCAGGTCCAACTTCCTATTAGCCTTTAATGATGTTTCTCTCAGAAAATGCCACAGGAGTCTGTATCATCTCTGCTATTTTTAAAAGGATGAATTTTTGAATCTAGCATGCTCCAGAGTACTTCAGTCAATATTCACTGTGGAGTATCTGTTAGCATTGAATTATTGGGTTTTTTAAGAGTGTGTGTATGTGTATATAAATATATATATATCTCTGTATCTCTCACACACTTGTATGCACAGCCTCACACACAGGCACGCATACACCCCCAAGGCTGGGGCATACTCTATTTCTGCCAGTGGCGTGAGACTGTGAGGGTACAAGGCAGTGTGGGAGTTCCTCTAGGGTGGGAAAGTGTCCTGTTGTCAGCCTCCACCCCCTGCCAGAACCTGAGGATGATGAAGGGGGAAACAGCCGTCTGATTCCCCACCTGGCCTGGGGCTCGGCAGCCCTTTCCAGAGCTGCCAGGTACTGCAGGAGGCACATTTAATACATGCTTGTATATTGTACCAGGATACACATAAAGATTCGTAAGTCTGCAGATGTGTTTCTAGCTCAAGACAAGGGCTAGGCACACCATGCTGTACCCATGCGACTGCTGTCGGGAGCTGTGTTCCTGCACTCATCGGCCTTAACCCTGGCATTTGCAAGCTACTCAAGGGTTGCAGGGTGTGGTTTTACTGACACATCAGTTCAGTCCTTGCTCTGTCTCCAGCAAGTGGCAACAAGAGTGGTGACTACCGCTGGTGATTCATTGCAGGTGATCATGTGAAATATCATTATAGAAAACCGTCTCCATAAAAATAGTTCAGATGAGAAAGGGACAAAGCCAATGCTGCAATGCTTTCATATGAGGAGTTAACCAATACTCTCATAGCCCAGAAATACCTATATATTTGCCTAATAAAGCCTGAGGCCACATGCACATAACTCAAGATCTGACAATATGACAAATACAGCAAACACAGCAGTTCTTTTCAATATAGTAATATTTGATCATCTGAAATATTCATATAATAGGGATTAAGAAAGAGAGAAATAATTTTTGTAGTCTTTCTCAGGATTAACCATGCCTTAGCATACTGAGCTACCTAAATTCTGCAAAGCAAACTTATTATTCAGGCCCACTTCTCTGGCTTTAAGTTTGCTACAAATCCAAGTTCACTGAACTACACATAGAAACTTTGCAGAACTGGGCTGTATCCAGAGCTGCTTTCTCGCAGAGTTTGGAACTTTGATTTGAAGCATTTGTCCATCCTGTTTCACACCTGAATTCACAGTCTATGAGATCAGCTCAACTTAGACTAATATATTTACTGCCTTACCTGCCTGTAGTTGGTTTGTCTATGATCTATCAAGCGAAGCACATTGTTCTGTATAGTCATGTGGAATACTTGCACAACAATAACATTATAAAACCAATACATTTTATTTATGACCCTACATTTCTGATTTTGCATGTATTAGAGTGAAGAAGGAAAATAATGCGTTTTTTAATGGATCAAAACCTTCTAAATTATTGCAATAATAATTCTAAATTTTATATAATACTTTCAATAAAAACATTTATTTTTGCTATCTGTAATTTGCTGACAGTTAAGGTATTCTTAATATGTACTTGAAGTAGACTAAAACCCACTGTAAAGTGAAGGAAATTATCATGGACTAGAAAATAAGTGTTCCAGTGCCGTACATATCTTGGAATGTGTCCTTGGACAAGAAAACGGATCTCCGTTTTCCTATCTGCCACATAAAAGAAATAGAGCTTGCCTTGCAGAGATACTATGAGATTTCATTAGCTAATGTTTACACAGTGCTTTGAACTAATGAACCATTACAGTGCAAAGCATTACTTTCAGCCATGGTACTTCAAGGATATAGAAAGGATCAAATATCCTTTTCACTTACACACATTGAAAAGGAGGCCTGATTTTGTTTTGAAGTTCTAACATCCTTTTGGCTTTTTATTTCACTTCAAGGTTGTTTCTTACCTTTTATTGACTACTTACTTTAAATTCCTTTTTCTGTGTCCTCTCCTTTGTTATAAAAATTGATTTGAGGTTTGCGTGCAGCTGCTTAACTGGATGCTTGGAGGAAGAAGTAATGTATCCTAAAAAAGAAGGTTCCTTATTTCAAGAATATTGCATATGGCAAGAATATCCGTGTCCACTGTTCAGTTTCTATTACTAGAGTGGCATATGCTTGGTCAGCATCATCTTGCGTCTACTATGTCATAGTACAGTAAAATTGAAAGGATTTATATCTTCGGTAATGTACAGTGATATGTAGGCAGCTTTCTATCCTTTACTGCTTGTAATGAGTAAATCAATGTTTGCTTTAAAAAGGAGCCTGCAAATGTGACTTGTATGCCATTTGGTTTTGAAGTCTGTATTTTAATAATGTGATTTTTTTTTCTTTTTGAAAGAAAGTAGCAAAATTTATGAGAGATAGAGGTTTTTTATTTCCCAAATGATCTTCCACTCTCATCAAAGAATGCGTTCTAGCAGCAATAATTTCCGCAAGATGAAAGGATAAAGTTTTACCACATTGTACAGAACCAGCATAGTGAATTTTACTTGCTGCAAGAATAAGATTTGGTTTTGTTGTTTTTAATTCTTTCTATTTACTCAAAGGTTGCTACTGAATGGTTAAAAAAATTGACACCTTGTGCCACAACTTTGTTTGCTGATGGTCCAGGGATATTTTGCACAGATATTTTCAGAGGTTTGAATCATGCCTAAAACAAGTTTCACGCATAGCATAAAGTCAGCAGGATTACGAGCTTCTTTCACAAATTGATCGTGAATAATTTGCTACAGCTATGACCAGTTTAAGCAGATTTCCAAACATTCAGCGTATTTAATCGTTCCCTTTCAGTCCTAAGACTGAATTTTCAATAATAATTTCTCCATTTTCTGTCTTAATGCACTTCTCCCTATTTCTCAGCATCTTTCCATGAAGACAAATTACTTGCTACTCCTATGGTATTGGTATCCTGGCACTACTTAAAGAAATGCTGAGGACAGATGACACATGATGCATTTTAAATCAGATATACCCACCAAAAGGAAAGAGATATAAACTCCCACAGCTGAAAAGGCAGGGGAATCATGGGATCTTTGGAAGTAATTACAATTTTCTGGAATAAAATACAGGGCCAGAAAACGCAAGGACAAGTCTTAAGGATGTACAGGATGCTGGAGGGCTGAAATGAAACAACAGAAAAAGTCAGATCATCAAGACACAAAAAACCACCAAAAGTACAGGTTTTCTTTTACCTCTTCCTAAGTATAGAGCTGTGAGTGCAAGGAACATCAGTAGTCATGCTACTGAATACTTCTCGGGCAGAGGTAGAGTTACTCAGAGCAACAAGAGCAACACAGCTGATGTGTACCCCAGTGACACTCTTTTTCCTGGAGTGCTGGCAGCAGCCACATTTTTTAACCACACCAAGGTCAGTTATACAGAACTTCCTCTAGGGGAAAAGGCTCCTGTAAGAAGTCCAGCCTGGGATTAAAGAAGTTTCTTCTGTAATAAGAAGGAAAATCCATCTGTGTTAACTTCTGAGAAAATTTGGACCATTATGTAGAACCAACGGTAATTGTATTTCTCCTGCCCCAGTGATATATTTGATAAGAGTGTTTAAGAATGAAATATCAGTCACTCCTGCAAAATACGCACTTTTAACTTCTAGGAAACATTTCTTACCTTTGCAGTGGCACATTAATTATTTAAGTAGAAAGCAGTGCCATGACTTTGGGAGTTCTTCAGCAGAACACCGTGCCTACTGAGGAGAAGAATAAGTGCTGAAGACACATTTTTAAAGTATCCTCTAAGATTTGAGTTGGGCATTAATAGACTGGTTTCCTCTACTGCCTGCATTATTTTGATAGTTCCTAAAACAACAGCTGGTTCTACATGCTTACATGTCATTTTTATGTTGGTAAGCTTATTCTGCTACAGTACTTTTTACTGCAGAACATGGCGTTCACCCTTGCTCCTTCTGCTGGGCGTAGCAGAACGTATTTGGCAATGAAATAACTAAAGACCATACCTATTCTCATTTCATGCGAAGTATGATTATGAAATAATCTGTATCAGAAATAGTGTCTGTATCAGAAATAGTGTGGCCAGCAGGAGTAGGGAGGTGATCATGCCTCTGTACTTGGCGCTGGTGAGGCCGCACCTCAAATACTGTGTTCAGTTTTGGGCCCCTCACTACAAGAAAGACATTGAGGTGCTGGAGCGTGTCCAGAGAAGGGCGACGAAGCTGGTGAGGGGTGTGGAACACAAGTCTTATGAGGAGTGGCTGAGGGAACTGGGGTTGTTTAGCCTGGAGAAGAGGAGGCTGAGGGGAGACCTTATCGCTCTCTACAACTACCTGAAAGGAGGTTGCAGAGAGGTGGGTGTTGGTCTCTTCTCCCAAGTGACTAGCGACAGGACTAGAGGAAATGGCCTCAAGTTGCACCAGGGGAGGTTCAGGCTAGATATTAGGAAAAAGTTCTTTACTTAGAGAGTAGTGAAACATTGGAACAGGCTGCCCAGGGAGGTGGTAGAGTCACCCTCCCTGGAGGTATTCAAGGAGCGTGTGGATGTGGCATTGTGGGATGTGGCTTGATGGGCATGGTGCTGTGTGGTGTTGGGTGGGTTGGTTTTTGTTTTGTTGTGTGTGGTGGGGTTTTTTTGGTTGTTTTTTTTTTTTTTTAGGTTGGACTTGATGATCTTACAGGTCTTTTCCAACCTTAGTGATTCTGTGATTCTGTGATTCTGTGAAACTCCATCCACTTAAATATTCACAATAACCTCATGGAAGATTTGCTTTGGAAACATAAAAGAGAGCAGGAGAAACAAAAAGGAGCTTTCTCATACATCTCACCAAGTTTATGTGTGGTATGCTGGGATATATCACTGAGCTTTACAACTGTTTCAAAAATATTACTGTATTCAGGTGTCTAATGCTCTTGAAAATCTATTTCAGAAAATAAAAATGTGAGACATGGCAGTCTCGGACTTCTTGAAAAGATGGTAAATGTGGACTTTGGAATTTTTTACTTTGTCATGTTTGCTGGGCCTTTGGTTTGCCTGGATGTGAAGACAGTGAAGTCCTTTCCCAAAGATAAGAGCAGGAAGTAATCCTTAGTCTACCCAGAGAAGTAAGTCTTCACAAACGGAAGGTAAATCTTGTGACTTAATAGATCTGAAGGTTGAAGAAAAGCGTAAAACCCCCTGTTTGTACCATCTGAAGTTTCATGGCTTTTAAAGCCATGTATAGGAGATTACGTCATGTACAAGAGTACAGATTTCCCATAATCAGAGGCTTCTAGTCTCAACTGCAGAACAGTTTTACCAGCACTGTGTATTCAACACTTTCTTTCCATACCTAAAATTTTAATTGCAAATATTAGTCCTGTGCAGATTGATTATCAAGGCCAGTAAGAGATTTCGTGAAGGCTCTGTTTAATTGAATTCTGCCTTTAAGAGATGTCTTACAGAGCCAGGATGTATTCCTGCCATGCCATATACCTTCTCTTCATCTTGTCTTTTTCCTTCTCTCCTTGGTTAGGGCGCTACTTTGTCTGTGGATTTTGGGACAGGAAAACATGCTGACCAGTGGTTTATATCTATACAGCCGGCTGCTTTCATTAGCTATTCAAAGTTATAGTCTTATGACTATAACTTACAGGGTATTTCAAATGAAGTGATATTTTTTCTTTTACAGAAAAATGTTACTAAATCAACACTTGGCTAAGTCAGCTTCCCATCATCTTATCAATAATACAAATGCATAGGTGTAGAAACCCAATGACTGATAATCTGTAAAATTTCAATCCATTCTTACAAATGTTAAAGTTATTTTCTTTAGGTATATTTGATTAAATCTGTTATTGCTGAAACCTTAGAAGAAAGCATGGGGTAACTGTTAAGTTACCACTGTGGAATTCACTCTGCCATATAATACTTTTCCATTGGTATATTAACTATGATTACTGCCTCACTTATCCTTGTATACTTTTCTTTTGTTCACACAATACAATAAACATATTGTTAAGGAAAACTTTTCAAAATCCTTAATGGCAGTGACTTACTACAGTACTTTTCATTGCCATTATCTACATGACTGACTGCTTTTGTAAAGGAACAAATAAAAGGTACCAACTTATGCTGGAAAATGATTGTAAGCATCAGGTTCAGACATAATGCAATGGAAAGGTCTTCCAAAAGAAGCAATTTTTCATTTCGAGAAATAAGAATCTTTTGCAAATGTATTTTAAACATATTAGGTATGCAAGAAGTAATTTCTTGAAAATATTAAAACAAGTTCAAATATAGTGCAGCTATTAACGAGGTGAAATTCAACAAGTAAAATGAAGGAAATCTATTACCCGCTTTTCAAAATTTTCTGTGAATTAAGTAAAGTATTAAGATCTGTTAATTATAGATTAGGTTGCCATATGTTTGACCATAAGTTTTCTTCCCTTAAAAAATAAAAATACATTTTTGCATCCCTAGCAAGTTTCTAATGGTAAATTTAAGATTACAAAAAAATAGATTTGCTTTTCTCCTTAGTTACCTTTCAAAGCCTTTAAAATTAGTTCACAGATCCCAAATGTTCTCTGCCAGCAGGCTGAAAAGCAACAGGTAATATTTCTAAATTCAATTTTAGTCTGATGTTTAGCCACCAGAGGCTCCTACTAGAAGTGTGTGACTTAAATGTTTGACAAATATATCATCAACAAAAAATAAAAAATGCTATAGGTGAGCAAGCCAACAATGCTAACAGCAAAGAATAAACATACTGAATTTGAAGAACAAATGAATTACTTGTTCTATGCATTCAGCAAATTCTCATGAATAACAAATATTGATTCATGGATGATCTGCTAACCAAAAAAAGGGAGATACATAATGCATATTTTTAATAATGAAAAGCTTAGACTCCTAAGTCACAGTACTGCACAACACTGTTCACTTTTGGCATCTCTCTTCCAGCAAATTTAATTCTAACTGTTCTGAAGCATCTCAGTATTCCTGCTGCCATGACTTCCAGGTTTCAGTGGGCCAATTCTGTCTTTTATATTGGCAATAGGTATGACTTTATCCAAAGTAAAAAGTGATTTACATACTACTAATATTTTGGGCAACAAGTGAAGTTTCGTGAGTCTTGAAACAAAGTTATTTGATTCTGTAATTTAATCATTCTATACAGTTACGGAAGATTTAAACAAATCCCAGGAGCAACTTACTTTTGACTTCATATTTTTATACTAGGCAATATTAGATCTACTGTTTATCTCTTTTAGTAAAGCAAAGTAATTTAATTAAATCTTTGCCATCTAGCAACTATACACATAGTATATTAATGTGAGGGAGGAAAGACAAATCTATTTGACACAGAAGTAAGATGAGGCTGTAAGCAGTTCAGGTGGTGTTCGACCCTATTTATTTTTCTATGCAACTGGTTGGCTTCAATGAAGATGTAGTACAGGGAAGAATTGAGGTTTTCTTTTTTTTTCCAATTAAATTTTTAATTCGGTTTTGCATAGTATATGGCAAGCTTATTACATGGAGAATACATTGTCAAAGCTGACACAAGGAAGTGTTCTGAGTCATGACAAAATTTGAAAAAGTGTGTGTGTTCTGCCTCCTATAGCATTCTCAAAGCAGCAAACCAGAAACAGAATAGCTATGTACAGAAATAGCTATGTAGTACATAGCTACACTATGTACTGCAGCCTAAAATGAAATTTAATTCTATGTTTGTAAGCACAAGAGTTTCCTTACGTCTATTAAAGTAGCAGTTCCACTCATGGGGATTTCTCCAAAGTTTTCATCTTGTTAACAATTCTTATCCACATTAATCTGCAGATATCCACCAAAGAAGCAGTGAACAACTGGGAACTCCTGGCTTTAAATTTTCCTCTTTCTGTTTAAAGTCTGCACTGTTTCAGGGACTGTAATAATGCACTGGAGTTTTAGATCAGTTTAAGAAAAAGATGCTTCAGTCTGTCTTTTGCACTAGGTAGATGGTAAATGCTCCTATATAGAATGTGGACAAGTATCTGTTTTTTTAATCTTGTCAGTACCCGTTTGTTAATGGTCAAACAAGTAGCTGCTTGTTAATGGTTAGTGCAAGAGGCAGGGTAAGGGAATGGGGGACAGTTTCTGTCACTTGAAGCAAAGAGGAGGCTGCACCCATGGCAGTGTCGTGGGGGTGTGGGCTGAACTCCTCCATCAGCCTCCCCAGGGCAGCCCGGGCTCAGCTCCTGGAGCTGGAGGGGCCTCTCACCTTCCAGTGTGGCTTCCACCACAGCTGTTATTGGAGAACAGTGCCCATACTAAAAAATGCAACTTATCCCAAAAAGATATAGCTGTTCAAAGATAGAGGTCACCTCTAGATACAATACCTCTTGGTCCTCCACTTCCAATCCTGTTTCAATTTTTTCCCCCTATAGTAAGCATATTGCATACTCTGCCCAGGAATCAGGTGCAATCCATGAGGAAATAACAGCTATGAACACTGAACGCTTCCAGTCAATAAATTATACATTTGGCATCACAGAAAGGAAGATACAGGACAGCTAGATCTGAGGTGACAAATCTCCACACAGATGTACCCACGCTTTCCAGGTGTAACTTCGTGTATCGTATGCAGAGTAACTGGTCCACCAGCTCTGCCAGATGGCACAACCTGTATCCAAATGGAGATGTGCTGCTTCAGTTAGGAAAGACGTCATGACTGAGAAAGAAGAAACCCTTCAGAAACACTGAGAAGGAAGGCTACAAATTAAAGTAGCTACAGATTAATGTAAAGCTGTGGAGACCCTCGGAACGAATTTGGAGACAGAGAGGAGCCTCGAAAGAAAAATAAAATTACATAGTTAATTAGTTTTATTTCAAAAAGAAAAACTATCTATGCCCTCAGTAGATGGAAAGGCAACTATTCCTTTATTCACCTGGATTTCATATCAATTATACTTGACCTTAATAATAACGTATTTATAATAGTGTTGGTCTGTGCTCATTTGGTTTCAAATATACCAAATTACCATGATAGATTAGTTTGCCCTTTGAGCTTCTAATTTTCATCTTAATGGGTATGTAACATATCATGAAAAACAAATATGGCATTGCAGATTGCTGGGAAAGATTTCCAAAGGAATTTGTCAGCATAATTTCAAGTTTGTTATACACATGATCCTGAGTTCTGAGGAAAACAAAGCAGTTGACATTTAGGATTTTGTAATTGGCTTTCATAGCTTAATTTTATGTATCTTTGGGTTCTGATGTATACAGCAGTTGACACTGGTTTTAACAAGACCATGGCTACTTATTAAAACCTGAGGGAATTTTCCAAACTTTCAGAGTTCAAATACCAATGTCTTCATTACAGTGGCCTTCCCTCGTTTCTAGGTGTGCATTTTTATGTTTGTGTTAGGAAGCTCCATATTTTAGCTTTAACAATCACTCTCTGAGGAACATTTTCTTATCTGTGTGTTCTGGCCTGTTCATGAGCAAGAGAAAAAGAAGCTGACTTATAAAATGCGCATGAAATCAGCAATGAAAGAAATGAATGACATAAAAAAATGTCATTGAATTCTATTGTGTAGATTCCTTATTTCCCAATATGACAGCTTTTTAGTAGCACAAGGATTCATAATAGCAGCTTCCCAGATACTTCTGTGGGAGCGTAAGTTTATCTAGCTCATATCTGCTATGTTGCTGGGACTTTTCCCTAAGAGTTAAGAATGGCACAGATTTCTTTATTAGAAGAAAGTTGCTGCATAAATAAAAAGCTTGCATGACTTGGTTTAAAATAATTGTTTTCATTTATGCTGTATTTTATTCACAATTTACTCAATTTATTTTGTCTTTCCAATGGAATAATTTCTCATTAAAAGGAGAGGAAAAAAAGTCAAGTGAATTTCGTTATTTTACCAAAGAAGCATTTCATGAATATATTCAATCTGTGCTAATGGATTTTAACACATTTTTACTATTCTGCAATGAACTGCTCATAAAGTTTTTAATTACCAAAGCAGTATCCAAAAATATACTGCAGAGAGGTACAGTGTTGTAACAAAGATTATTCCTTTATGCATTCAATCTTGGCTCACTAATGCGTCTACAAGTATCTGTGTTTAAATAGTATAATACCTCATTCTATAAATATATGTAATTCAGCTGAATTGCTGTTCCCAAAACAAGTTGCTCACGTTATTTGTCAGTTAAAGAAATTAAGAAATAGCATGTGGCTCATATATCCCTGATCTTCATCACCCAGTGCTGTGGATTATGGAGTATAGTTAGAGATCTGCACAGTGTAACTGTTTGAGGTCAAATAATATCCAGAGAATCCAAGGATAAATTCCTTCACTCTTCCCTCAGCAGTGTGCTGTTTGCCCCATAGCGGTCTGTGTATTGCACTGTATGGCACATGACATTCACTGAAGTTTGAGTCATGTGGCATTTACCGAAAAATATTTTCTGTTTATATCATGGAGGCTTCTAGCCATGCCACTTCCAATGGAAGTGGTAATACTCCCATCCCCTTTATCCCGTAATACCCAAGTTAAAATACTCACCAAATGATGGGAGGAATCCAGGTCTCGTTTTCTCTTGGCCATCCAAGAGGAGTTAAAACAACATCCTCTACCATCTATGATAAACTCACAAGCTGGATCCTTCCCTGACCTCAGGAGCCCTCCCATATGTCCTGTTGGTACCTTTAAAGCATCATGTGGACTCAGTCTCTGATCAGACAGTGCTGGATCAGTTCTGTGGTTTTATTCCCCAGTCCTCATTCAGGAAGGCCCCACATCCCTGTTTCTCCTTGCGTAGGTCCATATTTCTGTCATGGGATTACACATGGATCGTTCCCTGCCTGTGGTCAAGGTGCTTGTTTTTGTTGGGGCTGGTTGGAAGTGTAATTGTACCTTCCAGGTAAGCTGACATGCATTATCCCTGAACAGAGGTTGCTCACAGTCTGGTTAAGGCATAGAGTGCACATGAGATGATGTGGACTGATTTCCTCTGTACCACAGACTATTACAGTTCATCCACTTTCTTCTCCATTAAACCTACTTACTTATGTTTGATAAAGCGTTTCTTAAAAAAAAAAAAGTATTATATATTAACCTAAACACATCAAGAGACCTAGAATTACTCTTTTAAGTAAAACCTTCACAAGCCTCTAGAAAGATAATGCTTGCTTATAGTGTCAAAGACAACCCAGACAGAATCAAGCTGATGTTATTTTAGCTCTTTAGTTAGCTAACGTGCCCTCCACACCTTTGACAATTTGCTTGTTCTGTCTGGAATAATTTTTAATAATTTGAGAATGAAAATCAGGGATCCAGCTTCTGGGGAAATGTGGATCTCGATTTAATGCTTGTAAATGGAATATCATATGTGTTTGCACCTACAACACAGAGGTCCCCATCTCAGTGTAAAGCAACAAACCTAGGAAAGCTCCTCCACAGCCAGGAACAGAGCAGATGCCTAAGAAGGAAGAAGACTCTTTGGAAAAAACAGCAGCATCTTGAGAGAAAAGACAGATAAGCTCCTTTGGGGGGAGGATGGAGTTGTTTTGTCATTGTATAAGCCTCCATTTTTAACTGATTCTCCAGAACACATGCCTATCTCTGAAGAAACTGAGACACAGCACTAATGTTTTTCTTTTCTCCTGCATCTGCAATGAGTCACATGCAGTTTGGCTCTCTCAGCTTGAAGTAGAGATGCAGCAACTTGAAGGCTATCCCCAAGCACTACACTCAATATTGCAGGTCTCTATGTGAGGGAATATGCCTTCAAGTTCTTCTGTTTCAACAAAATACAGAAACTGTTTTCTTAAGATGATGACAGAAGTCTGCAATACCCAAAACCTGAAAATGCAGCTAGGTGCACTTTCTGTGTTTAAGATGATAATAGCCTAGAGATGATTTAGGAATGTGTTTTGTGTGTATGTATGCGAATAAAATGTCAACAGTGAACTTTTGTTTTGTGGTGTGACTCCTTTTTAATTGTTATCGCTGATCTCACCTTTAGAAGTTCCTGATTACTTGTGCAAGTCAATGTGTAGGACCAGACTCTGCAGCCTCTGATAAGACAGTGGAAGTAACTGCCAGCTGCATTCGATGCCCAGGAAAGGGCAGGATTTATCTATGTTCAGCTGATGCACAGTAGCAGAGTGGGGCTTATTTGCTTGGATGTCTAGGATGTTTTCTTCACATCTTTAAAATGCAACTGATACTGCTAAGCACACCCTGTGCTTGGTTGATTCAGCGCTGTATAGCAGCGGCAAGCTTGCAGCACATACAGCTCTCTGGCAAGGAGATGCCATGCAATCATATGGAGAAGGTACATGCCTAGCGTGTTAGGGGTGCAGCTGAAGTCAGATGCCATGCATGTATCTGATATTAGATGGCTGCTCTACTGAGTCACAGGATACAGGGAGCCACTGCGTTAGACACTGAGGGGTGGCCGAAGGCTACCTCCCCCCTCATCAGCTGCACACAGGGACAGAAAGTGGCTGCATTGCTGTGCAGGGACGTGAAGAACTGGTGCAGGGTTTAGGGACCATGAGACAGCTGCCAGGTTGTCAATGTTAAATTGTTACCTTTTCAGACCAGAATCCCTGAGGAATTCCAAAAAGTGAAGACTGAAAATACTGACTCAACCTTTCCTACTAAAAGATGCACTAATGGTTTTTGCAAGTTTTATGCATGCAGCACCTGACCACTGACTGGATCACAACAGTAACGATCCTGCTAGTCTTTAGGAGGTTAAATGAGAAATATGACAGCCAGCTGAAACAGCAGAAGGTCAAAACTGAGCTAAAGATAATCATCTAAATGGGAATTTGGATGGAGCTCTGATGTTAATGCTCCTACACTTTTAATAAGTGCCACAGGATTTCTAATTACCACAGTATCCACGAGCTCCACTTATTCTTTTACAACGGTAATGACTACAGCAGAACAGTTCCTATTAGCAGTATGCCAAGGCAGATCTTCAAAAGTTAATCATGAGGGTAAAGTTCCTCAACACCTAAGTCCTCTGTTGTGGTCTACTCTTCAAATACAGCAAAGTTCAATTTTGACAGTTTCTTTAATCACAGCTTAAAGGCAAAACACATTTAGTGTGTATTCATTTTGTATAAAAAAAGTATACCCAACTTGTATTGTTTTCAACTTTTGTTCAATTACATCACATTAAGAAACTTCATGATTTCCTTTGTTTTGGTGTGATCTTGTACTACAGGGTCAATCTGAAAGATGTAAGGGTATAGGTGACTTTGACCTAAACAACAAATTAAAAAGAGGGTACTTTTGCTTAAGGTTTTGTTGTTGTCTCTGTTGTTGCTTGGGTATTTTTAAGTCTGTCATTTCTGAGGTCTGACTTAGCAAAGAACTGTACTGCTCTGGGTTTCCATGGGAGATGGGAAGCTCCACAGAACAATGTTTTGGTACAATAAGAATGAGCAGTACTAGTACAATGCAATAACAATAATCCATCATTTTAAAGAAGATGCCTTATTCCCAAAAGGTTTGGTTTTGGGGCAACATTACCATTAAGAGAGAGATTGTTTCTGTTGTTAATTACAGAATTTTCTGCAGTCTAAAGTCAACTTTTGCCTCTATGTAAAGTTGTCTAAATGCTGTTTTTGTTTACCTTTACTGAATCTTTGTCATGCTAGCGGTTTCCAATATTCTGTAATTTCATGCTGTTAATGTTTTTATGTAAGCTTTGCTATTTTGGGAGTATGAAAGCAGTGCAGTTCTGGCTCTGTAATTAAGGGGCTTCAGTGACCTCTTTTCTCTCAGCTGCTACTCAAGAGACTGAGAAAAGAAGGACACAAGCCACAGACAATACAGAACAAAGCTTCTATTTATCAAAAACACCAGTCCTCAGGGTTATTTGAATGATAAAACTGCAGTCTATCTACAAAGCATGGTGAATCTGAAAGAGAATCTGTGGAGCTTTCCATGGTCCCAGAGTCTCCCTCTTGATAAACTGTGGTGAGAACTGCAAATATAATTTGGCAGCTCATCTTCTTTGCGATTCCAAGTGAATAAAGTACCCATTATAGAAGAATGTGGGAAACAATGAAAAATGTGGTGCTGATACTGTTAACATAATATGGTGTATAATGTCTGTGAGCCAGCACTTTTGCTGAAATGGATTTATTTACATACATTTGCCAACACTGAGCTGGTTTGCCATGTAGCCCAGGTAAATTTGAATTCCACTGTAACAAATGCCCATGAGTGCATGCTAACTCCTCATTGATCTGTTTCACATGATTAATCCGTATCTCTGTAACTGCAGATGCACTTCTCTGCACCTCATGGGTTTGCCATTTTATTTTCCAGAATATCTCAAGTAGTCTGAAAGAAGAAAGTGGCTAAGTTTGTGGACATTTTCAATTAAGAAAGGGGAAACATGAAAGTAGTCAGTACCTCTGACATGTAGTTTTTGCCTAAAATTCAAAATGTCATTTCCTAAAGTATATATATTATGCTATATATTACAAATTATACTATGCTATATTTTATACATGCATCTAAGATTATTTAAGATTCAGATTAAGATTATTAAGATTATTTTAAGATTATTAAGATATTACACCTAAGATTATTAAGAAAACTCTGAGGAACAAAATAAAGATATCATTAAGCTGCTGCAAAAATCTGTGATATGCCCACAACTGGTATACAAGAAAATACAGACAATAGAGTCAGAAAATACATAGAGAAGGGCTAAAGAGATGGAGCAAGGGGCAACGTACTAGTTAAGAACTCTACCATTTGGAGAAATTATGTTTGTGGAAGATACGAAGGAGAGTCATAAATGCGTGGCTGACTAGGAGAAAGCAGCTATGCAGTTGTTGCATATTTAATACAAACTGGTTTCCTAATACTAAAACTGGAGATACGAACTGAATTATGTTGGAGAGCCACTAAAGACAAAAGAAATTTTTCACACTGTGTGTAAGTAAAACGTGGAACACCTTGCCCCGGATATCTTGAATATCAGGAAGATTTGACTTTGAAAAAATTGTCAGAGGAGAGGTGCTCATCAACACAAGGACCACAGCTGGCTCAGTTACGAGCAGCAAGCTGGGAGAGTACGCTGTGAAAGTGTGACTGTATGTTTGCCCTGTTCTGTACTCCTCCTAGACCAGCTGCTCTTACTAGCCACTGTTGGGGACATGGTACTGGACTAGACGGACCACCCATCCTTGTGTTTAGAGACTGCCTTACGGATAAATATTATTATACAAATACTGGAGAAGGAATGGAGTAGCTAAACTGATTCTAATTCAAAACAAGTTGTGCACCATTAGGTTTCTGCAGCCAGTTAGCATATGCTCAGGATGGGGTTTCAGTGTGTTTACAGTATGGTAAAGTATACATTCAAGGGAAAGTATATGGTATGACTGGTAGCAAGGATTAAATGAGAACTCAGGCTCTATCACCTGTGTCTTTTGAACTTTTCTTGTTTTGATTAGAAAACCTCTATAAAGTCTTTACAAATTGTAAAAGACTGCAAAAATTAGATAGCAAATAAATGAATTGGACAGCGTACGACAAGAACACATAAAAAGAGAAGAGTAGGCAAGATATGATAAAAAACCCCAACAATAAGCTTATTCAGTTTGAGGGGGAAAACAGTGAAAATTCTGAAGGGGAACAAAAAAGTTGATTTGGTGTCAAAGTATTTGTCCATATTTAGCGTAGAAACAGGAAGACTACAACTGAATTAAAACCTACGTTAATGTTTTCCAATTAATACCTTACCAGTTTGCAGGAGATGAAACTGAGAAATAGGTAGAAGAAAGTTTATTAGGATACATGCATGCAAGTGCACACAAACACACACAAAAACCAGGGAGAGAATGAGGCAGTAAGTTCAGAAGAATGTAACATGGGTTAAAAACTTGACTGCTACCTAGTAAAATACAGACTTAGAAAAATATTATTATAATGAGGATTTCAAATACACGTGCCTTTAATTAATTTCCAGTTTATATTTAAAAACAAATAGTGCTTTCTGTTGGTACTAAGCACTTAAGAAAAAAAGTCCATGGTAAGTGCAAGCTGAAAAGCCTTGTTTCAGGACCTTTGGTCATTGCCATTACGGGATGTTATTTTACTTTGTCTCCAGCTTCTCTTCCAGTTTCTTTTATAAAAGTAAGATATGGTTTATTACTTCAGGTTGTCTTTTTAGGTCTATCATTTAATATAATCTGCAATATTTATTAATCTAGCACTTATCCATCTCCTAAATGATTAATAAAAAGATATTGTACTCCTATTGTTAACTTGGACCACAAGTCTCTTTTGTAGCTATTAGCATCTGTGAAATCAGTGAGTCACCAAATGTTTTCAGTGAGGGAACCTTGCAAGAGCAAACTTGACTTGTCAGGGAAGAGTAAATTGAGATGATCAAGTAAAGATCATGTCTAATAACCTTATAATAACATACTTACACAATGGCTGTAATGACTCTAGAGAGGGCATTAGGAATAATTGGGGGAATTACAAGTGTTTTTAAAGTTTGTAATTTTATTTACCTTTTTCTGTAATAGATTGCAATGTCTGCAAACCAGCCATCATGTACTTTCCATTATTAGAAAGTATATGGAACATTTTGGTAACTGCAAATCCGGGTTTATTTATTTTAGTATTAAAAATGAAAAAAAAAAAAGGTGAAAAAGAGAAGAAATGGAGCTATAATGTTTAGACTAACACTATTTTCTTAACTAACAAACACCCTTGTGAATGAACATAGTAAATTTGAACAGTACATGTTTTCACCATCTGTGCTCCAATAATGATAGCAGGCACCAAGGGAGAATAGGGTACTTAAGTGTAGCAGGAAACATCAGTCTGCTGATTTTAGTGTGACCTGAATTTTCAGCTTTTAGGTGCCTTGATCTTAATTTATGCTCCATTCTTAATTAAATTGTCTTGCTGACATGATTCTGAAACCTAGCTTTCTGTGCCTCAGCCTTAATTTCTTCACACTTTGATTCATTGATAATGAATGTGCTTTACCATCATATATTGTCTGGGTCTTGTGAAAGACAAACGGCTTTACTATGGACTGCTACAGTCTGATTGAACAGATGAGCTATATTGACTATAAAGAAATTTGCAGTTAGCATTACCAGCTATTATGTCATGCTAGACTTTTATTCCTTTCTAAAGATTTTCATTAACTCTGCTTTTAACCAACCAACATCTATCTAAAATTAAAGGTAGCTAACTGAGTAGTGAAAAAATCACCTGTGAGTATTCAAGAGTGGAGAAAAATGGCAGCAAACAGCATGAAATTATACTTCTAAAATGAGAAATAAAATTTAATTTAATTTTGTGTAAAAGTAATTACTTTTTAATTCTTGCCACTCTTGAGATAGGTTTAATTTTTGTCACTGCTGATATCAAAGAACGAGAAAACAGCAAGCTGCACCAGATGCCATTCCAGCAGTTTGGAAAAGGTAAGGATGGAGCAACAGAGGTGCAGGGAGAGCTAAATGCTATCCTTTTGTCATCGGGGGGAGAAGTGATGCATGAGTAAAAATTATGAGAAGGTAGACTTAAGTTCAAGTGTAGTGTGTATCCTGCAAGACAGGTAGGTTTGTTACTTTACTTAAAAAATGTTTGCTCATTACATAGCAGCTCAGGAATTATAGATTTCAGACATGCTGTAGAGCTTCTAATGAGTGGATACAAGGGTCTGGTCAACAGATATCCCTAAACAGCAACATTTACCCTTATTATATTTGCTTATTATTATCAGCAGAATATGCTGACATTATTGACATTGTCATATCCAAAATATGGTATAACATGAAAGTGGTTTGTAATTTTCTCCAGCTGTCATGGCTTAGTCCAAGAAGTTACACTGTTAAAGCCAAAATGTAGTATCTTGATGACTCCAAAATAAAAAAAAAAAAAACCAACAGCTAAAAAGAGCTTTAAAAATTGTGCAGTTAGGAAATAAAAAATTCAAAGTATTTTTTCAATATAATTCATATCTGACAAGCAGTTTTATCAAAACAAATTGATGCTGTAGTTGCTTTACTAACACATGCTATATTACTGAACAAAAATGTAAATTATGAGGACTGTAATGGCAAAGTATTCTTTGTGTATATATGTCTGAAAGAAGACTGTCCATGAAACTTTAATTCTGCTCCCTTATGATTATCTCAACATTATGATATAACCTTTAGTTTTATGATTGCACACTATTTATTGCTGTACATAATGTTTACATGTAGAGAGTGTGAATGAATTTTCTACAGTAGCATACATTCCAGCATTTTTAATTTATGCCTTTGCAATAAAAATAATTTCCTTTGAACTCCTGAGAGAGAGAGAGAGAGAGAGAGAGAGTGAGTGTGTGGGTGTGTTTGTGTATGTATGTGCATTATTTACTAAGTCTGGTAAAAGGAAGTAAAAAAACCCTTCATTGTGACATTTTCTTGTCATTCACACAGGTTATCTGCAAATGTGAAGCCCATACCATCAAAGCTAACCAGATAATTGCTTTCAGAATTTTTCATTCCCTATGTGGAGCAGAACTGGAGAAACGACAGTGTGTGTGGTTTTCTGAGTTATTTGTTATCAGGAGAGATGAGATTGAAGGGTTTAGAGGCTGGCTTTGGGCAAGGATGGATGCAAGTCCTAATCACCGCTGATTTCTGCCTTGCATTTGCCAGATCGTTATATTCTCATTTGTCTTCTACTTTTGGATTCCTAATCCAGGCCCATTTTCTTTGTCCATCCATGTCTAAACTCTACTACTCTAGCATCTCAGCACAATTACATGGACTTCTTTCACCTCACTCACTTAAGGCAATCTACCTTACAATCCCATGATTTTAGGGTATTTGAGCCTTTAGCTCAGCTCCTATATCCTTAGCTGGAAATGCAGGTCCTGCTGCTGGTAGCATTCATCTACACAGTTTTATTTCACACAAGTATAAGAAGTAGGTATTGCTGAAGGACAGTAACTCCAAACACAGAGTTACTCCATGGGATACATATAAAAGGCAAGACATAGAAGTACCAAGATGTGGGTGATGTTGCTACCACTGCTACCAGGCCTCCATTTGTCCTACCATCAAGGGGACTATGAATGATCAAAACACTGTGGTTGGGAAACCTCTGGCTTAGATTAACCCTATGGCTGAAGATGGATCTGCTTATGTTTGCTGGAGATGTGCTAGAATAGAAGCTGTTTTCTTCTTAACAGAGAGCTGCCTAGGAAATTTTATGATGTTGTCCTGGATTGAAACATGGCTGCTGATGTTTCTTCATTTTATCCATTTTATAGTAAGGAAGAATAGAGTCAGTGCAGTTGAGACTGCTCATCACAGGCCAACCTGTGCTATGACTCACCAGATTAGGAAATTACAGTTTCTTCCAACAAAAATGTTGGTGATGATATAGGTGTCTGGGTGAGTAAGAAATAAAAAAAAACAACAAAACCCAAAACCCTGTGCTTAAACAAAATGATGATACATCATGCCTAGAAAGAGTAGAGCAGCTGTAAAGCAGTTGGAGAAGAGAGGCTCTGCTCAGTGCCGTGTCCTGCTCTGTGAACTCAGCAAAATTATCATCTTTGTTGCTTTTGTTATCTATTTAAATGAGGAAGTATTTAAGCTGTTCTGCTCACCTTGCTGTTTGCACAAAGCCTGTCACAATAAAAGAATGAACTTAGAAGGGGCCCTCTAGAAATAATGAGGTAGAATAAACGTCACCAGAGTCTAGTAAATTCTGCTTTATAGCAGCAAGTTTCTTCACAGCTTTCAGACATTGCTTCCTTTGCCCCCTGCAGTCATAACTAGTTTTCTTCTTTTGCAGCCTCCTAGCTGCTCAGGCAATTCTTAGTGTCATAGACCACCCCCTAAATGCTGGTGATAAATAGGAACCACAGTTTTCTTGATAATTCTCACATTTCTTTTCCAAATAAGTTACTGGAATTGCTCAGGCATGCTCTGTATTCAGTTTGAAGTAACTAGAGTTTCAGGAAACACATTTAAAACTAGATAAAAGTATCCTATATTTTAGTATAATTAGGATTTGCAGTCATACAAGCTATGAAAGTTGTCCTTTTTTAAAAGATAGTAGAAATTGGCTACTGATGAGTATCATCCTGTTTTTTTTTAAAGAGCTTTAAATGCATCTTTCACTTCGGACTGCACTATAACTTAAGCCTGTAGACTATAATGTAAGATTCTAGACAGCTTTCTGTTTTGTTTTTATTGTAAGTCTCAGAAAGAATAGTCAAGAACAGCTTCTTTTTGCACACTGGGATGCTGAGAAAGCCAAGATTAAACTGTTTAAGAGGACTAACTGTTCCAAACTGTTATCAGAATAATGAAAAAGGATTGAGAAAAAAATTGTTGCTGCTACTAAGTTAAGAAAAAAAATGGCCTCCACATAGTTTCTAAGTGATCTTGTAGCTGCTGCTAATTTCCCTCTTAGCTGTGAAGTCCATCATTGCAGAAGAGGGGAAGAAAACTGTAACAGACAGTGTTTAGCCAGAGCAAATGAAAACACAAATTGGACAGTAGTTATGCATGTATAACAAGTAGACAGGGAATTGTCAGAGAATGATGGTACAAAACATATTTCTGAATCTTCTGAAAGTATAAGTCATATGAATAACTACATATTCTCTGTGTGGAGCAAATTTTAAAATAACTCTGCCTTGCCTATAAAATTTGAGATGTTGCCTCTAATTGAAAATGTTCTCTTTGGCAACAGAATATGCCCCCAGTATCAATACAGGACAAGCTTTCCTATGTGCCTTAGGAATTCAGGAATAAACAGTACTAATAAGTGACAAATCTGCTGACATTACAGCTCAAGAAACACTAGCAGCCCAGTCAGCACCTTAATTATGGCTACTGCCCTTCTGTCAACAAGCTTTCAGCACGATACCCCTGCCTTATTTTCTATGACTGGCCTTTTCCAAGGTGAAAGGGCTCTTCACAGGATTTCCAAATAGAGATGAATGATTCTGAATGAAAGCTCCTAGCTTGTGAGATGGGGAACAATCCTCTCCAAAACACAAAGTTTCTCCAAAAGTAAGTTTGGAAGCAACCATGGACTTTTTGGACATGGCTATGACACGATTCATAAAGTGAGGAAAGCAGAGCTACTTTTCATCACAAGATAGGGTAAGAATTCTTGTAAAAAATCCTACCAGTGAACATCAGGGAGGAAGTCATGAGCAATTCTTGCTATCATTGTTCAGGGATAACTTTTTTTAAAGATCGTAAGGTCTGCTTCTGTTTTTTAATTATTTCTGTAAAGAGTACTATAAAGAATAAAAGCAATTTGGCAAATCAAAGAATCCTAGATGCTACTATTGTAAAAAGCACAGACAACTGATCGAAGAGTACCCCAATGAATTCAAATACAGATTAGAGGTAAAATGGTAACAAGAAAGAAACTCTCCTATGTTATTGTTAGATTTTAGTGTAGTTTAGATAGAGAAATTACAGAAACTGATACAAGAACATCACAAAAACTGCTACATTCTGTCCATAAAAACTAATTGAACTCAATAAATTTTTGTTGTGTTTAACCCCAACAGCAGAGGTGTGAATTCTGTAATGAAGCATTTGCTAACGTTTTCCATTTGACATAAAATTCTGCAATATAAGCAAAAATGTCACCTGATATGAAGTGGGTTTAATTACTGAATGTGACTATTCCTGAACTTAATTCAAATCTAAAAAAATTATGTACACAGGAAAAATTATATAGGAGTGTACAGTTTAATTGAAAATAATAAAAATATAACTTAGTTTAAATTGTAATGTAAGGTTGTTATTTTCTTATCTAAAAAATGAACAGTTTTATTCTTTGAGGAATCGAAGTTTTCCATGTCATCATAGTCAGACATCTGAATAAAGGTTTGCTTAGAGTTTTCCACTAATAACATCTTGTCATAGAAAATCCCATTTACGACAATTAAAAAATATGTTGAAAAATTCAGTTTTACTCATCAAAAGAAACTGATAAGGAAAATAAGAACAAGTTTATACCTCATTAATTGAATTTTTGTTGAAATCTTTTGCTTTATTCCATGAGGAAAAAAGAAATATATATTTGGTATTGCTTTAAAAAATACATTAATCACCTTTCTTAGGACTTTGCCTCTAATGAGTTTCAATATGGGTCTTTTGGACTGGCATCTCTGTGGAAACATGTACCTCATAATATGCGGAATATTCTAACAAACCACCCCCCAAAGTGACCAAGTCTGTTTACTTGGAAATAAATTATTTCAGGGAGCCCACCCACAGGAGAACAGAAAATCCATAATTGTAAGATCTATTAGGCAAGATAAAGGTTGATTTGACCTGAAGTAGAGCATTTATTTGAAATGTCTTTCAGTGCTCATTCATAATCTGAATTTTTTAATTCCTTAATATATTTTTACAATGCCATCCTCTTTAGCAGTATGAATTTTGTCTGGAATTATTTTTGCTAGCTTATAGGTGTGAAAGTTGATCTAGATAGTAATCCACAAAACAAAAATTTAGTTTTGCTCCCATTGTTTTCACAGCCTAGATGGGATGGGCTACATGGAAATGAAGTAACAACACTGCTAGTCACGATGTGTAATGACACATCTCTTATTATAGAAGGTACTAGCCAACAGCTTCCTTTCTGAGATTTGTTTTTCAGCTGTTTGTAATTGAGGTGGATTGACCCCAGAGGGCAGCTAAGGCCCCACCCACTCATTCACTGCTCCCCTCTCAGTGGGATGGGGGAGAGAATCAGAAAGCTAAAAGCAAGAAAAACTCATGGGTCAAGATAAAGACAGTTTTTTCCCAGACAAGGGAAAAACAAAAACCAAAAAATCCCAAGTGATGCAAAGGCAATCTCTCACCACCTCCCACCAGCAGACTGATGCCCAACCAGTCGCCGAGCAACAGCTACCTTGGAAAAACTCCCCCCACCAGAGAAGGCCTTGATGCTGTGTAAGCTCTGTTCAACAATAGCTAAAACCTCAGTGTATTATCAACACTGTTTTGGTCACAGATCTAAAACTCAACACGATATGGGCTGCTATGAAGAAAATTAACTCCATCTCAGTACAATCTCCACTGCTTCTTATTCCATACCATTTGCATCATGCTCATGTCCCACAATATCAATGAATTCTCATCAATGACTGCCCTCTTC